>NC_088711.1:46786593-47092664 GCF_963576615.1 Watersipora subatra | reverse complement strand
GTTTAAATAAGTTTCTCTCTTTATATGTTTTACTTATACAAATAGTGATGATTATTACCACTTGTCAGATTAAATGCTTAAACAGGAATGTTTAAATAAGCTTCTCTCTTTATATGTTTTACTTATACTAATAGTGATGATTATTACCACTTGTCAGATTAAATGTTTAAATAGGAATGTTTAAATAAGTTTCTCTCTTTATATGTTTTACTTATACAAATACTGATGATTATTACCACTTGTCAGATTAAATGTTTAAATAGGAATGTTTAAATAAGTTTCTCTCTTTATATGTTTTACTTATACAAATAGTGATGATTATTACCACTTGTCAGATTAAATGTTTAAATAGGAATGTTTAATTAAGTTTCTCTCTTTATATGTTTTACTTATACAAATAGTGATGATTATTACCACTTGTCAGATTAAATGTTTAAATAGGAATGTTTAAATAAGTTTCTCTCTTTATATGTTTTACTTATACAAATAGTGGTGATTATTACCACTTGTCAGATTAAATGTTTAAATAGGAATGTTTAAATAAGTTTCTCTCTTTATATGTTTAACTTATACAAATAGTGATGATTATTACCACTTGTCTGATTAAATGTATAAATAGGAATGTTTAAATAAGCTTCTCTCTTTATATGTTTTACTTATACAATTAGTGATAATTATTACCACTTGTCAGATTAAATGTTTAAATAGGAATGTTTAAATAAGTTTCTCTCTTTATATGTTTTACTTATACAAATAGTGATGATTATTACCACTTGTCAGATTAAATGTTTAAATAGGAATGTTTAAATAAGTTTCTCTCTTTATATGTTTTACTTATATAAATAGTGATGATTATTACCACTTGTCAGATTAAATGTTTAAATAGGAATGTTTAAATAAGTTTCTCTCTTTATATGTTTTACTTATACAAATAGTGATGATTATTACCACTTGTCTGATTAAATGTTTAAATAGGAATGTTTAAATAAGCTTCTCTCTTTATATGCTTTACTTATATAAATAGTGATGATTATTACCACTTGTCAGATTAAATGTTTAAATAGGAATGTTTAAATAAGTTTCTCTCTTTATATGTTTTACTTATACAAATAGTGATGATTATTACCACTTGTCTGATTAAATGTATAAATAGGAATGTTTAAATAAGTTTCTCTCTTTATATGTTTTACTTATACAAATAGTGATGATTATTACCACTTGTCTGATTAAATGTTTAAATAGGAATGTTTAAATAAGTTTCTCTCTTTATATGTTTTACTTATACAAATAGTGATGATTATTACCACTTGTCTGATTAAATGTTTAAATAGGAATGTTTAAATAAGCTTCTCTCTTTATATGTTTTACTTATACAAATAGTGATGATTATTACCACTTGTCAGATTAAATGTTTAAATAGGAATGTTTAAATAAGTTTCTCTCTTTATATGTTTTACTTATACAAATAGTGATGATTATTACCACTTGTCTGATTAAATGTATAAATAGGAATGTTTAAATAAGTTTCTATCTTTATATGTTTTACTTATACAAATAGTGATGATTATTACCACTTGTCAGATTAAATGTTTGAATAGGAATGTTTAAACAAGCTTCTCTCTTTATATGTTTTTCTTATACAAATAGTGATGATTATTACCACTTGTCTGATTAAATGTATAAATAGGAATGTTTAAATAAGCTTCTCTCTTTATATGTTTTACTTATACAATTAGTGATAATTATTACCACTTGTCAGATTAAATGTTTAAATAGGAATGTTTAAATAAGTTTCTCTCTTTATATGTTTTACTTATACAAATAGTGATGATTATTACCACATGTCAGATTAAATGTATAAATAGGAATGTTTAAATAAGTTTCTATCTTTATATGTTTTACTTATACAAATAGTGATGATTATTACCACATGTCAGATTAAATGTATAAATAGGAATGTTTAAATAAGTTTCTATCTTTATATGTTTTACTTATACAAATAGTGATGATTATTACCACTTGTCTGATTAAATGTTTAAATAAGAATGTTTAAATAAGCTTTTCTCTTTATATGTTTTACTTATACAATTAGTGATAATTATTACCACTTGTCAGATTAAATGTTTAAATAGGAATGTTTAAATAAGTTTCTCTCTTTATATGTTTTACTTATACAAATAGTGGTGATTATTACCACTTGTCAGATTAAATGTTTAAATAGGAATGTTTAAATAAGTTTCTCTCTTTATATGTTTAACTTATACAAATAGTGATGATTATTACCACTTGTCTGATTAAATGTATAAATAGGAATGTTTAAATAAGCTTCTCTCTTTATATGTTTTACTTATACAATTAGTGATAATTATTACCACTTGTCAGATTAAATGTTTAAATAGGAATGTTTAAATAAGCTTCTCTCTTTATATGTTTTACTTATACAATTAGTGATAATTATTACCACTTGTCAGATTAAATGTTTAAATAGGAATGTTTAAATAAGTTTCTCTCTTTATATGTTTTACTTATACAAATAGTGGTGATTATTACCACTTGTCAGATTAAATGTTTAAATAGGAATGTTTAAATAAGTTTCTCTCTTTATATGTTTAACTTATACAAATAGTGATGATTATTACCACTTGTCTGATTAAATGTATAAATAGGAATGTTTAAATAAGCTTCTCTCTTTATATGTTTTACTTATACAATTAGTGATAATTATTACCACTTGTCAGATTAAATGTTGAAATAGGAATGTTTAAATAAGTTTCTCTCTTTATATGTTTTACTTATACAAATAGTGATGATTATTACCACTTGTCAGATTAAATGTTTAAATAGGAATGTTTAAACAAGTTTCTCTCTTTATATGTTTTACTTATACAAATAGTGATTATTATTACCACTTGTCAGATTAAATGTTTGAATAGGAATGTTTAAATAAGCTTCTCTCTTTATATGTTTTACTTATACAAATAGTGATGATTATTACCACTTGTCTGATTAAATGTATAAATAGGAATGTTTAAATAAGCTTCTCTCTTTATATGTTTTACTTATACAATTAGTGATAATTATTACCACTTGTCAGATTAAATGTTGAAATAGGAATGTTTAAATAAGTTTCTCTCTTTATATGTTTTACTTATACAAATAGTGATGATTATTACCACTTGTCAGATTAAATGTTTAAATAGGAATGTTTAAACAAGTTTCTCTCTTTATATGTTTTACTTATACAAATAGTGATTATTATTACCACTTGTCAGATTAAATGTTTGAATAGGAATGTTTAAATAAGCTTCTCTCTTTATATGTTTTACTTATACAATTAGTGATAATTATTACCACTTGTCAGATTAAATGTTTAAATAGGAATGTTTAAATAAGTTTCTCTCTTTATATGTTTTACTTATACAAATAGTGGTGATTATTACCACTTGTCAGATTAAATGTTTAAATAGGAATGTTTAAATAAGTTTCTCTCTTTATATGTTTAACTTATACAAATAGTGATGATTATTACCACTTGTCTGATTAAATGTATAAATAGGAATGTTTAAATAAGCTTCTCTCTTTATATGTTTTACTTATACAATTAGTGATGATTATTACCACTTGTCTGATTAAATGTTTAAATAGGAATGTTTAAATAAGCTTCTCTCTTTATATGTTTTACTTATACAAATAGTGATGATTATTACCACTTGTCTGATTAAATGTATAAATAGGAATGTTTAAATAAGTTTCTATCTTTATATGTTTTACTTATACAAATAGTGATGATTATTACCACTTGTCTGATTAAATGTTTAAATAGGAATGTTTAAATAAGTTTCTCTCTTTATATGTTTTACTTATACAAATAGTGATGATTATTACCACTTGTCAGATTAAATGTTTAAATAGGAATGTTTAAATAAGTTTCTATCTTTATATGTTTTACTTATACAAATAGTGATGATTATTACCACTTGTCAGATTAAATGTTTGAATAGGAATGTTTAAACAAGCTTCTCTCTTTATATGTTTTTCTTATACAAATAGTGATGATTATTACCACTTGTCTGATTAAATGTTTAAATAGGAATGTTTAAATAAGTTTCTCTCTTTATATGTTTTACTTATACAATTAGTGATAATTATTACCACTTGTCAGATTAAATGCTTAAATAGGAATGTTTAAACAAGCTTCTATCTTTATATGTTTTACTTATACAAATAGTGATGATTATTACCACTTGTCAGATTAAATGTTTAAATAGGAATGTTTAAATAAGTTTCTCTCTTTATATGTTTTACGTATACAAATAGTGGTGATGATTACCACTTGTCAGATTAAATGTTTGAATAGGAATGTTTAAACAAGTTTCTCTCTTTATATGTTTTTCTTATACAAATAGTAATGATTATTACCACTTGTCAGATTAAATGTTTAAATAGGAATGTTTAAATAAGTTTCTCTCTTTATATGTTTTACTTATACAAATAGTGATGATTATTACCACTTGTCAGATTAAATGCTTAAATAGGAATGTTTAAACAAGCTTCTATCTTTATATGTTTTACTTATACAAATAGTGATGATTATTACCACTTGTCAGATTAAATGTTTAAATAGGAATGTTTAAATAAGTTTCTCTCTTTATATGTTTTACTTATACAATTAGTGATAATTATTACCACTTGTCAGATTAAATGTTTAAATAGGAATGTTTAAATAAGTTTCTCTCTTTATATGTTTAACTTATACAAATAGTGATGATTATTACCACTTGTCTGATTAAATGTTTAAATAGGAATGTTTAAATAAGTTTCTCTTTTTATATGTTTTACTTATACAATTAGTGATAATTATTACCACTTGTCAGATTAAATGCTTAAATAGGAATGTTTAAACAAGCTTCTATCTTTATATGTTTTACTTATACAAATAGTGATGATTATTACCACTTGTCAGATTAAATGTTTAAATAGGAATGTTTAAATAAGTTTCTCTCTTTATATGTTTTACTTATACAATTAGTGATAATTATTACCACTTGTCAGATTAAATGTTTAAATAGGAATGTTTAAATAAGTTTCTCTCTTTATATGTTTAACTTATACAAATAGTGATGATTATTACCACTTGTCTGATTAAATGTATAAATAGGAATGTTTAAATAAGCTTCTCTCTTTATATGTTTTACTTATACAATTAGTGATAATTATTACCGCTTGTCAGATTAAATGCTTAAATAGGAATGTTTAAACAAGCTTCTATCTTTATATGTTTTACTTATACAAATAGTGATGATTATTACCACTTGTCAGATTAAATGTTTAAATAGGAATGTTTAAATAAGTTTCTCTCTTTATATGTTTAACTTATACAAATAGTGATGATTATTACCACTTGTCTGATTAAATGTATAAATAGGAATGTTTAAATAAGCTTCTCTCTTTATATGTTTTACTTATACAATTAGTGATAATTATTACCACTTGTCAGATTAAATGCTTAAATAGGAATGTTTAAACAAGCTTCTATCTTTATATGTTTTACTTATACAAATAGTGATGATTATTACCACTTGTCAGATTAAATGTTTAAATAGGAATGTTTAAATAAGTTTCTCTCTTTATATGTTTTACTTATACAATTAGTGATAATTATTACCACTTGTCAGATTAAATGTTTAAATAGGAATGTTTAAATAAGTTTCTCTCTTTATATGTTTAACTTATACAAATAGTGATGATTATTACCACTTGTCTGATTAAATGTATAAATAGGAATGTTTAAATAAGCTTCTCTCTTTATATGTTTTACTTATACAATTAGTGATAATTATTACCGCTTGTCAGATTAAATGTTTAAATAGGAATGTTTAAATAAGTTTCTCTCTTTATATGTTTTACTTATACAAATAGTGATGATTATTACCACTTGTCAGATTAAATGTTTAAATAGGAATGTTTAAATAAGTTTCTCTCTTTATATGTTTTACTTATACAAATAGTGATGATTATTACCACTTGTCAGATTAAATGTTTAAATAGAAATGTTTAAATAAGCTTCTCTCTTTATATGTTTTACTTATACAAATAGTGATGATTATTACCACTTGTCAGATTAAATGTTTAAATAGGAATGTTTAAATAAGTTTCTATCTTTATATGTTTTACTTATACAAATAGTGATGATTATTACCACTTGTCAGATTAAATGTTTAAATAGGAATGTTTAATTAAGTTTCTCTCTTTATATGTTTTACTTATACAAATAGTGATGATTATTACCACTTGTCAGATTAAATGTTTAAATAGGAATGTTTAAATAAGTTTCTTTCTTTATATGTTTTACTTATACAAATAGTGGTGATTATTACCACTTGTCAGATTAAATGTTTAAATAGGAATGTTTAAATAAGTTTCTCTCTTTATATGTTTAACTTATACAAATAGTGATGATTATTACCACTTGTCTGATTAAATGTATAAATAGGAATGTTTAAATAAGCTTCTCTCTTTATATGTTTTACTTATACAATTAGTGATAATTATTACCACTTGTCAGATTAAATGTTTAAATAGGAATGTTTAAATAAGTTTCTCTCTTTATATGTTTTACTTATACAAATAGTGATGATTATTACCACATGTCAGATTAAATGTATAAATAGGAATGTTTAAATAAGTTTCTATCTTTATATGTTTTACTTATACAAATAGTGATGATTATTACCACATGTCAGATTAAATGTATAAATAGGAATGTTTAAATAAGTTTCTATCTTTATATGTTTTACTTATACAAATAGTGATGATTATTACCACTTGTCTGATTAAATGTTTAAATAAGAATGTTTAAATAAGCTTTTCTCTTTATATGTTTTACTTATACAAATAGTGATGATTATTACCACTTGTCTGATTAAATGTATAAATAGGAATGTTTAAATAAGTTTCTATCTTTATATGTTTTACTTATACAAATAGTGATGATTATTACCACTTGTCTGATTAAATGTTTAAATAAGAATGTTTAAATAAGCTTTTCTCTTTATATGTTTTACTTATACAAATAGTGATGATTATTACCACTTGTCTGATTAAATGTATAAATAGGAATGTTTAAATAAGTTTCTATCTTTATATGTTTTACTTATACAAATAGTGATGATTATTACCACTTGTCTGATTAAATGTTTAAATAGGAATGTTTAAATAAGTTTCTCTCTTTATACGTTTTACTTATACAAATAGTGATGATTATTACCACTTGTCAGATTAAATGTTTAAATAGGAATGTTTAAATAAGTTTCTCTCTTTATATGTTTTACTTATACAAATAGTGATGATTATTACCACTTGTCTGATTAAATGTTTAAATAGGAATGTTTAAATAAGTTTCTCTCTTTATATGTTTTACTTATACAAATAGTGATGATTATTACCACTTGTCTGATTAAATGTTTAAATAGGAATGTTTAAATAAGTTTCTATCTTTATATGTTTTACGTATACAAATAGTGATGATTATTACCACTTGTCAGATTAAATGTTTGAATAGGAATGTTTAAACAAGCTTCTCTCTTTATATGTTTTTCTTATACAAATAGTGATGATTATTACCACTTGTCTGATTAAATGTTTAAATAGGAATGTTTAAATAAGTTTCTCTTTTTATATGTTTTACTTATACAATTAGTGATAATTATTACCACTTGTCAGATTAAATGCTTAAATAGGAATGTTTAAACAAGCTTCTCTCTTTATATGTTTTTCTTATACAATTAGTGATAATTATTACCACTTGTCAGATTAAATGCTTAAATAGGAATGTTTAAACAAGCTTCTCTCTTTATATGTTTTTCTTATACAAATAGTGATGATTATTACCACTTGTCTGATTAAATGTTTAAATAGGAATGTTTAAATAAGTTTCTCTCTTTATATGTTTTACTTATACAAATAGTGATGATTATTACCACTTGTCTGATTAAATGTTTAAATAGGAATGTTTAAATAAGTTTCTCTCTTTATATTTTTCACTTATACAAATAGTGATGATTATTACCACTTGTCTGATTAAATGTTTTAATAAGAATGTTTAAATAAGCTTCTCTCTTTATATGTTTTCCTTATACAAATAGTGATGATTATTACCACTTGTCAGATTAAATGCTTAAATAGGAATGTTTGAATAAGTCTCTATCTTTATATGTTTTACTTATACAAATAGTGATGATTATTACCACTTGTCTGATTAAATGTTTAAATAGGAATGTTTAAATAAGTTTCTCTCTTTATATGTTTTACTTATACAATTAGTGATGATTATTACCACTTCTCACATTAAATGTTTAAATAGGAATGTTTAAATAAGTTTCTCTCTTTATATGTTTTACTTATACAAATAGTGATAATTATTACCACTTGTCAGATTATATGTTTAAATAGAAATGTTTAAATAAGTTTCTCTCTTTATATGTTTTACTTATACAAATAGTGATGACTATTACCACTTGTCAGATTAAATGTTTAAATAGGAATGTTTAAATAAGTTTCTCTCTTTATATGTTTTACTTATACAAATAGTGATGATTATTACCACTTGTCAGATTAAATGTTTAAATAGAAATGTTTAAATAAGCTTCTCTCTTTATATGTTTTACTTATACAAATAGTGATGACTATTACCACTTGTCAGATTAAATGTATAAATAGGAATGTTTAAATAAGTTTCTCTCTTTATATGTTTTACTTATACAAATAGTGATGATTATTACCACTTGTCTGATTAAATGTTTAATTAGGAATGTTTAAATAAGTTTCTCTCTTTATATTTTTCACTTATACAAATAGTGATGATTATGACCACTTGTCAGATTAAATGTTTAAATAGAAATGTTTAAATAAGTTTCTCTCTTTATATGTTTTACTTATACAAATAGTGATGATTATTACCACTTGTCTGATTAAATGTTTAAATAGGAATGTTTAAATAAGCTTCTCTCTTTATATGTTTTACTTATACAAATAGTGATGATTATTACCACTTGTCAGATTAAATGTTTAAATAGGAATGTTTAAATAAGTTTCTCTCTTTATATGTTTTACTTATACAAATAGTGATGATTATTACCACTTGTCTGATTAAATGTTTAAATAGGAATGTTTAAATAAGTTTCTCTCTTTATATGTTTTACTTATACTAATAGTGATGATTATTACCACTTGTCAGATTAAATGTTTAAATAGGAATGTTTAAACAAGTTTCTATCTTTATATGCTTTACTTATACAAATAGTGATGATTATTACCACTTGTCAGATTAAATGTTTAAATAGGAATGTTTAAATAAGTTTCTCTCTTTTCATGTTTTACTTATACAAATAGTGATGATTACTACCACTTGTCAGATTAAATGCTTAAATAGGAATGTTTAAATAAGCTTCTCTCTTTATATGTTTTACTTATACAAATAGTGATGATTATTACCACTTGTCTGATTAAATGTTTAAATAAGAATGTTTAAATAAGTTTCTCTCTTTATATGTTTTACTTATACAAATAGTGATGATTATTACCACTTGTCAGATTAAATGTTTAAATAGGAATGTTTAAATAAGTTTCTATCTTTATATGTTTTACTTATACAAATAGTGATGATTATTACCACTTGTCAGATTAAATGTTTAAATAGGAATGTTTAAATAAGTTTCTCTCTTTATGTTTTACTTATACAAATAGTGATGATTATTACCACTTGTCAGATTAAATGTTTAAATAGGAATGTTTAAATAAGTTTCTCTCTTTATGTTTTACTTATACAAATAGTGATGATTATTACCACTTGTCTGATTAAATGTTTAAATAAGAATGTTTAAATAAGTTTCTCTCTTTATATGTTTTACTTATACAAATAGTGATGATTATTACCACTTGTCTGATTAAATGTTTAAATAAGAATGTTTAAATAAGCTTTTCTCTTTATATGTTTTACTTATACAAATAGTGATGATTATAACCACTTGTCTGATTAAATGTTTAAATAGGAATGTTTAAATAAGCTTCTATCTTTATATGTTTTACTTATACAAATAGTGATGATTATTACCACTTGTCAGATTAAATGTTTAAATAGGAATGTTTAAATAAGCTTCTATCTTTATATGTTTTACTTATACAAATAGTGATGATTATTACCACTTGTCAGATTAAATGTTTAAATAGAAATGTTTAAATAAGTTTCTATCTTTATATGTTTTACTTATACAAATAGTGATGATTATTACCACTTGTCAGATTAAATTTTTAAAAAGGAATGTTTAAATAAGTTTCTATCTTTATATGTTTTACTTATACAAATAGTGACGATTATTGCCACTTGTCAGATTAAATGCTTAAACAGGAATGTTTAAATAAGCTTCTCTCTTTATATGTTTTACTTATACTAAAAGTGATGATTATTACCACTTGTCAGATTAAATGTTTAAATAGGAATGTTTAAATAAGTTTCTCTCTTTATATGTTTTACTTATACAAATAGTGATGATTACTACCACTTGTCAGATTAAATGCTTAAACAGGAATGTTTAAATAAGCTTCTCTCTTTATAGGTTTTACTTATACTAACAGTGATGATTATTACCACTTGTCAGATTAAATGTTTAAATAGGAATGTTTAAATAAGTTTCTCTCTTTATATGTTTTACTTATACAAATAGTGATGATTATTACCACTTGTCAGATTAAATGTTTAAATAGGAATGTTTAAATAAGCTTCTCTCTTTATATGTTTTACTTATACTAATAGTGATGATTATTACCACTTGTCAGATTAAATGTTTAAATAGGAATGTTTAAATAAGTTTCTATCTTTATATGTTTTACTTATACAAATAGTGATGATTACTACCACTTGTCAGATTACATGTTTAAATAGGAATGTTTAGATAAGCTTCTCTCTTTATATGTTTTACTTATACAAATAGTGATGATTATTACCACTTGTCAGATTAAATGTTTAAATAGGAATGTTTAAATAAGTTTCTCTCTTTATATGTTTTACTTATACAAATAGTGATGATTATTACCACTTGTCAGATTAAATGTTTAAATAGGAATGTTTAAATAAGTTTCTCTCTTTATATGTTTTACTTATACAAATAGTGATGATTATTACCACTTGTCTGATTAAATGTTTAAATAGGAATGTTTAAATAAGTTTCTCTCTTTATATGTTTTACTTATACAAATAGTGATGATTATTACCACTTGTCAGATTAAATGTTTAAATAGGAATGTTTAAATAAGTTTCTCTCTTTATATGTTTTACTGATACAAATAGTGATGATTATTACCATTTATCAGATTAAATGTTTAAATAGGAATGTTTTAATAAGTTTCTCTCTTTATATGTTTTACTGATACAAATAGTGATGATTATTACCATTTGTCAGATTAAATGTTTAAATAGGAATGTTTAGATAAGCTTCTCTCTTTATATGTTTTACTTATACAAATAGTGATGATTATTACCACTTGTCAGATTAAATGTTTAAATAGGAATGTTTAAATAAGTTTCTCTCTTTATATGTTTTACTTATACAAATAGTGATGATTATTACCACTTGTCAGATTAAATGTTTAAATAGGAATGTTTAAATAAGTTTCTCTCTTTATATGTTTTACTTATACAAATAGTGATGATTACTACCACTTGTCAGATTAAATGCTTAAATAGGAATGTTTAAATAAGTTTCTCTCTTTATATGTTTTACTTATACAAATAGTGATGATTATTACCACTTGTCAGATTAAATATTTAAATAGGAATGTTTAAATAAGTTTCTCTCTTTATCTGTTTTACTTATACAAATAGTGATGATTATTACCACTTGTCAGATTAAATGTTTAAATAGGAATGTTTAAATAAGTTTCTCTCTTTATATGTTTTACTTATACAAATAGTGATAATTATTACCACTTGTCAGATTATATGTTTAAATAGAAATGTTTAAATAAGTTTCTCTCTTTATATGTTTTACTTATACAAATAGTGATGACTATTACCACTTGTCAGATTAAATGTTTAAATAGGAATGTTTAAATAAGTTTCTCTCTTTATATGTTTTACTTATACAAATAGTGATGATTATTACCACTTGTCAGATTAAATGTTTAAATAGAAATGTTTAAATAAGCTTCTCTCTTTATATGTTTTACTTATACAAATAGTGATGACTATTACCACTTGTCAGATTAAATGTATAAATAGGAATGTTTAAATAAGTTTCTCTCTTTATATGTTTTACTTATACAAATAGTGATGATTATTACCACTTGTCTGATTAAATGTTTAAATATGAGTGTTTAACTAAGTTTCTCTCTTTATATTTTTACCTTATACAAATAGTGATGATTATGACCACTTGTCAGATTAAATGTTTAAATAGAAATGTTTAAATAAGTTTCTCTCTTTATATGTTTTACTTATACAAATAGTGATGATTATTACCACTTGTCTGATTAAATGTTTAAATAGGAATGTTTAAATAAGCTTCTCTCTTTATATGTTTTACTTATACAAATAGTGATGATTATTACCACTTGTCAGATTAAATGTTTAAATAGGAATGTTTAAATAAGTTTCTCTCTTTATATGTTTTACTTATACAAATAGTGATGATTATTACCACTTGTCAGATTAAATGTTTAAATAGGAATGTTTAAATAAGCTTCTATCTTTATATGTTTTACTTATACAAATAGTGATGATTATTACCACTTGTCTGATTAAATGTTTAAATAAGAATGTTTAAATAAGTTTCTCTCTTTATATGTTTTACTTATACAAATAGTGATGATTATTACCACTTGTCTGATTAAATGTTTAAATAAGAATGTTTAAATAAGCTTTTCTCTTTATATGTTTTACTTATACAAATAGTGATGATTATAACCACTTGTCTGATTAAATGTTTAAATAGGAATGTTTAAATAAGCTTCTATCTTTATATGTTTTACTTATACAAATAGTGATGATTATTACCACTTGTCAGATTAAATGTTTAAATAGGAATGTTTAAATAAGCTTCTATCTTTATATGTTTTACTTATACAAATAGTGATGATTATTACCACTTGTCAGATTAAATGTTTAAATAGAAATGTTTAAATAAGTTTCTATCTTTATATGTTTTACTTATACAAATAGTGATGATTATTACCACTTGTCAGATTAAATTTTTAAAAAGGAATGTTTAAATAAGTTTCTATCTTTATATGTTTTACTTATACAAATAGTGACGATTATTGCCACTTGTCAGATTAAATGCTTAAACAGGAATGTTTAAATAAGCTTCTCTCTTTATATGTTTTACTTATACTAATAGTGATGATTATTACCACTTGTCAGATTAAATGTTTAAATAGGAATGTTTAAATAAGTTTCTCTCTTTATATGTTTTACTTATACAAATAGTGATGATTACTACCACTTGTCAGATTAAATGCTTAAACAGGAATGTTTAAATAAGCTTCTCTCTTTATAGGTTTTACTTATACTAACAGTGATGATTATTACCACTTGTCAGATTAAATGTTTAAATAGGAATGTTTAAATAAGTTTCTCTCTTTATATGTTTTACTTATACAAATAGTGATGATTATTACCACTTGTCAGATTAAATGCTTAAACAGGAATGTTTAAATAAGCTTCTCTCTTTATATGTTTTACTTATACTAATAGTGATGATTATTACCACTTGTCAGATTAAATGTTTAAATAGGAATGTTTAAATAAGTTTCTATCTTTATATGTTTTACTTATACAAATAGTGATGATTACTACCACTTGTCAGATTAAATGTTTAAATAGGAA
Source organism: Watersipora subatra (assembly GCF_963576615.1). Classification (NCBI taxonomy): domain Eukaryota; kingdom Metazoa; phylum Bryozoa; class Gymnolaemata; order Cheilostomatida; family Watersiporidae; genus Watersipora; species Watersipora subatra. The sequence goes on along the minus strand of NC_088711.1, from coordinate 47,078,785 downwards.
TGTTTAGATAAGCTTCTATCTTTATATGTTTTACTTATACAAATAGTGATGATTATTACCACTTGTCAGATTAAATGTTTAAATAGGAATGTTTAAATAAGTTTCTCTCTTTATATGTTTTACTTATACAAATAGTGATGATTACTACCACTTGTCAGATTAAATGCTTAAACAGGAATGTTTAAATAAGCTTCTCTCTTTATAGGTTTTACTTATACTAACAGTGATGATTATTACCACTTGTCAGATTAAATGTTTAAATAGGAATGTTTAAATAAGTTTCTCTCTTTATATGTTTTACTTATACAAATAGTGATGATTATTACCACTTGTCAGATTAAATGTTTAAATAGGAATGTTTAAATAAGTTTCTCTCTTTATATGTTTTACTTATACAAATAGTGATGATTATTACCACTTGTCAGATTAAATGTTTAAATAGGAATGTTTAAATAAGTTTCTCTCTTTATATGTTTTACTTATACAAATAGTGATGATTATTACCACTTGTCAGATTAAATGTTTAAATAGGAATGTTTAAATAAGTTTCTCTCTTTATATGTTTTACTCATACAAATAGTGATGATTATTACCACTTGTCAGATTAAATGCTTAAACAGGAATGTTTAAATAAGCTTCTCTCTTTATATGTTTTACTTATACAAATAGTGATGATTATTACCACTTGTCAGATTAAATGTTTAAATAGGAATGTTTAAATAAGTTTCTCTCTTTATATGTTTTACTGATACAAATAGTGATGATTATTACCATTTATCAGATTAAATGTTTAAATAGGAATGTTTTAATAAGTTTCTCTCTTTATATGTTTTACTGATACAAATAGTGATGATTATTACCATTTGTCAGATTAAATGTTTAAATAGGAATGTTTAGATAAGCTTCTCTCTTTATATGTTTTACTTATACAAATAGTGATGATTATTACCACTTGTCAGATTAAATGTTTAAATAGGAATGTTTAAATAAGTTTCTCTCTTTATATGTTTTACTTATACAAATAGTGATGATTATTACCACTTGTCAGATTAAATGTTTAAATAGGAATGTTTAAATAAGTTTCTCTCTTTATATGTTTTACTTATACAAATAGTGATGATTACTACCACTTGTCAGATTAAATGCTTAAATAGGAATGTTTAAATAAGTTTCTCTCTTTATATGTTTTACTTATACAAATAGTGATGATTATTACCACTTGTCAGATTAAATGTTTAAATAGGAATGTTTAAATAAGTTTCTCTCTTTATATGTTTTACTTATACAAATAGTGATGATTACTACCACTTGTCAGATTAAATGCTTAAATAGGAATGTTTAAATAAGTTTCTCTCTTTATATGTTTTACTTATATAAATAGTGATGATTATTACCACTTGTCAGATTAAATATTTAAATAGGAATGTTTAAATAAGTTTCTCTCTTTATCTGTTTTACTTATACAAATAGTGATGATTATTACCACTTGTCAGATTAAATGTTTAAATAGGAATGTTTAAATAAGTTTCTCTCTTTATATGTTTTACTTATACAAATAGTGATGATTATTATCACTTGTCAGATTAAATGTTTAAATAGGAATGTTTAAATAAGTTTCTCTCTTTATCTGTTTTACTTATACAAATAGTGATGATTATTACCACTTGTCAGATTAAATGTTTAAATAGGAATGTTTAAATAAGTTTCTCTCTTTATCTGTTTTACTTATACAAATAGTGATGATTATTACCACTTGTCAGATTAAATGTTTAAATAGGAATGTTTAAATAAGTTTCTCTCTTTATATGTTTTACTTATACAAATAGTGATGATTATTACCACTTGTCAGATTAAATGTTTAAATAGGAATGTTTAAATAAGTTTCTCTCTTTATATGTTTTACTTATACAAATAGTGATGATTACTACCACTTGTCAGATTAAATGCTTAAATAGGAATGTTTAAATAAGTTTCTCTCTTTATATGTTTTACTTATACAAATAGTGATGATTATTACCACTTGTCAGATTAAATGTTTAAATAGGAATGTTTAAATAAGTTTCTCTCTTTATATGTTTTACTTATACAAATAGTGATGATTACTACCACTTGTCAGATTAAATGCTTAAATAGGAATGTTTAAATAAGTTTCTCTCTTTATATGCTTTACTTATACAAATAGTGATGACTACTACCACTTGTCACATTAAATGTTTAAATAGGAATGTTTAAATAAGTTTCTCTCTTTATATGTTTTACTTATACAAATAGTGATGATTATTACCACTTGTCAGATTAAATGTTTAAATAGGAATGTTTAAATAAGTTTCTCTCTTTATATGTTTTACTTACACAAATAGTGATGATTACTACCACCTGTCAGATTAAATGCTTAATTAGGAATGTTTAAATAAGTTTCTCTCTTTATATGTTTTACTTATACAAATAGTGATGATTATTACCACTTGTCAGATTAAATGTTTAAATAGGAATGTTTAAATAAGTTTCTGTTTATATGTTTTACTTATACTAATAGTGGTGATTATTACCACTTGTCAGATTAAATGTTTAAATAGAAATGTTTAAATAAGTTTCTCTCTTTATATTTTTCACTTATACAAATAGTGATGATTATTACCACTTGTCAGATTAAATGTTTAAATAGGAGTGTTTAAATAAGTTTCTCTCTTTATATGTTGTACTTATACAAATAGTGATGATTATTACCACTTGTCAGATTAAATGTTTAAATAGGAATGTTTAACTAAGTTTCTCTCTTTATATTTTTCACTTATACAAATAGTGATGATTATTACCACTTGTCAGATTAAATGTTTAAATAGGAGTGTTTAAATAAGTTTCTCTCTTTATATGTTGTACTTATTCAAATAGTGATGATTATTACCACTTGTCAGATTAAATGTTTAAATAGGAATGTTTAACTAAGTTTCTCTCTTTATATTTTTCACTTATACAAATAGTGATGATTATTACCACTTGTCAGATTAAATGTTTAAATAGAAATGTTTAAATAAGCTGCTATCTTTATATGCTTTACTTATACAAATAGTGATGATTATTACCACTTGTCTGATTAAATGTTTAAATAGGAATGTTTAAATAAGTTTCTCTCTTTTTATGTTTTACTTATACAAATAGTGATGATTATTACCACTTGTCAGATTAAATGTTTAAATAGGAATGTTTAAATAAGTTTCTCTCTTTATATGTTTTACTTATACAAATAGTGATGATTATTACCACTTGTCAGATTAAATGTTTAAATAGAAATGTTTAAATAAGTTTCTCTCTTTATATGTTTAACTTATACAAATAGTGATGATTATTACCACTTGTCTGATTAAATGTATAAATAGGAATGTTTAAATAAGCTTCTCTCTTTATATGTTTTACTTATACAATTAGTGATAATTATTACCGCTTGTCAGATTAAATGTTTAAATAGGAATGTTTAAATAAGTTTCTCTCTTTATATGTTTAACTTATACAAATAGTGATGATTATTACCACTTGTCTGATTAAATGTATAAATAGGAATGTTTAAATAAGCTTCTCTCTTTATATGTTTTACTTATACAATTAGTGATAATTATTACCGCTTGTCAGATTAAATGTTTAAATAGGAATGTTTAAATAAGTTTCTCTCTTTATATGTTTTACTTATACAAATAGTGATGATTATTACCACTTGTCAGATTAAATGTTTAAATAGGAATGTTTAAATAAGTTTCTCTCTTTATATGTTTTACTTATACAAATAGTGATGATTATTACCACTTGTCTGATTAAATGTTTAAATAGAAATGTTTAAATAAGTTTCTCTCTTTATATGTTTTACTTATACAAATAGTGATGATTATTACCACTTGTCAGATTAAATGTTTAAATAGGAATGTTTAAATAAGTTTCTCTCTTTATATGTTTTACTTATACAAATAGTGATGATTATTACCACTTGTCAGATTAAATGTTTAAATAGAAATGTTTAAATAAGCTTCTCTCTTTATATGTTTTACTTATACAAATAGTGATGATTATTACCACTTGTCAGATTAAATGTTTAAATAGAAATGTTTAAATAAGTTTCTCTCTTTATATGTTTTACTTATACAAATAGTGATGATTATTACCACTTGTCAGATTAAATGTTTAAATAGGAATGTTTAAATAAGTTTCTCTCTTTATATGTTTTACTTATACAAATAGTGATGATTATTACCACTTGTCTGATTAAATGTTTAAATAGAAATGTTTAAATAAGTTTCTATCTTTATATGTTTAACTTATACAAATAGTGATGATTATTACCACTTGTCAGATTAAATGTTTAAATAGGAATGTTTAAATAAGTTTCTCTCTTTATATGTTTTACTTATACAAATAGTGATGATTATTACCACTTGTCAGATTAAATGTTTAAATAGAAATGTTTAAATAAGCTTCTCTCTTTATATGTTTTACTTATACAAATAGTGATGATTATTACCACTTGTCAGATTAAATGTTTAAATAGAAATGTTTAAATAAGTTTCTCTCTTTATATGTTTTACTTATACAAATAGTGATGATTATTACCACTTGTCAGATTAAATGTTTAAATAGAAATGTTTAAATAAGTTTCTCTCTTTATATGTTTTACTTATACAAATAGTGATGATTATTACCACTTGTCAGATTAAATGTTTAAATAGGAATGTTTAACTAAGTTTCTCTCTTTATATTTTTCACTTATACAAATAGTGATGATTATTACCACTTGTCAGATTAAATGTTTAAATAGGAGTGTTTAAATAAGTTTCTCTCTTTATATGTTGTACTTATTCAAATAGTGATGATTATTACCACTTGTCAGATTAAATGTTTAAATAGGAATGTTTAACTAAGTTTCTCTCTTTATATTTTTCACTTATACAAATAGTGATGATTATTACCACTTGTCAGATTAAATGTTTAAATAGAAATGTTTAAATAAGCTGCTATCTTTATATGCTTTACTTATACAAATAGTGATGATTATTACCACTTGTCTGATTAAATGTTTAAATAGGAATGTTTAAATAAGTTTCTCTCTTTTTATGTTTTACTTATACAAATAGTGATGATTATTACCACTTGTCAGATTAAATGTTTAAATAGGAATGTTTAAATAAGTTTCTCTCTTTATATGTTTTACTTATACAAATAGTGATGATTATTACCACTTGTCAGATTAAATGTTTAAATAGAAATGTTTAAATAAGTTTCTCTCTTTATATGTTTAACTTATACAAATAGTGATGATTATTACCACTTGTCTGATTAAATGTATAAATAGGAATGTTTAAATAAGCTTCTCTCTTTATATGTTTTACTTATACAATTAGTGATAATTATTACCGCTTGTCAGATTAAATGTTTAAATAGGAATGTTTAAATAAGTTTCTCTCTTTATATGTTTAACTTATACAAATAGTGATGATTATTACCACTTGTCTGATTAAATGTATAAATAGGAATGTTTAAATAAGCTTCTCTCTTTATATGTTTTACTTATACAATTAGTGATAATTATTACCGCTTGTCAGATTAAATGTTTAAATAGGAATGTTTAAATAAGTTTCTCTCTTTATATGTTTTACTTATACAAATAGTGATGATTATTACCACTTGTCAGATTAAATGTTTAAATAGGAATGTTTAAATAAGTTTCTCTCTTTATATGTTTTACTTATACAAATAGTGATGATTATTACCACTTGTCTGATTAAATGTTTAAATAGAAATGTTTAAATAAGTTTCTCTCTTTATATGTTTTACTTATACAAATAGTGATGATTATTACCACTTGTCAGATTAAATGTTTAAATAGGAATGTTTAAATAAGTTTCTCTCTTTATATGTTTTACTTATACAAATAGTGATGATTATTACCACTTGTCAGATTAAATGTTTAAATAGAAATGTTTAAATAAGCTTCTCTCTTTATATGTTTTACTTATACAAATAGTGATGATTATTACCACTTGTCAGATTAAATGTTTAAATAGAAATGTTTAAATAAGTTTCTCTCTTTATATGTTTTACTTATACAAATAGTGATGATTATTACCACTTGTCAGATTAAATGTTTAAATAGGAATGTTTAAATAAGTTTCTCTCTTTATATGTTTTACTTATACAAATAGTGATGATTATTACCACTTGTCTGATTAAATGTTTAAATAGAAATGTTTAAATAAGTTTCTATCTTTATATGTTTAACTTATACAAATAGTGATGATTATTACCACTTGTCAGATTAAATGTTTAAATAGGAATGTTTAAATAAGTTTCTCTCTTTATATGTTTTACTTATACAAATAGTGATGATTATTACCACTTGTCAGATTAAATGTTTAAATAGAAATGTTTAAATAAGCTTCTCTCTTTATATGTTTTACTTATACAAATAGTGATGATTATTACCACTTGTCAGATTAAATGTTTAAATAGAAATGTTTAAATAAGTTTCTCTCTTTATATGTTTTACTTATACAAATAGTGATGATTATTACCACTTGTCAGATTAAATGTTTAAATAGGAATGTTTAATTAAGTTTCTCTCTTTATATGTTTTACTTATACAAATAGTGATGATTATTACCACTTGTCAGATTAAATGTTTAAATAGGAATGTTTAAATAAGTTTCTCTCTTTATATGTTTTACTTATACAAATAGTGGTGATTATTACCACTTGTCAGATTAAATGTTTAAATAGGAATGTTTAAATAAGTTTCTCTCTTTATATGTTTAACTTATACAAATAGTGATGATTATTACCACTTGTCTGATTAAATGTATAAATAGAAATGTTTAAATAAGTTTCTCTCTTTATATGTTTTACTTATACAAATAGTGATGATTATTACCACTTGTCAGATTAAATGTTTAAATAGGAATGTTTAATTAAGTTTCTCTCTTTATATGTTTTACTTATACAAATAGTGATGATTATTACCACTTGTCAGATTAAATGTTTAAATAGGAATGTTTAAATAAGTTTCTCTCTTTATATGTTTTACTTATACAAATAGTGGTGATTATTACCACTTGTCAGATTAAATGTTTAAATAGGAATGTTTAAATAAGTTTCTCTCTTTATATGTTTAACTTATACAAATAGTGATGATTATTACCACTTGTCTGATTAAATGTATAAATAGGAATGTTTAAATAAGCTTCTCTCTTTATATGTTTTACTTATACAATTAGTGATAATTATTACCACTTGTCAGATTAAATGTTTAAATAGGAATGTTTAAATAAGTTTCTCTCTTTATATGTTTTACTTATACAAATAGTGATGATTATTACCACTTGTCTGATTAAATGTATAAATAGGAATGTTTAAATAAGTTTCTATCTTTATATGTTTTACTTATACAAATAGTGATGATTATTACCACTTGTCTGATTAAATGTTTAAATAGGAATGTTTAAATAAGCTTTTCTCTTTATATGTTTTACTTATACAAATAGTGATGATTATAACCACTTGTCTGATTAAATGTTTAAATAGGAATGTTTAAATAAGCTTCTATCTTTATATGTTTTACTTATACAAATAGTGATGATTATTACCACTTGTCAGATTAAATGTTTAAATAGGAATGTTTAAATAAGCTTCTATCTTTATATGTTTTACTTATACAAATAGTGATGATTATTACCACTTGTCAGATTAAATGTTTAAATAGAAATGTTTAAATAAGTTTCTATCTTTATATGTTTTACTTATACAAATAGTGATGATTATTACCACTTGTCAGATTAAATTTTTAAAAAGGAATGTTTAAATAAGTTTCTATCTTTATATGTTTTACTTATACAAATAGTGACGATTATTGCCACTTGTCAGATTAAATGCTTAAACAGGAATGTTTAAATAAGCTTCTCTCTTTATATGTTTTACTTATACTAATAGTGATGATTATTACCACTTGTCAGATTAAATGTTTAAATAGGAATGTTTAAATAAGTTTCTCTCTTTATATGTTTTACTTATACAAATAGTGATGATTACTACCACTTGTCAGATTAAATGCTTAAACAGGAATGTTTAAATAAGCTTCTCTCTTTATAGGTTTTACTTATACTAACAGTGATGATTATTACCACTTGTCAGATTAAATGTTTAAATAGGAATGTTTAAATAAGTTTCTCTCTTTATATGTTTTACTTATACAAATAGTGATGATTATTACCACTTGTCAGATTAAATGCTTAAACAGGAATGTTTAAATAAGCTTCTCTCTTTATATGTTTTACTTATACTAATAGTGATGATTATTACCACTTGTCAGATTAAATGTTTAAATAGGAATGTTTAAATAAGTTTCTATCTTTATATGTTTTACTTATACAAATAGTGATGATTACTACCACTTGTCAGATTAAATGTTTAAATAGGAATGTTTAGATAAGCTTCTATCTTTATATGTTTTACTTATACAAATAGTGATGATTATTACCACTTGTCAGATTAAATGTTTAAATAGGAATGTTTAAATAAGTTTCTCTCTTTATATGTTTTACTTATACAAATAGTGATGATTACTACCACTTGTCAGATTAAATGCTTAAACAGGAATGTTTAAATAAGCTTCTCTCTTTATAGGTTTTACTTATACTAACAGTGATGATTATTACCACTTGTCAGATTAAATGTTTAAATAGGAATGTTTAAATAAGTTTCTCTCTTTATATGTTTTACTTATACAAATAGTGATGATTATTACCACTTGTCAGATTAAATGTTTAAATAGGAATGTTTAAATAAGTTTCTCTCTTTATATGTTTTACTTATACAAATAGTGATGATTATTACCACTTGTCAGATTAAATGTTTAAATAGGAATGTTTAAATAAGTTTCTCTCTTTATATGTTTTACTTATACAAATAGTGATGATTATTACCACTTGTCAGATTAAATGTTTAAATAGGAATGTTTAAATAAGTTTCTCTCTTTATATGTTTTACTCATACAAATAGTGATGATTATTACCACTTGTCAGATTAAATGCTTAAACAGGAATGTTTAAATAAGCTTCTCTCTTTATATGTTTTACTTATACAAATAGTGATGATTATTACCACTTGTCAGATTAAATGTTTAAATAGGAATGTTTAAATAAGTTTCTCTCTTTATATGTTTTACTGATACAAATAGTGATGATTATTACCATTTATCAGATTAAATGTTTAAATAGGAATGTTTTAATAAGTTTCTCTCTTTATATGTTTTACTGATACAAATAGTGATGATTATTACCATTTGTCAGATTAAATGTTTAAATAGGAATGTTTAGATAAGCTTCTCTCTTTATATGTTTTACTTATACAAATAGTGATGATTATTACCACTTGTCAGATTAAATGTTTAAATAGGAATGTTTAAATAAGTTTCTCTCTTTATATGTTTTACTTATACAAATAGTGATGATTATTACCACTTGTCAGATTAAATGTTTAAATAGGAATGTTTAAATAAGTTTCTCTCTTTATATGTTTTACTTATACAAATAGTGATGATTACTACCACTTGTCAGATTAAATGCTTAAATAGGAATGTTTAAATAAGTTTCTCTCTTTATATGTTTTACTTATACAAATAGTGATGATTATTACCACTTGTCAGATTAAATGTTTAAATAGGAATGTTTAAATAAGTTTCTCTCTTTATATGTTTTACTTATACAAATAGTGATGATTACTACCACTTGTCAGATTAAATGCTTAAATAGGAATGTTTAAATAAGTTTCTCTCTTTATATGTTTTACTTATATAAATAGTGATGATTATTACCACTTGTCAGATTAAATATTTAAATAGGAATGTTTAAATAAGTTTCTCTCTTTATCTGTTTTACTTATACAAATAGTGATGATTATTACCACTTGTCAGATTAAATGTTTAAATAGGAATGTTTAAATAAGTTTCTCTCTTTATATGTTTTACTTATACAAATAGTGATGATTATTATCACTTGTCAGATTAAATGTTTAAATAGGAATGTTTAAATAAGTTTCTCTCTTTATCTGTTTTACTTATACAAATAGTGATGATTATTACCACTTGTCAGATTAAATGTTTAAATAGGAATGTTTAAATAAGTTTCTCTCTTTATCTGTTTTACTTATACAAATAGTGATGATTATTACCACTTGTCAGATTAAATGTTTAAATAGGAATGTTTAAATAAGTTTCTCTCTTTATATGTTTTACTTATACAAATAGTGATGATTATTACCACTTGTCAGATTAAATGTTTAAATAGGAATGTTTAAATAAGTTTCTCTCTTTATATGTTTTACTTATACAAATAGTGATGATTACTACCACTTGTCAGATTAAATGCTTAAATAGGAATGTTTAAATAAGTTTCTCTCTTTATATGTTTTACTTATACAAATAGTGATGATTATTACCACTTGTCAGATTAAATGTTTAAATAGGAATGTTTAAATAAGTTTCTCTCTTTATATGTTTTACTTATACAAATAGTGATGATTACTACCACTTGTCAGATTAAATGCTTAAATAGGAATGTTTAAATAAGTTTCTCTCTTTATATGCTTTACTTATACAAATAGTGATGACTACTACCACTTGTCACATTAAATGTTTAAATAGGAATGTTTAAATAAGTTTCTCTCTTTATATGTTTTACTTATACAAATAGTGATGATTATTACCACTTGTCAGATTAAATGTTTAAATAGGAATGTTTAAATAAGTTTCTCTCTTTATATGTTTTACTTACACAAATAGTGATGATTACTACCACCTGTCAGATTAAATGCTTAATTAGGAATGTTTAAATAAGTTTCTCTCTTTATATGTTTTACTTATACAAATAGTGATGATTATTACCACTTGTCAGATTAAATGTTTAAATAGGAATGTTTAAATAAGTTTCTGTTTATATGTTTTACTTATACTAATAGTGGTGATTATTACCACTTGTCAGATTAAATGTTTAAATAGAAATGTTTAAATAAGTTTCTCTCTTTATATTTTTCACTTATACAAATAGTGATGATTATTACCACTTGTCAGATTAAATGTTTAAATAGGAGTGTTTAAATAAGTTTCTCTCTTTATATGTTGTACTTATACAAATAGTGATGATTATTACCACTTGTCAGATTAAATGTTTAAATAGGAATGTTTAACTAAGTTTCTCTCTTTATATTTTTCACTTATACAAATAGTGATGATTATTACCACTTGTCAGATTAAATGTTTAAATAGGAGTGTTTAAATAAGTTTCTCTCTTTATATGTTGTACTTATTCAAATAGTGATGATTATTACCACTTGTCAGATTAAATGTTTAAATAGGAATGTTTAACTAAGTTTCTCTCTTTATATTTTTCACTTATACAAATAGTGATGATTATTACCACTTGTCAGATTAAATGTTTAAATAGAAATGTTTAAATAAGCTGCTATCTTTATATGCTTTACTTATACAAATAGTGATGATTATTACCACTTGTCTGATTAAATGTTTAAATAGGAATGTTTAAATAAGTTTCTCTCTTTTTATGTTTTACTTATACAAATAGTGATGATTATTACCACTTGTCAGATTAAATGTTTAAATAGGAATGTTTAAATAAGTTTCTCTCTTTATATGTTTTACTTATACAAATAGTGATGATTATTACCACTTGTCAGATTAAATGTTTAAATAGAAATGTTTAAATAAGTTTCTCTCTTTATATGTTTAACTTATACAAATAGTGATGATTATTACCACTTGTCTGATTAAATGTATAAATAGGAATGTTTAAATAAGCTTCTCTCTTTATATGTTTTACTTATACAATTAGTGATAATTATTACCGCTTGTCAGATTAAATGTTTAAATAGGAATGTTTAAATAAGTTTCTCTCTTTATATGTTTAACTTATACAAATAGTGATGATTATTACCACTTGTCTGATTAAATGTATAAATAGGAATGTTTAAATAAGCTTCTCTCTTTATATGTTTTACTTATACAATTAGTGATAATTATTACCGCTTGTCAGATTAAATGTTTAAATAGGAATGTTTAAATAAGTTTCTCTCTTTATATGTTTTACTTATACAAATAGTGATGATTATTACCACTTGTCAGATTAAATGTTTAAATAGGAATGTTTAAATAAGTTTCTCTCTTTATATGTTTTACTTATACAAATAGTGATGATTATTACCACTTGTCTGATTAAATGTTTAAATAGAAATGTTTAAATAAGTTTCTCTCTTTATATGTTTTACTTATACAAATAGTGATGATTATTACCACTTGTCAGATTAAATGTTTAAATAGGAATGTTTAAATAAGTTTCTCTCTTTATATGTTTTACTTATACAAATAGTGATGATTATTACCACTTGTCAGATTAAATGTTTAAATAGAAATGTTTAAATAAGCTTCTCTCTTTATATGTTTTACTTATACAAATAGTGATGATTATTACCACTTGTCAGATTAAATGTTTAAATAGAAATGTTTAAATAAGTTTCTCTCTTTATATGTTTTACTTATACAAATAGTGATGATTATTACCACTTGTCAGATTAAATGTTTAAATAGGAATGTTTAAATAAGTTTCTCTCTTTATATGTTTTACTTATACAAATAGTGATGATTATTACCACTTGTCTGATTAAATGTTTAAATAGAAATGTTTAAATAAGTTTCTATCTTTATATGTTTAACTTATACAAATAGTGATGATTATTACCACTTGTCAGATTAAATGTTTAAATAGGAATGTTTAAATAAGTTTCTCTCTTTATATGTTTTACTTATACAAATAGTGATGATTATTACCACTTGTCAGATTAAATGTTTAAATAGAAATGTTTAAATAAGCTTCTCTCTTTATATGTTTTACTTATACAAATAGTGATGATTATTACCACTTGTCAGATTAAATGTTTAAATAGAAATGTTTAAATAAGTTTCTCTCTTTATATGTTTTACTTATACAAATAGTGATGATTATTACCACTTGTCAGATTAAATGTTTAAATAGAAATGTTTAAATAAGTTTCTCTCTTTATATGTTTTACTTATACAAATAGTGATGATTATTACCACTTGTCAGATTAAATGTTTAAATAGGAATGTTTAACTAAGTTTCTCTCTTTATATTTTTCACTTATACAAATAGTGATGATTATTACCACTTGTCAGATTAAATGTTTAAATAGGAGTGTTTAAATAAGTTTCTCTCTTTATATGTTGTACTTATTCAAATAGTGATGATTATTACCACTTGTCAGATTAAATGTTTAAATAGGAATGTTTAACTAAGTTTCTCTCTTTATATTTTTCACTTATACAAATAGTGATGATTATTACCACTTGTCAGATTAAATGTTTAAATAGAAATGTTTAAATAAGCTGCTATCTTTATATGCTTTACTTATACAAATAGTGATGATTATTACCACTTGTCTGATTAAATGTTTAAATAGGAATGTTTAAATAAGTTTCTCTCTTTTTATGTTTTACTTATACAAATAGTGATGATTATTACCACTTGTCAGATTAAATGTTTAAATAGGAATGTTTAAATAAGTTTCTCTCTTTATATGTTTTACTTATACAAATAGTGATGATTATTACCACTTGTCAGATTAAATGTTTAAATAGAAATGTTTAAATAAGTTTCTCTCTTTATATGTTTAACTTATACAAATAGTGATGATTATTACCACTTGTCTGATTAAATGTATAAATAGGAATGTTTAAATAAGCTTCTCTCTTTATATGTTTTACTTATACAATTAGTGATAATTATTACCGCTTGTCAGATTAAATGTTTAAATAGGAATGTTTAAATAAGTTTCTCTCTTTATATGTTTAACTTATACAAATAGTGATGATTATTACCACTTGTCTGATTAAATGTATAAATAGGAATGTTTAAATAAGCTTCTCTCTTTATATGTTTTACTTATACAATTAGTGATAATTATTACCGCTTGTCAGATTAAATGTTTAAATAGGAATGTTTAAATAAGTTTCTCTCTTTATATGTTTTACTTATACAAATAGTGATGATTATTACCACTTGTCAGATTAAATGTTTAAATAGGAATGTTTAAATAAGTTTCTCTCTTTATATGTTTTACTTATACAAATAGTGATGATTATTACCACTTGTCTGATTAAATGTTTAAATAGAAATGTTTAAATAAGTTTCTCTCTTTATATGTTTTACTTATACAAATAGTGATGATTATTACCACTTGTCAGATTAAATGTTTAAATAGGAATGTTTAAATAAGTTTCTCTCTTTATATGTTTTACTTATACAAATAGTGATGATTATTACCACTTGTCAGATTAAATGTTTAAATAGAAATGTTTAAATAAGCTTCTCTCTTTATATGTTTTACTTATACAAATAGTGATGATTATTACCACTTGTCAGATTAAATGTTTAAATAGAAATGTTTAAATAAGTTTCTCTCTTTATATGTTTTACTTATACAAATAGTGATGATTATTACCACTTGTCAGATTAAATGTTTAAATAGGAATGTTTAAATAAGTTTCTCTCTTTATATGTTTTACTTATACAAATAGTGATGATTATTACCACTTGTCTGATTAAATGTTTAAATAGAAATGTTTAAATAAGTTTCTATCTTTATATGTTTAACTTATACAAATAGTGATGATTATTACCACTTGTCAGATTAAATGTTTAAATAGGAATGTTTAAATAAGTTTCTCTCTTTATATGTTTTACTTATACAAATAGTGATGATTATTACCACTTGTCAGATTAAATGTTTAAATAGAAATGTTTAAATAAGCTTCTCTCTTTATATGTTTTACTTATACAAATAGTGATGATTATTACCACTTGTCAGATTAAATGTTTAAATAGAAATGTTTAAATAAGTTTCTCTCTTTATATGTTTTACTTATACAAATAGTGATGATTATTACCACTTGTCAGATTAAATGTTTAAATAGGAATGTTTAATTAAGTTTCTCTCTTTATATGTTTTACTTATACAAATAGTGATGATTATTACCACTTGTCAGATTAAATGTTTAAATAGGAATGTTTAAATAAGTTTCTCTCTTTATATGTTTTACTTATACAAATAGTGGTGATTATTACCACTTGTCAGATTAAATGTTTAAATAGGAATGTTTAAATAAGTTTCTCTCTTTATATGTTTAACTTATACAAATAGTGATGATTATTACCACTTGTCTGATTAAATGTATAAATAGAAATGTTTAAATAAGTTTCTCTCTTTATATGTTTTACTTATACAAATAGTGATGATTATTACCACTTGTCAGATTAAATGTTTAAATAGGAATGTTTAATTAAGTTTCTCTCTTTATATGTTTTACTTATACAAATAGTGATGATTATTACCACTTGTCAGATTAAATGTTTAAATAGGAATGTTTAAATAAGTTTCTCTCTTTATATGTTTTACTTATACAAATAGTGGTGATTATTACCACTTGTCAGATTAAATGTTTAAATAGGAATGTTTAAATAAGTTTCTCTCTTTATATGTTTAACTTATACAAATAGTGATGATTATTACCACTTGTCTGATTAAATGTATAAATAGGAATGTTTAAATAAGCTTCTCTCTTTATATGTTTTACTTATACAATTAGTGATAATTATTACCACTTGTCAGATTAAATGTTTAAATAGGAATGTTTAAATAAGTTTCTCTCTTTATATGTTTTACTTATACAAATAGTGATGATTATTACCACTTGTCTGATTAAATGTATAAATAGGAATGTTTAAATAAGTTTCTATCTTTATATGTTTTACTTATACAAATAGTGATGATTATTACCACTTGTCTGATTAAATGTTTAAATAGGAATGTTTAAATAAGTTTCTCTCTTTATATGTTTTACTTATACAAATAGTGATGATTATTACCACTTGTCTGATTAAATGTTTAAATAGGAATGTTTAAATAAGCTTCTCTCTTTATATGTTTTACTTATACAAATAGTGATGATTATTACCACTTGTCTGATTAAATGTATAAATAGGAATGTTTAAATAAGTTTCTATCTTTATATGTTTTACTTATACAAATAGTGATGATTATTACCACTTGTCAGATTAAATGTTTGAATAGGAATGTTTAAACAAGCTTCTCTCTTTATATGTTTTTCTTATACAAATAGTGATGATTATTACCACTTGTCTGATTAAATGTATAAATAGGAATGTTTAAATAAGCTTCTCTCTTTATATGTTTTACTTATACAATTAGTGATAATTATTACCACTTGTCAGATTAAATGTTTAAATAGGAATGTTTAAATAAGTTTCTCTCTTTATATGTTTTACTTATACAAATAGTGATGATTATTACCACATGTCAGATTAAATGTATAAATAGGAATGTTTAAATAAGTTTCTCTCTTTATATGTTTTACTTATACAAATAGTGATGATTATTACCACTTGTCAGATTAAATGTTTAAATAGGAATGTTTAAATAAGTTTCTATCTTTATATGTTTTACTTATACAAATAGTGATGATTATTACCACATGTCAGATTAAATGTATAAATAGGAATGTTTAAATAAGTTTCTATCTTTATATGTTTTACTTATACAAATAGTGATGATTATTACCACTTGTCTGATTAAATGTTTAAATAAGAATGTTTAAATAAGCTTTTCTCTTTATATGTTTTACTTATACAAATAGTGATGATTATTACCACTTGTCTGATTAAATGTATAAATAGGAATGTTTAAATAAGTTTCTATCTTTATATGTTTTACTTATACAAATAGTGATGATTATTACCACTTGTCTGATTAAATGTTTAAATAGGAATGTTTAAATAAGTTTCTCTCTTTATATGTTTTACTTATACAAATAGTGATGATTATTACCACTTGTCTGATTAAATGTTTAAATAGGAATGTTTAAATAAGTTTCTCTCTTTATATGTTTTACTTATACAAATAGTGATGATTATTACCACTTGTCTGATTAAATGTTTAAATAGGAATGTTTAAATAAGTTTCTATCTTTATATGTTTTACGTATACAAATAGTGATGATTATTACCACTTGTCAGATTAAATGTTTAAATAGGAATGTTTAAATAAGTTTCTCTCTTTATATGTTTTACTTATACAAATAGTGATGATTATTACCACTTGTCAGATTAAATGTTTGAATAGGAATGTTTAAACAAGCTTCTCTCTTTATATGTTTTTCTTATACAAATAGTGATGATTATTACCACTTGTCTGATTAAATGTTTAAATAGGAATGTTTAAATAAGTTTCTCTTTTTATATGTTTTACTTATACAATTAGTGATAATTATTACCACTTGTCAGATTAAATGCTTAAATAGGAATGTTTAAACAAGCTTCTCTCTTTATATGTTTTTCTTATACAATTAGTGATAATTATTACCACTTGTCAGATTAAATGCTTAAATAGGAATGTTTAAACAAGCTTCTCTCTTTATATGTTTTTCTTATACAAATAGTGATGATTATTACCACTTGTCTGATTAAATGTTTAAATAGGAATGTTTAAATAAGTTTCTCTCTTTATATGTTTTACTTATACAAATAGTGATGATTATTACCACTTGTCTGATTAAATGTTTAAATAGGAATGTTTAAATAAGTTTCTCTCTTTATATTTTTCACTTATACAAATAGTGATGATTATTACCACTTGTCTGATTAAATGTTTTAATAAGAATGTTTAAATAAGCTTCTCTCTTTATATGTTTTCCTTATACAAATAGTGATGATTATTACCACTTGTCAGATTAAATGCTTAAATAGGAATGTTTGAATAAGTCTCTATCTTTATATGTTTTACTTATACAAATAGTGATGATTATTACCACTTGTCTGATTAAATGTTTAAATAGGAATGTTTAAATAAGTTTCTCTCTTTATATGTTTTACTTATACAAATATTGATGATTATTACCACTTGTCAGATTAAATGTTTAAATAGGAATGTTTAAATAAGTTTCTCTCTTTATATGTTTTACTTATACAAATAGTGATGATTATTACCACTTGTCAGATTAAATGTTTAAATAGAAATGTTTAAATAAGCTTCTCTCTTTATATGTTTTACTTATACAAATAGTGATGACTATTACCACTTGTCAGATTAAATGTATAAATAGGAATGTTTAAATAAGTTTCTCTCTTTATATGTTTTACTTATACAAATAGTGATGATTATTACCACTTGTCTGATTAAATGTTTAAATATGAGTGTTTAACTAAGTTTCTCTCTTTATATTTTTCACTTATACAAATAGTGATGATTATGACCACTTGTCAGATTAAATGTTTAAATAGAAATGTTTAAATAAGTTTCTCTCTTTATATGTTTTACTTATACAAATAGTGATGATTATTACCACTTGTCTGATTAAATGTTTAAATAGGAATGTTTAAATAAGCTTCTCTCTTTATATGTTTTACTTATACAAATAGTGATGTTATTACCACTTGTCAGATTAAATGTTTAAATAGGAATGTTTAAATAAGTTTCTCTCTTTATATGTTTTACTTATACAAATAGTGATGATTATTACCACTTGTCTGATTAAATGTTTAAATAGGAATGTTTAAATAAGTTTCTCTCTTTATATGTTTTACTTATACTAATAGTGATGATTATTACCACTTGTCAGATTAAATGTTTAAATAGGAATGTTTAAACAAGTTTCTATCTTTATATGCTTTACTTATACAAATTGTGATGATTATTACCACTTGTCAGATTAAATGTTTAAATAGGAATGTTTAAATAAGTTTCTCTCTTTTCATGTTTTACTTATACAAATAGTGATGATTACTACCACTTGTCAGATTAAATGTTTAAATAGAAATGTTTAAATAAGTTTCTCTCTTTATATGTTTTACTTATACAAATAGTGATGATTATTACCACTTGTCTGATTAAATGTTTAAATAAGAATGTTTAAATAAGTTTCTCTCTTTATATGTTTTACTTATACAAATAGTGATGATTATTACCACTTGTCAGATTAAATGTTTAAATAGGAATGTTTAAATAAGTTTCTCTCTTTATATGTTTTACTTATACAAATAGTGATGATTATTACCACTTGTCAGATTAAATGTTTAAATAGGAATGTTTAAATAAGTTTCTATCTTTATATGTTTTACTTATACAAATAGTGATGATTATTACCACTTGTCTGATTAAATGTTTAAATAAGAATGTTTAAATAAGTTTCTCTCTTTATATGTTTTACTTATACAAATAGTGATGATTATTACCACTTGTCAGATTAAATGTTTAAATAGGAATGTTTAAATAAGTTTCTCTCTTTATATGTTTTACTTATACAAATAGTGATGATTATTACCACTTGTCAGATTAAATGTTTAAATAGGAATGTTTAAATAAGTTTCTCTCTTTATGTTTTACTTATACAAATAGTGATGATTATTACCACTTGTCAGATTAAATGTTTAAATAGGAATGTTTAAATAAGTTTCTCTCTTTATGTTTTACTTATACAAATAGTGATGATTATTACCACTTGTCTGATTAAATGTTTAAATAAGAATGTTTAAATAAGTTTCTCTCTTTATATGTTTTACTTATACAAATAGTGATGATTATTACCACTTGTCTGATTAAATGTTTAAATAAGAATGTTTAAATAAGCTTTTCTCTTTATATGTTTTACTTATACAAATAGTGATGATTATAACCACTTGTCTGATTAAATGTTTAAATAGGAATGTTTAAATAAGCTTCTATCTTTATATGTTTTACTTATACAAATAGTGATGATTATTACCACTTGTCTGATTAAATGTTTAAATAGGAATGTTTAAATAAGTTTCTCTCTTTATGTTTTACTTATACAAATAGTGATGATTATTACCACTTGTCAGATTAAATGTTTAAATAGGAATGTTTAAATAAGTTTCTCTCTTTATGTTTTACTTATACAAATAGTGATGATTATTACCACTTGTCTGATTAAATGTTTAAATAAGAATGTTTAAATAAGTTTCTCTCTTTATATGTTTTACTTATACAAATAGTGATGATTATTACCACTTGTCTGATTAAATGTTTAAATAAGAATGTTTAAATAAGCTTTTCTCTTTATATGTTTTACTTATACAAATAGTGATGATTATAACCACTTGTCTGATTAAATGTTTAAATAGGAATGTTTAAATAAGCTTCTATCTTTATATGTTTTACTTATACAAATAGTGATGATTATTACCACTTGTCAGATTAAATGTTTAAATAGGAATGTTTAAATAAGTTTCTCTCTTTATATGTTTTACTTATACAAATAGTGATGATTATTACCACTTGTCTGATTAAATGTTTAAATAAGAATGTTTAAATAAGCTTTTCTCTTTATATGTTTTACTTATACAAATAGTGATGATTATAACCACTTGTCTGATTAAATGTTTAAATAGGAATGTTTAAATAAGCTTCTATCTTTATATGTTTTACTTATACAAATAGTGATGATTATTACCACTTGTCTGATTAAATGTTTAAATAAGAATGTTTAAATAAGCTTTTCTCTTTATATGTTTTACTTATACAAATAGTGATGATTATAACCACTTGTCTGATTAAATGTTTAAATAGGAATGTTTAAATAAGCTTCTATCTTTATATGTTTTACTTATACAAATAGTGATGATTATTACCACTTGTCAGATTAAATGTTTGAATAGGAATGTTTAAATAAGCTTCTATCTTTATATGTTTTACTTATACAAATAGTGATGATTATTACCACTTGTCAGATTAAATGTTTAAATAGAAATGTTTAAATAAGTTTCTATCTTTATATGTTTTACTTATACAAATAGTGATGATTATTACCACTTGTCAGATTAAATTTTTAAAAAAGAATGTTTAAATAAGTTTCTATCTTTATATGTTTTACTTATACAAATAGTGACGATTATTGCCACTTGTCAGATTAAATGCTTAAACAGGAATGTTTAAATAAGCTTCTCTCTTTATATGTTTTACTTATACTAATAGTGATGATTATTACCACTTGTCAGATTAAATGTTTAAATAGGAATGTTTAAATAAGTTTCTCTCTTTATATGTTTTACTTATACAAATAGTGATGATTACTACCACTTGTCAGATTAAATGCTTAAACAGGAATGTTTAAATAAGCTTCTCTCTTTATAGGTTTTACTTATACTAACAGTGATGATTATTACCACTTGTCAGATTAAATGTTTAAATAGGAATGTTTAAATAAGTTTCTCTCTTTATATGTTTTACTTATACAAATAGTGATGATTATTACCACTTGTCAGATTAAATGCTTAAACAGGAATGTTTAAATAAGCTTCTCTCTTTATATGTTTTACTTATACTAATAGTGATGATTATTACCACTTGTCAGATTAAATGTTTAAATAGGAATGTTTAAATAAGTTTCTATCTTTATATGTTTTACTTATACAAATAGTGATGATTACTACCACTTGTCAGATTACATGTTTAAATAGGAATGTTTAGATAAGCTTCTCTCTTTATATGTTTTACTTATACAAATAGTGATGATTATTACCACTTGTCTGATTACATGTTTAAATAGGAATGTTTAGATAAGCTTCTCTCTTTATATGTTTTACTTATACAAATAGTGATGATTATTACCACTTGTCTGATTAAATGTATAAATAGGAATGTTTAAATAAGTTTCTCTCTTTATATGTTTTACTTATACAAATAGTGATGATTATTACCACTTGTCAGATTAAATGTTTAAATAGGAATGTTTAAATAAGTTTCTCTCTTTATATGTTTTACTTATACAAATAGTGATGATTATTACCACTTGTCAGATTAAATGTTTAAATAGGAATGTTTAAATAAGTTTCTCTCTTTATATGTTTTACTTATACAAATAGTGATGATTATTACCACTTGTCAGATTAAATGTTTAAATAGGAATGTTTAAATAAGTTTCTCTCTTTATATGTTTTACTCATACAAATAGTGATGATTATTACCACTTGTCAGATTAAATGCTTAAACAGGAATGTTTAAATAAGCTTCTCTCTTTATATGTTTTACTTATACAAATAGTGATGATTATTACCACTTGTCAGATTAAATGTTTAAATAGGAATGTTTAAATAAGTTTCTCTCTTTATATGTTTTACTGATACAAATAGTGATGATTATTACCATTTATCAGATTAAATGTTTAAATAGGAATGTTTTAATAAGTTTCTCTCTTTATATGTTTTACTGATACAAATAGTGATGATTATTACCATTTGTCAGATTAAATGTTTAAATAGGAATGTTTAGATAAGCTTCTCTCTTTATATGTTTTACTTATACAAATAGTGATGATTATTACCACTTGTCAGATTAAATGTTTAAATAGGAATGTTTAAATAAGCTTCTCTCTTTATATGTTTTACTGATACAAATAGTGATGATTATTACCATTTGTCAGATTAAATGTTTAAATAGGAATGTTTAGATAAGCTTCTCTCTTTATATGTTTTACTTATACAAATAGTGATGATTATTACCACTTGTCAGATTAAATGCTTAAACAGGAATGTTTAAATAAGCTTCTCTCTTTATATGTTTTACTTATACAAATAGTGATGATTATTACCATTTGTCAGATTAAATGTTTAAATAGGAATGTTTAGATAAGCTTCTCTCTTTATATGTTTTACTGATACAAATAGTGATGATTATTACCATTTATCAGATTAAATGTTTAAATAGGAATGTTTTAATAAGTTTCTCTCTTTATATGTTTTACTGATACAAATAGTGATGATTATTACCATTTGTCAGATTAAATGTTTAAATAGGAATGTTTAGATAAGCTTCTCTCTTTATATGTTTTACTTATACAAATAGTGATGATTATTACCACTTGTCAGATTAAATGCTTAAACAGGAATGTTTAAATAAGCTTCTCTCTTTATATGTTTTACTTATACAAATAGTGATGATTATTACCATTTGTCAGATTAAATGTTTAAATAGGAATGTTTAGATAAGCTTCTCTCTTTATATGTTTTACTGATACAAATAGTGATGATTATTACCATTTATCAGATTAAATGTTTAAATAGGAATGTTTTAATAAGTTTCTCTCTTTATATGTTTTACTGATACAAATAGTGATGATTATTACCATTTGTCAGATTAAATGTTTAAATAGGAATGTTTAGATAAGCTTCTCTCTTTATATGTTTTACTGATACAAATAGTGATGATTATTACCATTTGTCAGATTAAATGTTTAAATAGGAATGTTTAAATAAGCTTCTCTCTTTATATGTTTTACTTATACAAATAGTGATGATTATTACCACTTGTCAGATTAAATGCTTAAACAGGAATGTTTAAATAAGCTTCTCTCTTTATATGTTTTACTTATACAAATAGTGATGATTATTACCACTTGTCAGATTAAATGTTTAAATAGGAATGTTTAAATAAGTTTCTCTCTTTATATGTTTTACTGATACAAATAGTGATGATTATTACCATTTATCAGATTAAATGTTTAAATAGGAATGTTTTAATAAGTTTCTCTCTTTATATGTTTTACTGATACAAATAGTGATGATTATTACCATTTGTCAGATTAAATGTTTAAATAGGAATGTTTAAATAAGTTTCTCTCTTTATATGTTTTACTGATACAAATAGTGATGATTATTACCATTTATCAGATTAAATGTTTAAATAGGAATGTTTTAATAAGTTTCTCTCTTTATATGTTTTACTGATACAAATAGTGATGATTATTACCATTTGTCAGATTAAATGTTTAAATAGGAATGTTTAGATAAGCTTCTCTCTTTATATGTTTTACTTATACAAATAGTGATGATTATTACCACTTGTCAGATTAAATGTTTAAATAGGAATGTTTAAATAAGTTTCTCTCTTTATATGTTTTACTTATACAAATAGTGATGATTATTACCACTTGTCAGATTAAATGTTTAAATAGGAATGTTTAAATAAGTTTCTCTCTTTATATGTTTTACTTATACAAATAGTGATGATTACTACCACTTGTCAGATTAAATGCTTAAATAGGAATGTTTAAATAAGTTTCTCTCTTTATATGTTTTACTTATACAAATAGTGATGATTATTACCACTTGTCAGATTAAATATTTAAATAGGAATGTTTAAATAAGTTTCTCTCTTTATATGTTTTACTTATACAAATAGTGATGATTATTACCACTTGTCAGATTAAATGTTTAAATAGGAATGTTTAAATAAGTTTCTCTCTTTATATGTTTTACTTATACAAATAGTGATGATTACTACCACTTGTCAGATTAAATGCTTAAATAGGAATGTTTAAATAAGTTTCTCTCTTTATATGTTTTACTTATACAAATAGTGATGATTATTACCACTTGTCAGATTAAATGTTTAAATAGGAATGTTTAAATAAGTTTCTCTCTTTATATGTTTTACTGATACAAATAGTGATGATTATTACCATTTATCAGATTAAATGTTTAAATAGGAATGTTTTAATAAGTTTCTCTCTTTATATGTTTTACTGATACAAATAGTGATGATTATTACCATTTGTCAGATTAAATGTTTAAATAGGAATGTTTAGATAAGCTTCTCTCTTTATATGTTTTACTTATACAAATAGTGATGATTATTACCACTTGTCAGATTAAATGTTTAAATAGGAATGTTTAAATAAGTTTCTCTCTTTATATGTTTTACTTATACAAATAGTGATGATTATTACCACTTGTCAGATTAAATGTTTAAATAGGAATGTTTAAAAAAGTTTCTCTCTTTATATGTTTTACTTATACAAATAGTGATGATTACTACCACTTGTCAGATTAAATGCTTAAATAGGAATGTTTAAATAAGTTTCTCTCTTTATATGTTTTACTTATACAAATAGTGATGATTATTACCACTTGTCAGATTAAATATTTAAATAGGAATGTTTAAATAAGTTTCTCTCTTTATATGTTTTACTTATACAAATAGTGATGATTATTACCACTTGTCAGATTAAATGTTTAAATAGGAATGTTTAAATAAGTTTCTCTCTTTATATGTTTTACTTATACAAATAGTGATGATTACTACCACTTGTCAGATTAAATGCTTAAATAGGAATGTTTAAATAAGTTTCTCTCTTTATATGTTTTACTTATACAAATAGTGATGATTATTACCACTTGTCAGATTAAATATTTAAATAGGAATGTTTAAATAAGTTTCTCTCTTTATCTGTTTTACTTATACAAATAGTGATGATTATTACCACTTGTCAGATTAAATGTTTAACTAGGAATGTTTAAATAAGTTTCTCTCTTTATATGTTTTACTTATACAAATAGTGATAATTATTACCACTTGTCAGATTATATGTTTAAATAGAAATGTTTAAATAAGTTTCTCTCTTTATATGTTTTACTTATACAAATAGTGATGACTATTACCACTTGTCAGATTAAATGTTTAAATAGGAATGTTTAAATAAGTTTCTCTCTTTATATGTTTTACTTATACAAATAGTGATGATTATTACCACTTGTCAGATTAAATGTTTAAATAGAAATGTTTAAATAAGCTTCTCTCTTTATATGTTTTACTTATACAAATAGTGATGACTATTACCACTTGTCAGATTAAATGTATAAATAGGAATGTTTAAATAAGCTTCTCTCTTTATATGTTTTACTTATACAAATAGTGATGATTATTACCACTTGTTAGATTAAATGTTTAAATAGGAATGTTTAAATAAGTTTCTCTCTTTATATGTTTTACTTATACAAATAGTGATGATTATTACCACTTGTCAGATTAAATGTTTAAATATGAGTGTTTAACTAAGTTTCTCTCTTTATATTTTTCACTTATACAAATAGTGATGATTATGACCACTTGTCAGATTAAATGTTTAAATAGAAATGTTTAAATAAGTTTCTCTCTTTATATGTTTTACTTATACAATTAGTGATAATTATTACCACTTGTCTGATTAAATGTTTAAATATGAGTGTTTAACTAAGTTTCTCTCTTTATATTTTTCACTTATACAAATAGTGATGATTATGACCACTTGTCAGATTAAATGTTTAAATAGAAATGTTTAAATAAGTTTCTCTCTTTATATGTTTTACTTATACAAATAGTGATGATTATTACCACTTGTCTGATTAAATGTTTAAATAGGAATGTTTAAATAAGCTTCTCTCTTTATATGTTTTACTTATACAAATAGTGATGATTATTACCACTTGTCAGATTAAATGTTTAAATAGGAATGTTTAAATAAGTTTCTCTCTTTATATGTTTTACTTATACAAATAGTGATGATTATTACCACTTGTCAGATTAAATGTTTAAATAGGAATGTTTAAATAAGTTTCTCTCTTTTCATGTTTTACTTATACAAATAGTGATGATTACTACCACTTGTCAGATTAAATGCTTAAATAGGAATGTTTAAATAAGTTTCTATCTTTATATGTTTTACTTATACAAATAGTGATGATTATTACCACTTGTCTGATTAAATGTTTAAATAAGAATGTTTAAATAAGTTTCTCTCTTTATATGTTTTACTTATACAAATAGTGATGATTATTACCACTTGTCAGATTAAATGTTTAAATAGGAATGTTTAAATAAGTTTCTCTCTTTATATGTTTTACTTATACAAATAGTGATGATTATTACCACTTGTCAGATTAAATGTTTAAATAGGAATGTTTAAATAAGTTTCTCTCTTTATGTTTTACTTATACAAATAGTGATGATTATTACCACTTGTCAGATTAAATGTTTAAATAGGAATGTTTAAATAAGTTTCTCTCTTTATGTTTTACTTATACAAATAGTGATGATTATTACCACTTGTCAGATTAAATGTTTAAATAGGAATGTTTAAATAAGTTTCTCTCTTTATATGTTTTACTTATACAAATAGTGATGATTATTACCACTTGTCTGATTAAATGTTTAAATAAGAATGTTTAAATAAGTTTCTCTCTTTATATGTTTTACTTATACAAATAGTGATGATTATTACCACTTGTCTGATTAAATGTTTAAATAAGAATGTTTAAATAAGCTTTTCTCTTTATATGTTTTACTTATACAAATAGTGATGATTATAACCACTTGTCTGATTAAATGTTTAAATAGGAATGTTTAAATAAGCTTCTCTCTTTATATGTTTTACTTATACAAATAGTGGTGATTATTACCACTTGTCAGATTAAATGTTTAAATAGGAATGTTTAAATAAGCTTCTCTCTTTATATGTTTTACTTATACAAATAGTGATGATTATTACCACTTGTCTGATTAAATGTTTAAATATGAGTGTTTAACTAAGTTTCTCTCTTTATATTTTTCACTTATACAAATAGTGATGATTATAACCACTTGTCTGATTAAATGTTTAAATAGAAATGTTTAAATAAGCTTCTATCTTTATATGTTTTACTTATACAAATAGTGATGATTATTACCACTTGTCAGATTAAATGTTTAAATAGGAATGTTTAAATAAGCTTCTATCTTTATATGTTTTACTTATACAAATAGTGATGATTATTACCACTTTTCAGATTAAATGTTTAAATAGAAATGTTTAAATAAGTTTCTATCTTTATATGTTTTACTTATACAAATAGTGATGATTATTACCACTTGTCAGATTAAATTTTTAAAAAGGAATGTTTAAATAAGTTTCTATCTTTATATGTTTTACTTATACAAATAGTGACGATTATTGCCACTTGTCAGATTAAATGCTTAAACAGGAATGTTTAAATAAGCTTCTCTCTTTATATGTTTTACTTATACAAATAGTGATGATTATTACCACTTGTCAGATTAAATGTTTAAATAGGAATGTTTAAATAAGTTTCTCTCTTTATCTGTTTTACTTATACAAATAGTGATGATTATTACCACTTGTCAGATTAAATGTTTAACTAGGAATGTTTAAATAAGTTTCTCTCTTTATATGTTTTACTTATACAAATAGTGATAATTATTACCACTTGTCAGATTATATGTTTAAATAGAAATGTTTAAATAAGTTTCTCTCTTTATATGTTTTACTTATACAAATAGTGATGACTATTACCACTTGTCAGATTAAATGTTTAAATAGGAATGTTTAAATAAGTTTCTCTCTTTATATGTTTTACTTATACAAATAGTGATGATTATTACCACTTGTCAGATTAAATGTTTAAATAGAAATGTTTAAATAAGCTTCTCTCTTTATATGTTTTACTTATACAAATAGTGATGACTATTACCACTTGTCAGATTAAATGTATAAATAGGAATGTTTAAATAAGTTTCTCTCTTTATATGTTTTACTTATACAAATAGTGATGATTATTACCACTTGTCTGATTAAATGTTTAAATATGAGTGTTTAACTAAGTTTCTCTCTTTATATTTTTCACTTATACAAATAGTGATGATTATGACCACTTGTCAGATTAAATGTTTAAATAGAAATGTTTAAATAAGTTTCTCTCTTTATATGTTTTACTTATACAAATAGTGATGATTATTACCACTTGTCTGATTAAATGTTTAAATAGGAATGTTTAAATAAGTTTCTCTCTTTATATGTTTTACTTATACAAATAGTGATGATTATTACCACTTGTCTGATTAAATGTTTAAATAGGAATGTTTAAATAAGTTTCTATCTTTATATGTTTTACTTATACAAATAGTGATGATTATTACCACTTGTCAGATTAAATGTTTAAATAGGAATGTTTAAATAAGTTTCTCTCTTTATATGTTTTACTTATACAAATAGTGATGATTATTACCACTTGTCAGATTAAATGTTTAAATAGAAATGTTTAAATAAGCTTCTCTCTTTATATGTTTTACTTATACAAATAGTGATGACTATTACCACTTGTCAGATTAAATGTATAAATAGGAATGTTTAAATAAGTTTCTCTCTTTATATGTTTTACTTATACAAATAGTGATGATTATTACCACTTGTCTGATTAAATGTTTAAATATGAGTGTTTAACTAAGTTTCTCTCTTTATATTTTTCACTTATACAAATAGTGATGATTATGACCACTTGTCAGATTAAATGTTTAAATAGAAATGTTTAAATAAGTTTCTCTCTTTATATGTTTTACTTATACAAATAGTGATGATTATTACCACTTGTCTGATTAAATGTTTAAATAGGAATGTTTAAATAAGTTTCTATCTTTATATGTTTTACTTATATAAATAGTGATGATTATTACCACTTGTCAGATTAAATGTTTAAATAGAAATGTTTAAATAAGTTTCTCTCTTTATATGTTTTACTTATACAAATAGTGATGATTATTACCACTTGTCTGATTAAATGTTTAAATAGGAATGTTTAAATAAGTTTCTCTCTTTATATGTTTTACTTATACAAATAGTGATGATTATTACCACTTGTCAGATTAAATGTTTAAATAGAAATGTTTAAATAAGCTTCTCTCTTTATATGTTTTACTTATACAAATAGTGATGACTATTACCACTTGTCAGATTAAATGTATAAATAGGAATGTTTAAATAAGTTTCTCTCTTTATATGTTTTACTTATACAAATAGTGATGATTATTACCACTTGTCTGATTAAATGTTTAAATATGAGTGTTTAACTAAGTTTCTCTCTTTATATTTTTCACTTATACAAATAGTGATGATTATGACCACTTGTCAGATTAAATGTTTAAATAGGAATGTTTAAATAAGTTTCTCTCTTTATATGTTTTACTTATACAAATAGTGATGATTATTACCACTTGTCAGATTAAATGTTTAAATAGGAATGTTTAAATAAGTTTCTATCTTTATATGTTTTACTTATACAAATAGTGATGATTATTACCACTTGTCAGATTAAATGTTTAAATAGGAATGTTTAAATAAGCTTCTCTCTTTACATGTTTTACTTATACAAATAGTGATGATTATTACCACTTGTCTGATTAAATGTTTAAATAGGAATGTTTAAATAAGCTTCTCTCTTTATATGTTTTACTTATACAAATAGTGATGATTATTACCACTTGTCTGATTAAATGTTTAAATAGGAATGTTTAAATAAGTTTCTCTCTTTATATGTTTTACTTATACAAATAGTGATGATTATTACCACTTGTCTGATTAAATGTTTAAATAGGAATGTTTAAATAAGTTTCTCTCTTTATATGTTTTACTTATACAAATAGTGATGATTATTACCACTTGTCAGATTAAATGTTTAAATAGGAATGTTTAAATAAGCTTCTCTCTTTACATGTTTTACTTATACAAATAGTGATGATTATTACCACTTGTCAGATTAAATGTTTAAATAGGAATGTTTAAATAAGCTTCTCTCTTTATATGTTTTACTTATACAAATAGTGATGATTATTACCACTTGTCAGATTAAATGTTTAAATAGGAATGTTTAAATAAGTTTCTCTCTTTATATGTTTTACTTATACAAATAGTGATGATTATTACCACTTGTCAGATTAAATGTTTAAATAGGAATGTTTAAATAAGTTTCTCTCTTTTCATGTTTTACTTATACAAATAGTGATGATTACTACCACTTGTCAGATTAAATGCTTAAATAGGAATGTTTAAATAAGTTTCTATCTTTATATGTTTTACTTATACAAATAGTGATGATTATTACCACTTGTCAGATTAAATGTTTAAATAGGAATGTTTAAATAAGTTTCTATCTTTATATGTTTTACTTATACAAATAGTGATGATTATTACCACTTGTCTGATTAAATGTTTAAATAAGAATGTTTAAATAAGTTTCTCTCTTTATATGTTTTACTTATACAAATAGTGATGATTATTACCACTTGTCAGATTAAATGTTTAAATAGGAATGTTTAAATAAGTTTCTCTCTTTATATGTTTTACTTATACAAATAGTGATGATTATTACCACTTGTCAGATTAAATGTTTAAATAGGAATGTTTAAATAAGTTTCTCTCTTTATGTTTTACTTATACAAATAGTGATGATTATTACCACTTGTCAGATTAAATGTTTAAATAGGAATGTTTAAATAAGTTTCTCTCTTTATATGTTTTACTTATACAAATAGTGATGATTATTACCACTTGTCAGATTAAATGTTTAAATAGGAATGTTTAAATAAGTTTCTCTCTTTATGTTTTACTTATACAAATAGTGATGATTATTACCACTTGTCTGATTAAATGTTTAAATAAGAATGTTTAAATAAGTTTCTCTCTTTATATGTTTTACTTATACAAATAGTGATGATTATTACCACTTGTCTGATTAAATGTTTAAATAAGAATGTTTAAATAAGCTTTTCTCTTTATATGTTTTACTTATACAAATAGTGATGATTATAACCACTTGTCTGATTAAATGTTTAAATAGGAATGTTTAAATAAGCTTCTATCTTTATATGTTTTACTTATACAAATAGTGATGATTATTACCACTTGTCAGATTAAATGTTTAAATAGGAATGTTTAAATAAGCTTCTATCTTTATATGTTTTACTTATACAAATAGTGATGATTATTACCACTTGTCAGATTAAATGTTTAAATAGAAATGTTTAAATAAGTTTCTATCTTTATATGTTTTACTTATACAAATAGTGATGATTATTACCACTTGTCAGATTAAATGTTTAAATAGGAATGTTTAAATAAGTTTCTCTCTTTATATGTTTTACTTATACAAATAGTGATGATTACTACCACTTGTCAGATTAAATGCTTAAATAGGAATGTTTAAATAAGTTTCTATCTTTATATGTTTTACTTATACAAATAGTGACGATTATTGCCACTTGTCAGATTAAATGCTTAAACAGGAATGTTTAAATAAGCTTCTCTCTTTATATGTTTTACTTATACTAATAGTGATGATTATTACCACTTGTCAGATTAAATGTTTAAATAGGAATGTTTAAATAAGTTTCTCTCTTTATATGTTTTACTTATACAAATAGTGATGATTACTACCACTTGTCAGATTAAATGCTTAAACAGGAATGTTTAAATAAGCTTCTCTCTTTATAGGTTTTACTTATACTAACAGTGATGATTATTACCACTTGTCAGATTAAATGTTTAAATAGGAATGTTTAAATAAGTTTCTCTCTTTATATGTTTTACTTATACAAATAGTGATGATTATTACCACTTGTCAGATTAAATGCTTAAACAGGAATGTTTAAATAAGCTTCTCTCTTTATATGTTTTACTTATACTAATAGTGATGATTATTACCACTTGTCAGATTAAATGTTTAAATAGGAATGTTTAAATAAGTTTCTATCTTTATATGTTTTACTTATACAAATAGTGATGATTACTACCACTTGTCAGATTAAATGTTTAAATAGGAATGTTTAGATAAGCTTCTCTCTTTATATGTTTTACTTATACAAATAGTGATGATTATTACCACTTGTCAGATTAAATGTTTAAATAGGAATGTTTAAATAAGTTTCTCTCTTTATATGTTTTACTTATACAAATAGTGATGATTATTACCACTTGTCAGATTAAATGTTTAAATAGGAATGTTTAAATAAGTTTCTCTCTTTATATGTTTTACTTATACAAATAGTGATGATTATTACCACTTGTCAGATTAAATGTTTAAATAGGAATGTTCAAATAAGTTTCTCTCTTTATATGTTTTACTCATACAAATAGTGATGATTATTACCACTTGTCAGATTAAATGCTTAAACAGGAATGTTTAAATAAGCTTCTCTCTTTATATGTTTTACTTATACAAATAGTGATGATTATTACCACTTGTCAGATTAAATGTTTAAATAGGAATGTTTAAATAAGTTTCTCTCTTTATATGTTTTACTGATACAAATAGTGATGATTATTACCATTTATCAGATTAAATGTTTAAATAGGAATGTTTTAATAAGTTTCTCTCTTTATATGTTTTACTGATACAAATAGTGATGATTATTACCACTTGTCTGATTAAATGTTTAAATAGGAATGTTTAGATAAGCTTCTCTCTTTATATGTTTTACTTATACAAATAGTGATGATTATTACCACTTGTCAGATTAAATGTTTAAATAGGAATGTTTAAATAAGTTTCTCTCTTTATATGTTTTACTTATACAAATAGTGATGATTATTACCACTTGTCAGATTAAATGTTTAAATAGGAATGTTTAAATAAGTTTCTCTCTTTATATGTTTTACTTATACAAATAGTGATGATTACTACCACTTGTCAGATTAAATGCTTAAATAGGAATGTTTAAATAAGTTTCTCTCTTTATATGTTTTACTTATACAAATAGTGATGATTATTACCACTTGTCAGATTAAATATTTAAATAGGAATGTTTAAATAAGTTTCTCTCTTTATCTGTTTTACTTATACAAATAGTGATGATTATTACCACTTGTCAGATTAAATGTTTAAATAGGAATGTTTAAATAAGTTTCTCTCTTTATATGTTTTACTTATACAAATAGTGATGATTACTACCACTTGTCAGATTAAATGCTTAAATAGGAATGTTTAAATAAGTTTCTCTCTTTATATGTTTTACTTATACAAATAGTGATGATTATTACCACTTGTCAGATTAAATGTTTAAATAGGAATGTTTAAATAAGTTTCTCTCTTTATATGTTTTACTTATACAAATAGTGATGATTACTACCACTTGTCAGATTAAATGCTTAAATAGGAATGTTTAAATAAGTTTCTCTCTTTATATGCTTTACTTATACAAATAGTGATGACTACTACCACTTGTCACATTAAATGTTTAAATAGGAATGTTTAAATAAGTTTCTCTCTTTATATGTTTTACTTATACAAATAGTGATGATTATTACCACTTGTCAGATTAAATGTTTAAATAGGAATGTTTAAATAAGTTTCTCTCTTTATATGTTTTACTTACACAAATAGTGATGATTACTACCACCTGTCAGATTAAATGCTTAATTAGGAATGTTTAAATAAGTTTCTCTCTTTATATGTTTTACTTATACAAATAGTGATGATTATTACCACTTGTCAGATTAAATGTTTAAATAGGAATGTTTAAATAAGTTTCTGTTTATATGTTTTACTTATACTAATAGTGGTGATTATTACCACTTGTCAGATTAAATGTTTAAATAGAATTGTTTAAATAAGTTTCCCTCTTTATATGTTTTACTTATACAAATAGTGATGATTATTACCACTTGTCTGATTAAATGTTTAAATAGGAATGTTTAAATAAGTTTCTCTCTTTATATGTTTTACTTATACAAATAGTGATGATTATTACCACTTGTCTGATTAAATGTTTAAATAGGAATGTTTAAATAAGCTTCTCTCTTTATATGTTTTACTTATACAAATAGTGATGATTATTACCACTTGTCAGATTAAATGTTTAAATAGGAATGTTTAAATAAGCTTCTCTCTTTATATGTTTTACTTATACAAATAGTGATGATTATTCCCACTTGTCAGATTAAATGTTTAAATAGGAATGTTTAAATAAGCTTCTCTCTTTATATGTTTTACTTATACAAATAGTGATGATTATTACCACTTGTCAGATTAAATGTTTAAATAGGAATGTTTAAATAAGTTTCTATCTTTATATGTTTTACTTATACAAATAGTGATGATTATTACCACTTGTCTGATTAAATGTTTAAATAGGAATGTTTAAATAAGTTTCTCTCTTTATATTTTTCACTTATACAAATAGTGATGATTATTACCACTTGTCTGATTAAATGTTTTAATAAGAATGTTTAAATAAGCTTCTCTCTTTATATGTTTTCCTTATACAAATAGTGATGATTATTACCACTTGTCAGATTAAATGCTTAAATAGGAATGTTTGAATAAGTCTCTATCTTTATATGTTTTACTTATACAAATAGTGATGATTATTACCACTTGTCTGATTAAATGTTTAAATAGGAATGTTTAAATAAGTTTCTCTCTTTATATGTTTTACTTATACAATTAGTGATGATTATTACCACTTCTCACATTAAATGTTTAAATAGGAATGTTTAAATAAGTTTCTCTCTTTATATGTTTTACTTATACAAATAGTGATAATTATTACCACTTGTCAGATTATATGTTTAAATAGAAATGTTCAAATAAGTTTCTCTCTTTATATGTTTTACTTATACAAATAGTGATGACTATTACCACTTGTCAGATTAAATGTTTAAATAGGAATGTTTAAATAAGTTTCTCTCTTTATATGTTTTACTTATACAAATAGTGATGATTATTACCACTTGTCAGATTAAATGTTTAAATAGAAATGTTTAAATAAGCTTCTCTCTTTATATGTTTTACTTATACAAATAGTGATGACTATTACCACTTGTCAGATTAAATGTATAAATAGGAATGTTTAAATAAGTTTCTCTCTTTATATGTTTTACTTATACAAATAGTGATGATTATTACCACTTGTCTGATTAAATGTTTAAATATGAGTGTTTAACTAAGTTTCTCTCTTTATATTTTTCACTTATACAAATAGTGATGATTATTACCACTTGTCAGATTAAATGTTTAAATAGAAATGTTTAAATAAGTTTCCTTCTTTATATGTTTTACTTATACAAATAGTGATGATTATTACCACTTGTCTGATTAAATGTTTAAATAGGAATGTTTAAATAAGCTTCTCTCTTTATATGTTTTACTTATACAAATAGTGATGATTATTACCACTTGTCAGATTAAATGTTTAAATAGGAATGTTTAAATAAGTTTCTCTCTTTATATGTTTTACTTATACAAATAGTGATGATTATTACCACTTGTCAGATTAAATGTTTAAATAGGAATGTTTAAATAAGTTTCTCTCTTTTCATGTTTTACTTATACAAATAGTGATGATTACTACCACTTGTCAGATTAAATGCTTAAATAGGAATGTTTAAATAAGTTTCTCTCTTTATATGTTTTACTTATACAAGTAGTGGTGATTATTACCACTTGTCAGATTAAATGCTTAAATAGGAATGTTTAAATAAGTTTCTCTCTTTATATGTTTTACTTATACTAATAGTGATGATTATTACCACTTGTCTGATTAAATGTTTAAATAGAAATGTTTAAATAAGCTTCTCTCTTTATATGTTTTACTTATACAAATAGTGATGATTATTACCACTTGTCAGATTAAATGCTTAAATAGGAATGTTTAAATTAGTCTCTATCTTTATATGTTTTACTTATACAAATAGTGATGATTATTACCACTTGTCTGATTAAATGTTTAAATAGGAATGTTTAAATAAGTTTCTCTCTTTATATGTTTTACTTATACAAATAGTGATGATTATTACCACTTGTCTGATTAAATGTTTAAAAAGAAAATACTATCCAATAATTTGAAGGTATTTGTTATAAATAATGTATATTGTTTGTGTATAATTACAGGCTGAAGAATCTCAGTCAGCTGGAGAGTTTAGACTGCGACGAAAATGAGCTCACTACTGTGCCTGCTAACTTATTCCAATGCCGAGAACTACACTCTCTGAACCTCGCTGGCAACAGGAAGCTATCAAGCATTGATCAGAGTCTCCTGGAGCTTAAGCATCTCTTCTATCTCAATTGTGAGGATTGTCCAGCGCTTGTTTCTCCTCCTTATGCAGTCTGTTCCCAGGGTATTGAAGCAGTTAAAGCATACTTTGAAGACCTTTTCAAGGATGGAGTTGAACTAAAGCTTGTTCCAGTCTCTATTGTCGGTGATACCATGGCAGGAAAAACAAGCCTAGTCAGATCTTTACAATCGAGGAGCCGTAACCTGACATATCGAGATGACACTAGCATATTCGACGAGACAACGAGGGTATTCGACGTCCAGAATTTGGATTTGGAAAATTCCCAAGCTAAGATGATTGATCATGGAGGTCACCAAATCTATCACATCACCTATCGATACATCTTGAAGGAAAGGAATATACCGCTTCTGGTTGTCAATTTGGAGAAGTTCAAAAACCTGACCAAGAACAAGAATGCAAAAATAGCAACTGAACAGCTTTGCTGGAGGTGGCTATCTCACCTCTACCTAGCTTGTCCTTTATTAGGGCCGCCTCTCCTTGTTTTTACTCACTCGGATAAGCTCTCTGATCAGGAACTTTGTGATTGCAAAGAGAATATTTTCAAATGTTCAACAGATTTACGCAATCAAGTGTTGGAAGCTGAGAAACTGCCTAGCAGAAAAAAGGTTCTCCATAGAATAGAGTTCCTATCAGACAAAAATGTTGACGTATTCACTGAAGAAAATACATTTGTGTTTGGCAATGAGTCTCATCAAATAGAAGAACTAAGAAAAGCTCTCGATGATCGTTGCGTAAAGTTCATAGTGACCCTCCCAAAAGAATGGAATGATTTGTGCAACTTTGTAGAACATGGCTTTGAAAAACCAGCTGTTGCTTTGTCAGAAATAGAATCTAAATATCCAAGAGAGAAGTGCTTGTATATTCTGAGATACATGCATAATGTAGGACAGATTCTGTGGTATGAGTCTATAGACTCGTTGAAGGGTTTTATATTCCGTGACATACCAAAGATGACTGCAATGATAGCCATGCTTTTTCATCATCGCTCACATGATGAGTGGCAACGGAGAATCGAGAATTTCAGGGAGTTTGATCACAATGGAAAAAACATCAGTCAAGCTTCATACATAGAGTCCGTAGAGAAGTTTCTAACATACGGCATCCTGGACGAATTTCTCTTACACCATCTCCTCCGTGTCTTTGAAACTGAGTCCAACTTTCCGTGGGACTTAGCCATAGAGCTACTGAAAAGCTTCTGGGTCTTACATGGACCCATAAAACAGAATAGTACAGATCAAACCTCGGAAACAAGATATGCTTATATAGTACCATATTTTGCAACTGAAAGCATAGGAGCATCTTGGGAAACTGATGAACGGATCCGGTTGAGGGTTGTCATGGAAATGAGAGGGCTGCCATTACCGAATTATGCGTTCCAGCTAATGACAGTTGCTGTGTTGGATGAGCTTGCAGATGACCAGAATACGACCCTTGTTAAAAATGATGGTGTAACGGTCTATTACGATGAACTAGCGTTACACCTCATTCATAATGTCACTAACCAGAAGGTCACTCTGCAAAGCTCCTCTGATGAGGTAACAAACTTGGGAAATCTATGGAAACGGCTTGAAAAAACAACCCAAAGCGTTTTAAAGGTCCTTTCCACTGCTTGGGCTGCCAGTCAGCAGTCTGTCCATGTCTACTGTGGCCATTGCCTTTTTCTCAAAGATCAAAGTCCAAAAAAATCTGTTGATCCAAGTTGGTTTTATCTAAAAGGTGACAGTTTAGCCATTACACAGTATTCTGGAGAACAGAAGCTTACCTGTGAGCGTAGTGGAACTAAAAAACCAACAGTACCATCTGCTCTTATGAGGCCTTGTAAGTTTTATATTTTTTGTCATAAAGCTGAAGTGAAGTTCTAACTAGAGAGTTGTATAATTTAATAACATTTTAAGATAATTCTATGACTTTTATAATGTTCTCTTTTAAG
The DNA here is from genome assembly GCF_963576615.1 of Watersipora subatra. NCBI lineage: Eukaryota > Metazoa > Bryozoa > Gymnolaemata > Cheilostomatida > Watersiporidae > Watersipora > Watersipora subatra. The sequence continues at coordinate 47,040,050 of NC_088711.1, read as the reverse complement.
GTTATCCACTCGATGATCAGAAAGAACGCATCATTAAAAAGTATCTGGAAAGCCTCTCCCCTTTTCCCCAGGCCACACCTGCAGGTATATGCCATGTGGCTGTCTCATACAGACTTATGTTTCATTTTAGTTGAAGTGGTCTTTGCGATATCTATGTATGCAGTATGTGATTATGGTACATGTGAGATGTTTCAATTCCAGTCTTGTACTCTATGAATGCACTCCTAATAGAATTATGATGATTTTTGACTTACTGGAAGTGCACCAGGGTAAACTGTGATTAATTTTAGTAGAAGTATGTAGTTGATATGCTACGCATTGCAATGCATTATTAGCAGTTTAGCCTGAGGTCTTAATAAATATTTTAATGTATGTAGGCTACGATACTCTCAAGCTTGCCTTTTAACTAACATATTTGCTAATAATATTTTATCAGATTTATGTACTGGCCACGAATCAAGTAGTTACTGTATCAGTTACATATCACTGAAAATTACATGTAGATGATAGGAGAACTCCTTGCATATGGATGCACATAGGACTAAATCAGTACTTATCACATGCCCCATTTTACAAAAAGTATGCTAAGGTACAGCGAGATAATCTGAAAGTACCCTAAAAGTTTTTTAACACGGATACTCTCAGATATGTTAGTGACATCCACATGAAACTGGATTAATCAGGCACTCTCATACAGAAAGTGCTTTGTCTTTGACACGATATGTATACTCTGTGTCAGTTTGTGCCATCAGATTTTACATACATTGTTGGATTAACACAGGGTTTGGTAGTTGCAGGAAATACTGTTACTGTCCAAGCACAGCAAGAGGAGGGAGTCCCAAGTGATCAGAATGGTCCGGTAGTTGCAGTGAGTCCTGTTCTTGTCCAAGCACCAGAAGAGAGAGACCTTAGTGATAGTGAGCTCAGTGACACTTTGGTGGATCCAGACCAGGATGCTGAACCAGAGACAATCAGACCTTGCATCAAGCTTCGTGTTCAAAATCTGTTCTGTTCACCTGAGGTGAGTGTTACTGAGCTCAGTGAATACTCTTAAATGTTATTAAAATACTATTTAACTTGTTATTATTATGACACTTAAAATATGTTTTGAGTAAATTTTACTAATTTTTTAGTGATAATCGTAGAACAACTTTGTTCAACGAAATATTTTTGTTCACAATGGTGGTATTATTTCATTGTGATTCAGTTTGTTTTATACTCGTAATCTTCATCAGTTTCTGGCTTTCATTGAAAAAAACATGCTTTCTGACAATCAGCTTGCCCATCACGACAGACATCCCATGTCTCAGACAAAAATATGGCGCAATGTTTAGAAAAATCTCATGTTATTCACCGTTGAATATTTAGACTGATATATTTAGACTGATTTTTGTACACTTGATTTCCTCTATTGTTTACTCTCAAATTAAAATTGTTGATGTTTTGAGTGGAATCTCACTGTAGAATTTATCTTAGCATCACTTGAGTGTTCAGAGAAGGAAGTACAATTCCTCTGTTTATATCAGGTTTGCGGTGAGTTATTCAATTCTCTGTTCCAATTTTCAGTACTCTGGGTCATGAGCTAATTTATAAAGACGTCTCTCATAATGATTAATTTGTTTAATATTTAGTGTCCAATTTGACTGTGAAAATTATGTTGTATTTTGGGTAAGAGTTCTAAAAGGGGAATCTTTATTTCATACTTGAATGAATGAATATTACATTAGTTGATTTATTTAATCCTTTATTGCTGCATGCAAATGCCTCTAAACGTGTGAAACATCTTGCATCTAGTAGCTGATCAAACTGGCCCATTGAAAGGAAAATATCTTTGGTTATACAAGAATCACAAGAAAACTGTCTTATAATCCGAAAAGCGGTGGGGCTACACTTGAAAGTTCACATTGAGTTTCATATTGAGCACTACAGTGAGTTCTACATTGAGCTCACCATTGTGTTCTAAATTGAGCTCTACATGAAGTTCTGCCAAGAGACGGCTATACATGTAGATGCATATCATTTCAGGTCTACAGTATGACTCTTGTCCGTGGAAGATGTCTTATTATCAACAATGTGAACTATACGTCTTCTGATGGAAGGACTGACACGAGACATGGTTCCATCGCAGATGGTCGAAGGATTACAGGTCTCTTTGAAAGACTTGGCTTTACTTGCTCTGAAAAGGTGGATCTCTCTGGAGAGGTTTGGATTGACATCAGATCGCTTTATCGTTGTGCCGGTTCACAAAATAAATGTTTTATATGTTTACAAGATCCTGTCACACGTTTAAAGCATTTTATTTCAATGTTAATAATAATGATGTAGTGGATGACTTTGTCACTTTATTCCTTAAAAGTGCAGCAGTCAGGTTCCACTAGATTTCCAACATGTAAAATATAGCTGGTCAAAATAAGTGCCGTAAGACCATGAACAATTGTCTTTGAAACCAAATGCCATGTTCTAAACATCAAAGTTCACATGAAACGTGTTCTACAACTAGTGAATTGCAACAGTGTATAGGTTTTTCTTACTGTTCCTTCATAATCCCAAAGAAGAAGTGAACTTTTTTCCATAGCACCTCGTCTTTATTGGCTGGTTTTGTTTGTGTCAGGATATAAATGGATGAAATATCTGAATTATACACTATACATATATAGCCTGTTATATGTATAAACTACAGCATTGTATGTCCCAGCGTATGATTGAGGAGATCAACAGAGAGACCGAACGACCAGCGCATACAGATTATGGAATGTTTGTATTGATCATCATGTGCCATGGGAATGAAACAGGCTTGGTAGGAACTGATGGAAATATGGTGGAGAGGGTAGCGGTGACGGATGCTCTTTCAGCTCAAAGTTTTCCTAGAATGGCTCAAAAACCAAAACTTGTCATTCTTCAGGCTTGTTCTGGCAGTAAGTTAGATTAATATGTTATTGCTGTCACCGTAGGCACAGATAAACTGGTAGTTAACTCAACGGTCCCATTTTTGCTTCAGCTTTTTAAGATTACCATTTTACAGAAAAAGAATTCTATGCATTTCTAGCGTCTTTCTCTGGTTTTTAGCCATGTTGTTTATAGCCGATAGGAAGTCATCATGAATAACACCAGGCTTACTCTCCTCGGTATATCAACAGCTATTTAAAGGTTACCATAGAACCTCTATTACAATGCCATAACACTGCATTTTCCAACCTTTATCCATAGTGGCATTTTATTAGACGGGATGTTTAAATAGAGGGTGACACTATATTTTTGACTAGCTTTGTAAGATTTTGGCAAAATAACTTTAACCTTTTTGGTTGGAAAACTGATGTTAATGTCGCCAATATTTTTCTTTCTCCTTTCGGCAAAGTGACATTAATGCTATCGACCTCAGAATTTATGTTTAATTTTTGGTTTTGATGTCATATTATATCTGAAAAACACCTACATTACAAGCTTCCAGCTATTCCATAAGGCGGTAATTTTTGTACAAAACACAGATGCGTGATACATGATGCCATTGCCGAGGATTGACCAATGGGCGAATGTGAGACAAGCACTTCTGTTTACTGCCTTTTTAATACATTTTATCCATCTAGTCACCACATGTTTTGGTTATCCAACATGACAGACTAATATAATAGGGTCGAAGCAGATTCCACAAATACCGAATAGAGTCTGCACCGCATTTCTACGTTCCGCATTAATTTTTGAGCAGCGGTTGTAAAGTGACATCAATCGACTTAAGCATTTATCTGGCTAAATACAGTAGCAAAAAGGTCTTCCTTCACACTAATAGGAAATTTAAAAATGTTGTTCATAAAATATAGCATAGTTTGAAAGTCATCTGGTTACATTCATGAGTGTTGTTGAATGATGTAGTTCAGAAGATGAGTGAATTTAATCGAATTTTATAGTGCGACAGGTGTTTCCCGCCGATATTTTATAAAAATCACTATTTTTTTCACTATTATCATGATTTGAGAACGTCGATAAATCCTGATATTTGGTCAAAATGAAAGAAAAATATTTTTCAAATACCTATCTATACTGTTATCCGCTATTGATAATGAAATATAAAAAGATTGTGTAATCAGTTAAATTTTTATCTACAGTCACAGTTTTCATTACTGTATCTCTATGTTTAGTTCAACCTGTTTAATAACTATTCTTAACTTCATGACTCTCTGCTGTTTCATGTCTTTGTCTGACTTTCCATTACTGTATCTCTATGTTTAGTTCTACCTGTTCATTAGCCATTCTTATCTTCATGTTTCTCTGTTGTTTCATGTCTTTGTGTGACTTTTTATTACTGTATCTCTATGTTTAGCTCTACCTGTTCATTAGCTATTCTTAGCTTCATGTTTCTCTGTTGTTTCATGTCATTGTGTGAGTTTTATTACTGTATCTGTATGTTTATCTCTACCTGTTTGTTAGCTATTCTTAGCTTCATGATTTTCTGCTGTTTCATCTTTTTGTGTGACTTTTCATTACTGTATCTCTATGTTTAGTTCTACCTATTCATTAGCTATTCTTAGCTTCATGATTCTCTGATGTTTCATGTCATTGTGTGAGTTTTATCACTGTATCTCTATGTTTAGCTCTACCTGTTCATTAGCTATTCTTAGCTTCATGATTTTCTTCTGTTTCATGTCTTTGTGTAACTTGTTATTACTGTATCTCTATGTTTAGCTCTACCTGTTCATTAGCTATTCTTAGCTTCATGATTCTCTGCTGTTTCATGTCATTGTGTGACTTTTTATTACTGTATCTCTATGTTTAGCTCTACCTGTTCATTAGCTATTCTTAGCTTCATGATTCTCTGCTGTTTTATGTCATTGTGTGACTTTTTATTACTGTATCTTTATGTTTAGTTCTACCTGTTTATTAGCTATTCTTAGCTTCATGATTTTCTACTGCTTCATGTCTTTGTGTAACTTGTTATTACCGTATCTCTATGTTTATCTCTACATGTTCATTAGCTATTCTTAGCTTCATGATTCGCTGCTGTTTCATGTCATTGTGTGAGTTTTATTACTGTATCTGTATGTTTATCTCTACCTGTTTGTTAGCTATTCTTAGCTTCATGATTTTCTGCTGTTTCATCTTTTTGTGTGACTTTTCATTACTGTATCTCTATGTTTAGTTCTACCTATTCATTAGCTATTCTTAGCTTCATGATTATCTGCTGTTTCATATCATTGTTTGACTTTTTATTACTGTATCTCTATATTTAGTTCTACTTGTTCATTAGCTATTCTTAGCTTCATGATTCTCTGATGTTTCATGTCATTGTGTGAGTTTTATTACTGTATCTCTACATTTATCTCTACCTGCTTATTAGCAACTCTTAGCTTCATGATTCTCTGCTGTTTCATGTCATTGTGTGACTTTTCATTACTGTATCACTATGTTTCGCTCTATCTATTCATTAGCTATTAGCTTCATGATTCGCTGCTGTTTCATGTCATTGTGTGAGTTTTATTACCATATCTCTATATTTAGTTCTACATGTTCATTAGCTATTAGCTTCATGATTCTCTGCTGTTTCATGTCTTTGTGTGACTTTTTATTCAACAGTTTTACATATTTTCATGCATGATTGGCTCTTTAATGCACACAATAAAATACAGATCCTAACATAGTTTAGCTACATCATGATTTCATTTTAGATTCACACCAGGTCTGTTTTATGAACATAATGGGGGTTTGCTGCAACATTCTCTGTGTTCCTGTCATTCTCCTAAACATAATCTGGCACTTTTATGTAGTGCATTGTCCAGTTGTGAAGCATAACTTGACTTCTGTTGAGTTTATGTTTTGAGATTAAAATTCATATTTTGCAGGGTTCCTTTTTTAATCATGAGAAAGTTGGCTGTGTTACTGATAATCCTATGTGACATTACGCATAGTGTTTACAGAACTTAGTGGGGTTTATTAGTTTCTAGATGACTTACTGGTGGTTTGGCTTAGCCAATAGGCTACATGGTATCACTGACAGGAGTATATAGTAGCACAACTATATACCACTATTTAGTGAGTATATAGTCAAGATGATGACTGTTAGGCAGTGTTATTTCCTTCTGGTGATAATATTTTTTCATTTAACTGAAAGCCTATTCGCTTGTTTTATACATGAACTCTGACATACGTTCGATTACCAGTGTTTATTTATGTGTGAGTTTTGGCTGAATTGCAGCTCGTTCTAATAGAGTTATAACTGATGCTTTCCCACACCTTGCAACATCTCAGCATGGCTCTGTTGCGCAGCCAGCACCTTCATTCACTCCCAGTCGGACTCCTTCTGCTGCTTCACCATTGTATACACCCCCGAGGACTTTTTCTCCTGCACCTTCAAGTTCATCTGCAGGACTCAACACTGATCATCTACTAATCTGGAAAGCCAGTTTCCACGGTATAACTGTTCTATTTTCTTTCCAAACAATTTTTTTTCGCAGATTAAAATTTCATTCAAAGGCAACACAAGCTTCAAATAGTATATTGTTTCAATGATATTTTGTTTGAATTTGATAACAGGGTCTTGGGTTATATTCAATCTGATGTTGAGTGAGAATTTCATTTATTACAGGACATGTGGCCTATAGAAGTCCAGAATACGGCACCTGGTTTGTTAACGCCATCATTCAGTCTCTTTCAAGACATGCCTGTCATCGTGACCTCAAAACTTTGTTTGAAAGCCAGGTAAAAAATCAATTTGTTTATTTCTACTCTTTTTTCTTCTTCGTCTCCCTTCTCCTGCTTCCCTTCTCTCTGTTTCTCCTGTTTTTATGTTCACCTTTTTTCTGATCCCCTTTTATCTGTTTCTCTTACATACTTTCTTTATTTCAATCTTTCTTTTTCTGCCTTTTCCTCTTTCCTTGTTTCTCCTCTTTGTCTTTCTACCTCATCTTATCTCTCTCATTCCATTTACTGTTTTTCTTCTTACCCAACTCTTTTTCTCCTCTTCTGGCTCCACTTCCATCTTTCGTTCTGTCTGTGGCTTCCTTTCATTAGTCTCCTTATCACAGCCTTCCTTTTGTCTCCCTTCTTGTTTCTCATACCATTGTTGCTTCTATCTCTCCTTTTGTATCCTCTCACTCTTTTCTTGTTTCTCACACCATTATTGCTTCTATCTCTCCTTTTGTCTCCTCTACTCTCTAGTTTCTCACATCATTGTTACTTCTATCTCTCCTTTTGTCTCCTCTCCTTTCTGGTTTCTCACATCATTGTTAGTTCTATCTCTCATTTTGTCTCCTCACCTTTCTGGTTTCTCACATCATTGTTACTTCTATCTCTCCTTTTGTCTCCTTTCCCTTCTTGTTTCTCACACCATTGTTGCTTCTATCTCTCCTTTTGTCTCCTCTCCCTTCTTGTTTCTCACACCGTTGTTACTTTTATCTCTCATTTTGTCTCCTCTTTCTTCTTGTTTATCACACCATTGTTACTTCTATCTCTCCTTTTATCTCCTCTCCCTTCTTGTTTCTCACGCCATTGTTGCTTCTAACTCTCCTTTTCTCTCCTCTCCCTTCTTGTTTCTCACCATTGTTACTTCTATCTCTCCTTTTATCTCCTCTTTGTTCTTGTTTCTCACACCATTGTTACTTCTATCTCTCCTTTTGTCTCCTCTCCCTTCTTGTTTCTCATGCCATGGTTGCTTCTAACTCTCCTTTTCTCTCCTCTCCATTCTTGTTTCTCACCATTGTTACTTCTACATTGTATCTCTGCTTTTGTCTCCTCTCTATCTTTTCTTGTTTCTCACACCATTGTTGCTTCTATCTCTCCTTTGGTCTGCTCTACTTTCTGGTTTCTCACATCATTGTTACTTCTATCTCTCCTTTTGTCTCTTCTCCTTTCTGGTTTCTCACATCATTGTTACTTCTATCTCTCCTTTTGTCTCTTCTCCTTTCTGGTTTCTCACATCATTGTTGCTTCTATCTCTCTTTTTGTCTCCTCTCCCTTCTTGTTTCTCACACCATTGTTACTTTTATCTCTCATTTTGTCTGCTCTTTCTTCTTGTTTCTCACACCATTGTTACTTCTATCTCTCCTTTTGTTTCCTCTCCCTTCTTGTTTCTCACACCATTGTTACTTCTATCTCTCCTTTTGTCTCCTCTCCTTTCTTGTTTCTCACGCCATTGTTGCTTCTAACTCTCCTTTTCCCTCTCCCTTCTTGTTTCTCACCATTGTTACTTCTATCTCTCCTTTTGTCTCCTCTCCCTTCTTGTTTCTCACACCATTGTTACTTTTATCTCTCATTTTGTCTGCTCTTTCTTCTTGTTTCTCACACCATTGTTACTTCTATCTCTCCTTTTGTCTCCTCTCCCTTCTTGTTTCTCACCATTGTTACTTCTATCTCTCCTTTTGTCTCCACTTTCTTCTTGTTTCTCACACCTTTGTTGCTTCTATCTCTCCTTTTGTCTCTTCTCCTATCTTGTTTCTCACATCATTGTTACTTCTATCTCTCCTTTTGTCTCCTCTCCTTTCTGGTTTCTCACATCATTGTTGCTTCTATCTCTCCTTTTGTCTCATCTCCCTTCTTGTTTCTCACACAATTGTTACTTTTATCTCTCATTGTGTCTCCTCTTTCTTCTTGTTTCTCACACAATTGTTACTTTTATCTTTCCTTTTGTTTCCTCTCCCTTCTTGTTTCTCACACCATTGTTACTTCTATATCTCCTTTTGTCTCCTCTCCCTTCTTGTTTCTCTACCATTGTTGCGTATATCTCTTGTTTTGTCTCCTCTCCCTTCTTGTTTTTCACCCCATTGTTACTTCTATCTCTCCTTTTGTCTCCTCTCCCTTCTTGTTTCTCACCCCATTGTTGCTTCTATCTCTCCTTTTCTTTCTTCTCCCTTCTTGTTTCTCACACCTTTGTTACTTCTATCTCTCCTTTTGTCTCCGCTCCTTTCTGGTTTCTCACAACATTGTTGCTTCTAACTCTCCTTTTCTCTCCTCTCCATTCTTGTTTCTCACCATTGTTACTTCTATCTCTGCTTTTGTCTCCTCTCTATCTGTTTTTGTTTCTCACACCATTGTTGCTTCTATCTCTCCTTTGGTCTCCTCTACTTTCTGGTTTCTCACATCATTGTTACTTCTATCTCTCCTTTTGTCTCTTCTCCTTTCTGGTTTCTCACATCATTGTTACTTCTATCTCTCCTTTTGTCTCCTCTCCTTTCTGGTTTCTCACATCATTGTTGCTTCTATCTCTCCTTTTGTCTCCTCTCCCTTCTTGTTTCTCACACCATTGTTACTTTTATCTCTCATTTTGTCTGCTCTTTCTTCTTGTTTCTCACACCATTGCTACTTCTATCTCTCCTTTTGTTTCCTCTCCCTTCTTGTTTCTCACACCATTGTTACTTCAATCTCTCCTTTTGTCTCCTCTCCTTTCTTGTTTCTCACGCCATTGTTGCTTCTAACTCTCCTTTTCCGTCCTCTCCCTTCTTGTTTCTCACCATTGTTACTTCTATCTCTCCTTTTGTCTCCTCTCCCTTCTTGTTTCTCACACCATTGTTACTTTTATCTCTCATTTTGTCTGCTCTTTCTTCTTGTTTCTCACACCATTGTTACTTCTATCTCTCCTTTTGTCTCCTCTCCCTTCTTGTTTCTCACCATTGTTACTTCTATCTCTCCTTTTGTCTCCACTTTCTTCTTGTTTCTCACACCTTTGTTGCTTCTATCTCTCCTTTTGTCTCTTCTCCTATCTTGTTTCTCACATCATTGTTACTTCTATCTCTCCTTTTGTCTCCTCTCCTTTCTGGTTTCTCACATCATTGTTGCTTCTATCTCTCCTTTTGTCTCATCTCCCTTCTTGTTTCTCACACAATTGTTACTTTTATCTCTCATTGTGTCTCCTCTTTCTTCTTGTTTCTCACACAATTGTTACTTTTATCTTTCCTTTTGTTTCCTCTCCCTTCTTGTTTCTCACACCATTGTTACTTCTATATCTCCTTTTGTCTCCTCTCCCTTCTTGTTTCTCTACCATTGTTGCGTATATCTCTTGTTTTGTCTCCTCCCCCTTCTTGTTTTTCACCCCATTGTTACTTCTATCTCTCCTTTTGTCTCCTCTCCCTTCTTGTTTCTCACCCCATTGTTGCTTCTATCTCTCCTTTTCTTTCTTCTCCCTTCTTGTTTCTCACACCTTTGTTACTTCTATCTCTCCTTTTGTCTCCGCTCCTTTCTGGTTTCTCACAACATTGTTGCTTCTATCTCTCCTTTTGTCTCCTCTCCCTTCTTGTTTCTCACACCATTGTTACTTTTATCTCTCCTTTTGTCTCCTCTTTCTTTTTGTTTCTCACACCATTGTTGCTTATATCTCTCCTTTTGTCTCTTCTATCTTCAAATTTCTCATACCATTGTTACTTCTATCTCTCCTTTTGTCTCTTCTCCCTTCTTGTTTCTAACACCATTGTTACTTATATATCTCCTTCTGTCTCTTCTCTCTTCTTGTTTCTCACACCATTGTTGCTTCTATCTCTCTTTTAGTGTCCTCTCCCTTCTTGTTTCTCACACCATTGTCACTTTTATCTCTCCTTTTGTCTCCTCTCCCTTCTTGTTTCTCACACCATTGTCACTTCAATCTCTCCTTTTATCTCCTGTCTCTTCTTGTTTCTCACACCATTGTTACTTATATCTCTTCTTTTGTCTCTTCTCCCTTCTTGTTTTTCACACCAATGTTGCTTCTAACTCCTTTTGTCTCCTCTCCCTTCTCGTTTCTGACACCATTGTTACTTATATCTCTTCTTTTGTCTCTTCTCCCTTGTTGTTTTTCACACCATTGTTGCTTCTATCTCTCCTTTTGTCTCCTCTCCCTTCTTGTTTCTCACACCATTGTAGCTTCTATCTCTCGTTTTCTCTCCTCTCCCTTCTTGTTTCTCACACCATTGTTGCTTCTATCTCTCCTTTTGTCTCCTCTCCCTTCTTGTTTCTCACACCTTTGTTGCTTCTATCTCTCCTTTTGTCTCTTCTCCTATCTTGTTTCTCACATCATTGTTACTTCTATCTCTCCTTTTGTCTCCTCTCCTTTCTGGTTTCTCACATCATTGTTGCTTCTATCTCTCCTTTTGTCTCATCTCCCTTCTTGTTTCTCACACAATTGTTACTTTTATCTCTCATTGTGTCTCCTCTTTCTTCTTGTTTCTCACACAATTGTTACTTCTATCTTTCCTTTTGTTTCCTCTCCCTTCTTGTTTCTCACACCATTGTTACTTCTATCTCTCCTTTTGTCTCCTCTCCTTTCTTGTTTCTCACGCCATTGTTGCTTCTAACTCTCCTTTTCCCTTCTCTCCCTTCTTGTTTCTCACCATTGTTACTTATATCTCTTCTTTTGTCTCTTTTCCCTTCTTGTTTTTCACCCCATTGTTGCTTCTATATCTCCTTTTGTCTCCTCTCCCTTCTTGTTTCTCATACCATTGTTGCGTATATCTCTTGTTTTGTCTCCTCTCCCTTCTTGTTTTTCACCCCATTGTTACTTCTATCTCTCCTTTTGTCTCCTCTCCCTTCTTCTTTCTCACTCCATTGTTGCTTCTATCTCTCCTTTTCTTTCTTCTCCCTTATTGTTTCTCACACCTTTGTTACTTCTATCTCTCCTTTTGTCTCCGCTCCTTTCTGGTTTCTCACTCCATTGTTGCTTCTATCTCTCCTTTTCTTTCTTCTCCCTTATTGTTTCTCACACCATTGTCACTTCAATCTCTCCTTTTATCTCCTGTCTCTTCTTGTTTCTCACACCATTGTTACTTATATCTCTTCTTTTGTCTCTTCTCCCTTTTTGTTTTTCACACCAATGTTGCTTCTAACTCCTTTTGTCTCCTCTCCCTTCTCGTTTCTGACACCATTGTTACTTATATCTCTTCTTTTGTCTCTTCTCCCTTCTTGTTTTTCACACCATTGTTGCTTCTATCTCTCCTTTTGCCTCCTCTCCCTTCTTGTTTCTCACACCATTGTAGCTTCTATCTCTCGTTTTCTCTCCTCTCCCTTCTTGTTTCTCACACCATTGTTGCTTCTATCTCTCCTTTTGTCTCCTCTCCCTTCTTGTTTGTCACGCCATTGTTGCTTCTAACTCTCCTTTTCTCTCCTCTCCCTTCTTGTTTCTCACCATTGTTACTTCTATCTCTCCTTTTGGCTCCTCTCTCTCTTTTCTTGTTTCTCACACCATTGCTGCTTCTATCTCTCCTTTTGTCTCCTGTCCTTTCTGGTTTCTAACATCAATTGTTACTTCTTTCTCTCCTTTTGTCTCTTCTCTTTTCTTGTTTCTCACATCATTGTTACTTCTATCTCTCCTTTTGTCTCATCTCCCTTCTTGTTTCTCACACCATTGTTACTTTTATCTCTCATTGTGTCTCCTCTTTCTTCTTGTTTCTCACACAATTGTTACTTCTATCTTTCTTTTTGTTTCCTCTCCCTTCTTGTTTCTCACACCATTGTTACTTCTATGTCTCCTTTTGTCTCCTCTCCTTTCTTGTTTCTCACGCCATTGTTGCTTCTAACTCTCCCTTTCCCTCCTCTCCCTTCTTGTTTCTCACCATTGTTACTTCTATCTCTCTTTTTGTCTCCTCTTTCTTCCCGCATCTCACACCATTGTTACTTCTATCTCTCCTTTTGTCTCCTCTCCCTTCTCGTTTCTCACACCATTGTTACTTCTATCTCTCCTTTTGTCTCCTCTCCCTGATTGTTGCTCATACCATTGTTACTTCTATCTCTTCTTTTGTCTCTTCTCTCTACTTGTTTTTCACACCATTGTTGCTTCTATCTCTCTTTTAGTTTTTTCTCCCTTCTTGTTTCTCACACCATTGTTGCCTATATCTCTCCTTTTGTCTCTTCTATCTTCTTATTTCTCATACCATTGTTACTTCTATCTCTCCTTTTGTCTCTTCTCCCTTCTTGTTTCTAACACCATTGTTACTTATATCTCTCCTTTTGGCTCTTCTCTCTTCTTGTTTCTCACATCATTGTAGCTTCTATCTCTCGTTTTGTCTCCTCTCCCTTCTTGTTTCTCACACCATTGTTGCTTCTATCTCTCCTTTTGTCTCCTCTCCCTTCTTGTTGCTCACACCATTGTTGCTTCTAACTCTCCTTTTCTCTCCTCTCCATTCTTGTTTCTCACCATTGTTACTACTATCTCTGCTTTTGTCTCCTCTCTATCTGTTTTTGTTTCTCACACCATTGTTGCTTCTATCTCTCCTTTGGTCTCCTCTACTTTCTGGTTTCTCACATCATTGTTACTTCTATCTCTCCTTTTGTCTCTTCTCCTTTCTGGTTTCTCACATCATTGTTACTTCTATCTCTCCTTTTGTCTCTTCTCCTTTCTGGTTTCTCACATCATCGTTGCTTCTATCTCTCTTTTTGTCTCCTCTCCCTTCTTGTTTCTCACACCATTGTTACTTTTATCTCTCATTTTGTCTGCTCTTTCTTCTTGTTTCTCACACCATTGTTACTTCTATCTCTCCTTTTGTTTCCTCTCCCTTCTTGTTTCTCACACCATTGTTACTTCTATCTCTCCTTTTGTCTCCTCTCCTTTCTTGTTTCTCACGCCATTGTTGCTTCTAACTCTCCTTTTCCCTCCTCTCCCTTCTTGTTTCTCACCATTGTTACTTCTATCTCTCCTTTTGTCTCCTCTTTCTTCTTGTTTCTCACACCATTGTTACTTCTATCTCTCCTTTGGTCTCCTCTCTCTTCTTGTTTCTCACACCATTGTTGCATCTATCTCTCCTTTTGTCTCCTCTCCCTTCTTGTTTCTCACATCATTGTAGCTTCTATCTCTCGTTTTGTCTCCTCTCCCTTCTTGTTTCTCACACCATTGTTGCTTCTATCTCTCCTTTTGTCTCCTCTCCCTTCTTGTTTCTCACACCATTGTTGCTTCTAACTCTCTTTTTCTCTCCTCTCCATTCTTGTTTCTCACCATTGTTACTTCTATCTCTGCTTTTGTCTCCTCTCTATCTGTTTTTGTTTCTCACACCATTGTTGCTTCTATCTCTCCTTTGGTCTCCTCTACTTTCTGGTTTCTCACATCATTGTTACTTCTATCTCTCCTTTTGTCTCTTCTCCTTTCTGGTTTCTCACATCATTGTTACTTCTATCTCTCCTTTTGTCTCCTCTCCTTTCTGGTTTCTCACATCATTGTTGCTTCTATCTCTCCTTTTGTCTCCTCTCCCTTCTTGTTTCTCACACCATTGTTACTTTTATCTCTCATTTTGTCTGCTCTTTCTTCTTGTTTCTCACACCATTGTTACTTCTATCTCTCCTTTTGTTTCCTCTCCCTTCTTGTTTCTCACACCATTGTTACTTCAATCTCTCCTTTTGTCTCCTCTCCTTTCTTGTTTCTCACGCCATTGTTGCTTCTAACTCTCCTTTTCCGTCCTCTCCCTTCTTGTTTCTCACCATTGTTACTTCTATCTCTCCTTTTGTCTCCTCTTTCTTCTTGTTTCTCACACCATTGTTACTTCTATCTCTCCTTTTGTCTCCTCTCCCTTCTTGTTTCTCACCATTGTTACTTCTATCTCTCCTTTTGTCTCCACTTTCTTCTTGTTTCTCACACCTTTGTTGCTTCTATCTCTCCTTTTGTCTCTTCTCCTATCTTGTTTCTCACATCATTGTTACTTCTATCTCTCCTTTTGTCTCCTCTCCTTTCTGGTTTCTCACATCATTGTTGCTTCTATCTCTCCTTTTGTCTCATCTCCCTTCTTGTTTCTCACACAATTGTTACTTTTATCTCTCATTGTGTCTCCTCTTTCTTCTTGTTTCTCACACATTTGTTACTTTTATCTTTCCTTTTGTTTCCTCTCCCTTCTTGTTTCTCACACCATTGTTACTTCTATATCTCCTTTTGTCTCCTCTCCCTTCTTGTTTCTCTACCATTGTTGCGTATATCTCTTGTTTTGTCTCCTCTCCCTTCTTGTTTTTCACCCCATTATTACTTCTATCTCTCCTTTTGTCTCCTCTCCCTTCTTGTTTCTCACCCCATTGTTGCTTCTATCTCTCCTTTTCTTTCTTCTCCCTTCTTGTTTCTCACACCTTTGTTACTTCTATCTCTCCTTTTGTCTCCGCTCCTTTCTGGTTTCTCACAACATTGTTGCTTCTATCTCTCCTTTTGTCTCCTCTCCCTTCTTGTTTCTCACACCATTGTTACTTTTATCTCTCCTTTTGTCTCCTCTTTCTTCTTGTTTCTCACACCATTGTTGCTTATATCTCTCCTTTTGTCTCTTCTATCTTCAAATTTCTCATACCATTGTTACTTCTATCTCTCCTTTTGTCTCTTCTCCCTTCTTGTTTCTAACACCATTGTTACTTATATCTCTCCTTCTGTCTCTTCTCTCTTCTTGTTTCTCACACCATTGTTGCTTCTATCTCTCTTTTAGTGTCCTCTCCCATCTTGTTTCTCACACCATTGTCACTTTTATCTCTCCTTTTGTCTCCTCTCCCTTCTTGTTTCTCACACCATTGTCACTTCAATCTCTCCTTTTATCTCCTGTCTCTTCTTGTTTCTCACACCATTGTTACTTATATCTCTTCTTTTGTCTCTTCTCCCTTCTTGTTTTTCAAACCAATGTTGCTTCTAACTCCTTTTGTCTCCTCTCCCTTCTCGTTTCTGACACCATTGTTACTTATATCTCTTCTTTTGTCTCTTCTCCCTTGTTGTTTTTCACACCATTGTTGCTTCTATCTCTCCTTTTGTCTCCTCTCCCTTCTTGTTTCTCACACCATTGTAGCTTCTATCTCTCGTTTTCTCTCCTCTCCCTTCTTGTTTCTCACACCATTGTTGCTTCTATCTCTCCTTTTGTCACCTCTCCCTTCTTGTTTCTCACACCTTTGTTGCTTCTATCCCTCCTTTTGTCTCTTCTCCTATCTTGTTTCTCACATCATTGTTACTTCTATCTCTCCTTTTGTCTCCTCTCCTTTCTGGTTTCTCACATCATTGTTGCTTCTATCTCTCCTTTTGTCTCATCTCCCTTCTTGTTTCTCACACAATTGTTACTTTTATCTCTCATTGTGTCTCCTCTTTCTTCTTGTTTCTCACACAATTGTTACTTCTATCTTTCCTTTTGTTTCCTCTCCCTTCTTGTTTCTCACACCGTTGTTACTTCTATCTCTCCTTTTGTCTCCTCTCCTTTCTTGTTTCTCACGCCATTGTTGCTTCTAACTCTCCTTTTCCCTTCTCTCCCTTCTTGTTTCTCACCATTGTTACTTATATCTCTTCTTTTGTCTCTTCTCCCTTCTTGTTTTTCACCCCATTGTTGCTTCTATATCTCCTTTTGTCTCCTCTCCCTTCTTGTTTCTCATACCATTGTTGCGTATATCTCTTGTTTTGTCTCTTCTCTTTTCTGGTTTCTCACATCATTGTTACTTCTATCTCTCCTTTTGTCTCTTCTCCTTTCTGGTTTCTCACATCATTGTTGCTTCTATCTCTCTTTTTGTCTCCTCTCCCTTCTTGTTTCTCACACCATTGTTACTTTTATCTCTCATTTTGTCTGCTCTTTCTTCTTGTTTCTCACACCATTGTTACTTCTATCTCTCCTTTTGTTTCCTCTCCCTTCTTGTTTCTCACACCATTGTTACTTCTATCTCTCCTTTTGTCTCCTCTCCTTTCTTGTTTCTCACGCCATTGTTGCTTCTAACTCTCCTTTTCCCTCCTCTCCCTTCTTGTTTCTCACCATTGTTACTTCTATCTCTCCTTTTGTCTCCTCTTTCTTCTTGTTTCTCACACCATTGTTACTTCTATCTCTCCTTTGGTCTCCTCTCTCTTCTTGTTTCTCACACCATTGTTGCATCTATCTCTCCTTTTGTCTCCTCTCCCTTCTTGTTTCTCACATCATTGTAGCTTCTATCTCTCGTTTTGTCTCCTCTCCCTTCTTGTTTCTCACACCATTGTTGCTTCTATCTCTCCTTTTGTCTCCTCTCCCTTCTTGTTTCTCACACCATTGTTGCTTCTAACTCTCCTTTTCTCTCCTCTCCATTCTTGTTTCTCACCATTGTTACTTCTATCTCTGCTTTTGTCTCCTCTCTATCTGTTTTTGTTTCTCACACCATTGTTGCTTCTATCTCTCCTTTGGTCTCCTCTACTTTCTGGTTTCTCACATCATTGTTACTTCTATCTCTCCTTTTGTCTCTTCTCCTTTCTGGTTTCTCACATCATTGTTACTTCTATCTCTCCTTTTGTCTCCTCTCCTTTCTGGTTTCTCACATCATTGTTGCTTCTATCTCTCCTTTTGTCTCCTCTCCCTTCTTGTTTCTCACACCATTGTTACTTTTATCTCTCATTTTGTCTGCTCTTTCTTCTTGTTTCTCACACCATTGTTACTTCTATCTCTCCTTTTGTTTCCTCTCCCTTCTTGTTTCTCACACCATTGTTACTTCAATCTCTCCTTTTGTCTCCTCTCCTTTCTTGTTTCTCACGCCATTGTTGCTTCTAACTCTCCTTTTCCGTCCTCTCCCTTCTTGTTTCTCACCATTGTTACTTCTATCTCTCCTTTTGTCTCCTCTTTCCTCTTGTTTCTCACACCATTGTTACTTCTATCTCTCCTTTTGTCTCCTCTCCCTTCTTGTTTCTCACCATTGTTACTTCTATCTCTCCTTTTGTCTCCACTTTCTTCTTGTTTCTCACACCTTTGTTGCTTCTATCTCTCCTTTTGTCTCTTCTCCTATCTTGTTTCTCACATCATTGTTACTTCTATCTCTCCTTTTGTCTCCTCTCCTTTCTGGTTTCTCACATCATTGTTGCTTCTATCTCTCCTTTTGTCTCATCTCCCTTCTTGTTTCTCACACAATTGTTACTTTTATCTCTCATTGTGTCTCCTCTTTCTTCTTGTTTCTCACACAATTGTTACTTTTATCTTTCCTTTTGTTTCCTCTCCCTTCTTGTTTCTCACACCATTGTTACTTCTATATCTCCTTTTGTCTCCTCTCCCTTCTTGTTTCTCTACCATTGTTGCGTATATCTCTTGTTTTGTCTCCTCTCCCTTCTTGTTTTTCACCCCATTATTACTTCTATCTCTCCTTTTGTCTCCTCTCCCTTCTTGTTTCTCACCCCATTGTTGCTTCTATCTCTCCTTTTCTTTCTTCTCCCTTCTTGTTTCTCACACCTTTGTTACTTCTATCTCTCCTTTTGTCTCCGCTCCTTTCTGGTTTCTCACAACATTGTTGCTTCTATCTCTCCTTTTGTCTCCTCTCCCTTCTTGTTTCTCACACCATTGTTACTTTTATCTCTCCTTTTGTCTCCTCTTTCTTCTTGTTTCTCACACCATTGTTGCTTATATCTCTCCTTTTGTCTCTTCTATCTTCAAATTTCTCATACCATTGTTACTTCTATCTCTCCTTTTGTCTCTTCTCCCTTCTTGTTTCTAACACCATTGTTACTTATATCTCTCCTTCTGTCTCTTCTCTCTTCTTGTTTCTCACACCATTGTTGCTTCTATCTCTCTTTTAGTGTCCTCTCCCTTCTTGTTTCTCACACCATTGTCACTTTTATCTCTCCTTTTGTCTCCTCTCCCTTCTTGTTTCTCACACCATTGTCACTTCAATCTCTCCTTTTATCTCCTGTCTCTTCTTGTTTCTCACACCATTGTTACTTATATCTCTTCTTTTGTCTCTTCTCCCTTCTTGTTTTTCAAACCAATGTTGCTTCTAACTCCTTTTGTCTCCTCTCCCTTCTCGTTTCTGACACCATTGTTACTTATATCTCTTCTTTTGTCTCTTCTCCCTTGTTGTTTTTCACACCATTGTTGCTTCTATCTCTCCTTTTGTCTCCTCTCCCTTCTTGTTTCTCACACCATTGTAGCTTCTATCTCTCGTTTTCTCTCCTCTCCCTTCTTGTTTCTCACACCATTGTTGCTTCTATCTCTCCTTTTGTCTCCTCTCCCTTCTTGTTTCTCACACCTTTGTTGCTTCTATCTCTCCTTTTGTCTCTTCTCCTATCTTGTTTCTCACATCATTGTTACTTCTATCTCTCCTTTTGTCTCCTCTCCTTTCTGGTTTCTCACATCATTGTTGCTTCTATCTCTCCTTTTGTCTCATCTCCCTTCTTGTTTCTCACACAATTGTTACTTTTATCTCTCATTGTGTCTCCTCTTTCTTCTTGTTTCTCACACAATTGTTACTTCTATCTTTCCTTTTGTTTCCTCTCCCTTCTTGTTTCTCACACCGTTGTTACTTCTATCTCTCCTTTTGTCTCCTCTCCTTTCTTGTTTCTCACGCCATTGTTGCTTCTAACTCTCCTTTTCCCTTCTCTCCCTTCTTGTTTCTCACCATTGTTACTTATATCTCTTCTTTTGTCTCTTCTCCCTTCTTGTTTTTCACCCCATTGTTGCTTCTATATCTCCTTTTGTCTCCTCTCCCTTCTTGTTTCTCATACCATTGTTGCGTATATCTCTTGTTTTGTCTCCTCTCCCTTCTTGTTTTTCACCCCATTGTTACTTCTATCTCTCCTTTTGTCTCCTCTCCCTTCTTGTTTCTCACTCCATTGTTGCTTCTATCTCTCCTTTTCTTTCTTCTCCCTTATTGTTTCTCACACCTTTGTTACTTCTATCTCTCCTTTTGTCTCCGCTCCTTTCTGGTTTCTCACGACATTGTTGCTTCTATCTCTCCTTTTGTCTCCTCTCCCTTCTTGTTTCTCACACCATTGTTACTTTTATCTCTCCTTTTGTCTCCTGTTTCTTCTTGTTTCTCACACCATTGTTGCTTATATCTCTCCTTTTGTCTCTTCTCCCTTCTTGTTTCTAACACCATTGTTACTTATATCTCTCCTTCTGTCTCTTCTCTCTTCTTGTTTCTCACACCATTGTTGCTTCTATCTTTCTTTTAGTGTCCTCTCCCTTCTTGTTTCTCACACCATTGTCACTTTTATCTCTCCTTTTGTCTCCTCTCCCTTCTTGTTTCTCACACCATTGTCACTTCAATCTCTCCTTTTATCTCCTGTCTCTTCTTGTTTCTCACACCATTGTTACTTATATCTCTTCTTTTGTCTCTTCTCCCTTCTTGTTTTTCACACCAATGTTGCTTCTAACTCCTTTTGTCTCCTCTCCCTTCTCGTTTCTGACACCATTGTTACTTATATCTCTTCTTTTGTCTCTTCTCCCTTCTTGTTTTTCACACCATTGTTGCTTCTATCTCTCCTTTTGTCTCCTCTCCCTTCTTGTTTCTCACACCATTGTAGCTTCTATCTCTCGTTTTCTCTCCTCTCCCTTCTTGTTTCTCACACCATTGTTGCTTCTATTTCTCCTTTTGTCTCCTCTCCCTTCTTGTTTTTCACGCCATTGTTGCTTCTAACTCTCCTTTTCTCTCCTCTCCCTTCTTGTTTCTCACCATTGTTACTTCTATCTCTCCTTTTGGCTCCTCTCTCTCTTTTCTTGTTTCTCACACCATTGCTGCTTCTATCTCTCCTTTTGTCTCCTCTCCTTTCTGGTTTCTCACATCAATTGTTACTTCTATCTCTCCTTTTGTCTCTTCTCTTTTCTTGTTTCTCACATCATTGTTACTTCTATCTCTCCTTTTGTCTCCTCTCCTTTCTGGTTTCTCACATCATTGTTGCTTTTATCTCTCCTTTTGTCTCATCTCCCTTCTTGTTTCTCACACCATTGTTACTTTTATCTCTCATTGTGTCTCCTCTTTCTTCTTGTTTCTCACACAATTGTTACTTCTATCTTTCTTTTTGTTTCCTCTCCCTTCTTGTTTCTCACACCATTGTTACTTCTATGTCTCCTTTTGTCTCCTCTCCTTTCTTGTTTCTCACGCCATTGTTGCTTCTAACTCTCCCTTTCCCTCCTCTCCCTTCTTGTTTCTCACCATTGTTACTTCTATCTCTCTTTTTGTCTCCTCTTTCTTCCTGTATCTCACACCATTGTTACTTCTATCTCTCCTTTTGTCTCCTCTCCCTTCTCGTTTCTCACACCATTGTTACTTCTATCTCTCCTTTTGTCTCCTCTCCCTGATTGTTGCTCATACCATTGTTACTTCTATCTCTTCTTTTGTCTCTTCTCTCTACTGGTTTTTCACACCATTGTTGCTTCTATCTCTCTTTTAGTTTTTTCTCCCTTCTTGTTTCTCACACCATTGTTGCCTATATCTCTCCTTTTGTCTCTTCTATCTTCATATTTCTCATACCATTGTTACTTCTATCTCTCCTTTTGTCTCTTCTCCCTTCTTGTTTCTAACACCATTGTTACTTATATTTCTCCTTTTGTCTCTTCTCTCTTCTTGTTTCTCACATCATTGTAGCTTCTATCTCTCGTTTTGTCTCCTCTCCCTTCTTGTTTCTCACACCATTGTTGCTTCTATCTCTCCTTTTGTCTCCTCTCCCTTCTTGTTTCTCACACCATTGTTGCTTCTAACTCTCCTTTTCTCTCCTCTCCATTCTTGTTTCTCACCATTGTTACTACTATCTCTGCTTTTGTCTCCTCTCTATCTGTTTTTGTTTCTCACACCATTGTTGCTTCTATCTCTCCTTTGGTCTCCTCTACTTTCTGGTCTCTCACATCATTGTTACTTCTATCTCTCCTTTTGTCTCCTCTCCTTTCTGGTTTCTCACATCATTGTTACTTCTATCTCTCCTTTTGTCTCCTCTCCTTTCTGGTTTCTCACATCATTGTTGCTTCTATCTCTCCTTTTATCTCCTCTCCCTTCTTGTTTCTCACACCATTGTTACTTTTATCTCTCATTTTGTCTGCTCTTTCTTCTTGTTTCTCACACCATTGTTACTTCTATCTCTCCTTTTGTTTCCTCTCCCTTCTTGTTTCTCACACCATTGTTACTTCTATCTCTCCTTTTGTCTCCTCTCCTTT
The DNA here is from genome assembly GCF_963576615.1 of Watersipora subatra. Taxonomy (NCBI): domain Eukaryota; kingdom Metazoa; phylum Bryozoa; class Gymnolaemata; order Cheilostomatida; family Watersiporidae; genus Watersipora; species Watersipora subatra. The sequence goes on along the minus strand of NC_088711.1, from coordinate 47,018,304 downwards.
CTTGTTTCTCACGCCATTGCTGCTTCTAACTCTCCTTTTCCGTCCTCTCCCTTCTTGTTTCTCACCATTGTTACTTCTATCTCTCCTTTGGTCTCCTCTTTCTTCTTGTTTCTCACACCATTGTTACTTCTATCTCTCCTTTTGTCTCCTCTCCCTTCTTGTTTCTCACCATTGTTACTTCTATCTCTCCTTTTGTCTCCACTTTCTTCTTGTTTCTCACACCTCTGTTGCTTCTATCTCTCCTTTTGTCTCTTCTCCTATTTTGTTTCTCACATCATTGTTACTTCTATCTCTCCTTTTGTCTCCTCTCCTTTCTGGTTTCTCACATCATTGTTGCTTCTATCTCTCCTTTTGTCTCATCTCCCTTCTTGTTTCTCACACAATTGTTACTTTTATCTCTCATTGTGTCTCCTCTTTCTTCTTGTTTCTCACACAATTGTTACTTTTATCTTTCCTTTTGTTTCCTCTACCTTCTTGTTTCTCACACCATTGTTGCTTCTAACTCTCCTTTTCCCTTCTCTCCCTTCTTGTTTCTCACCATTGTTACTTATATCTCTTCTTTTGTCTCTTCTCCCTTCTTGTTTTTCACCCCATTGTTGCTTCTATATCTCCTTTTGTCTCCTCTCCCTTCTTGTTTCTCATACCATTGTTGCGTATATCTCTTGTTTTGTCTCCTCTCCGTTCTTGTTTTTCACCCCATTGTTACTTCTATCTCTCCTTTTGTCTCCTCTCCCTTCTTGTTTCTCACCCCATTGTTGCTTCTATCTCTCCTTTTCTTTCTTCTCCCTTCTTGTTTCTCACACCATTGTTACTTCTATCTCTCCTTTTGTCTCCTCTCCTTTCTTGTTTCTCACGCCATTGTTGCTTCTAACTCTCCCTTTCCCTCCTCTCCCTTCTTGTTTCTCACCATTGTTACTTCTATCTCTCTTTTTGTCTCCCCTTTCTTCCCGTATCTCACACCATTGTTACTTCTATCTCTCCTTTTGTCTCCTCTCCCTTCTCGTTTCTCACACCATTGTTACTTCTATCTCTCTTTTTGTCTCCTCTCCCTGATTGTTTCTCATACCATTGTTACTTCTATCTCTTCTTTTGTCTCTTCTCTCTTCTTGTTTCTCACACCATTGTTGCTTCTATCTCTCTTTTAATGTCCTCTCCCTTCTTGTTTCTCACACCATTGTTGCCTATATCTCTCCTTTTGTCTCTTCTATCTTCTTATTTCTCATACCATTGTTACTTCTATCTCTCCTTTTGTCTCTTCTCCCTTCTTGTTTCTAACACCATTGTTACTTATATCTCTCCTTTTGTCTCTTCTCTCTTCTTGTTTCTCACACCATTGTTGCTTCTATCTCTCTTTTAGTGTCCTCTCCCTTCTTGTTTCTCACACCATTGTCACTTTTATCTCTCCTTTTGTCTCCTCTCCCTTCTTGTTTCTCACACCATTGTCACTTCATTCTCTCCTTTCATCTCCTGTCTCTTCGTGTTTCTCACACCATTGTTACTTCTATCTCTTCTTTTGTCTCCTCTCTCTTTTCCCGTTTCTCACACCATTGTTGCTTCTATCTCGCCTTTTGTCTCCTCTCCCTTCTTGTTTCTCATACTTTTGTTGCTTCTATCTTTACTTTTGTCTCCTCTCCTTTCTGGTTTCTCACATCATTGTTGCTTCTATCTCTCCTTTTGTCTCCTCTCCCTTCTTGTTTCTCATACCATTGTTACTTTTATCTCTCATTTTGTCTCCTCTTTCTTCTTGCTTCTCACACCATTGTTGCTTCTATCTCTCCTTTTGTCTCTTCTCCGTTCTTGTTTCTCACGCCTTTGTTACTTCTATCTCTTCTTTCGTCTCCTCTTTCATTTTGTTTCTCACAACATTGCTACTTCTATCTCTTCTTTTGTCTACTCTCCCTTTTTGTTTCTCATACCATTGTTACTTCTATCTCTCTATTTGTCTCTTCTCCCTTCTCGTTTCTCACACCATTGTTACTTATATCTCTCCTTTGGTCTCTTCTCCCTTCTCGTTTCTCACACCATTGTAACTTCTATCTCTCTTTTTGTCTCCTCTCCCTTCTTGTTTCTCACCCCATTGTTGCTTCTATCTCTCCTTTTGTCTCTTCTCCCTTCTTGTTTCTCACACCATTGTTACTTATATCTCTTCTGTTGTCTCTTCTCTCTTCTTGTTTCTGACAGCATTGTCGCTTCTATCTCTGTTTTAGTCTCCTCTCCCTTCTTGTTTCTCACACCATTGTCACTTCTATCTCTCCTTTTGTCTCCACTCCCTGATTGTTTCTCATACCATTGTTACTTCTATCTCTTCTTTTGTCTCATACCTCTTCTTGTTTTTCACACCATTGTTGCTTCTATCTCTCTTTTAATTTCTTCTCCCTTCTTGTTTCTCACACCATTGTTGCGTATACCTCTCCTTTTGTCTTTTCTATCTTCTTATTTCTCATACCATTGTTACTTCTATCTCTCCTTTTGTCTCTTCTCCCTTCTTGTTTTTCACCCCATTGTTGCTTCTATATCTCCTTTTGTCTCCTCTCCCTTCATGTTTCTCATACCATTGTTGCGTATATCTCTTGTTTTGTCTCCTCTCCCTTCGTGTTTTCACCCCATTGTTACTTCTATCTCTCCTTTTGTCTCCTCTCCCTTCTTGTTTCTCACCCTATTGTTGCTTCTATCTCTCCTTTTGTCTCTTCTCCCTTCTTGTTTCTCACACCTTTGTAACTTCTATCTCTTCTTTCGTCTCCTCTTTCTTTTTGTTTCCCACACCATTGTTACTTCTATCTCTTCTTTTGTCTCCTCTCCCTTTTGGTTTCTCATACCATTGTTACTTCTATCTCTCCTTTTGTCTCTTCTCCCTTCTCGTTTCTCACACCATTGTTACTTATATCTCTCCTTTGGTCTCTTCTCCCTTCTCGTTTCTCACACCATTGTAACTTCTATCTCTCCTTTTGTCTCCTCTCCCTTCTTGTTTCTCACCTCATTGTTGCTTGTATCTCTCCTTTTGCCTCTTCTCCCTTCTTGTTTCTCAAACCATTGTTACTTATATCTCTTTTTTTGTCTCATCTCCCTTCTTGTTTCTCACACCATTGTTACTTTTATCTCTCATTGTGTCTCCTCTTTCTTCTTGTTTGTCACACAATTGTTACTTCTATCTTTCTTTTTGTTTCCTCTCCGTTCTTGTTTCTCACACCATTGTTACTTCTATCTCTCCTTTTGTCTCCTCTCCTTTCTTGTTTCTCACGCCATTGTTGCTTCTAACTCTCCTTTTCCCTCCTCTCCCATCTTGTTTCTCACCATTGTAGCTTCTATCTCTCTTTTTGTCTCCTCTTTCTTCCCGTATCTCACACCATTGTTACTTCTATCTCTCCTTTTGTCTCTTCTCCTTTCTGGTTTCTCACATCATTGTTACTTCTATCTCTCCTTTTGTCTCCTCTCTTTTCTGGTTTCTCACATCATTGTTGCTTCTATCTCTCCTTTTGTCTCCTCTCCCTTATTGTTTCTCACACCATTGTTACTTTTATCTCTCATTTTGTCTGCTCTTTCTTCTTGTTTCTCACCATTGTAGCTTCTATCTCTCTTTTTGTCTCCTCTTTCTTCCCGTATCTCACACCATTGTTACTTCTGTCTCTCCTTTTGTCTCTTCTCCTTTCTGGTTTCTCACATCATTGTTACTTCTATCTCTCCTCTTGTCTCCTCTCCTTTCTGGTTTCTCACATCATTGTTGCTTCTATCTCTCCTTTTGTCTCATCTCCCTTCTTGTTTCTCACACAATTGTTACTTTTATCTCTCATTGTGTCTCCTCTTTCTTCTTGTTTCTCACACAATTGTTACTTCTATCGTTCCTTTTGTTTCCTCTCCCTTCTTGTTTCTCACACCATTGTTACTTCTATCTCTCCTTTTGTCTCCTCTCCTTTCTTGTTTCTCACGCCATTGTTGCTTCTAACTCTCCTTTTCCCTTCTCTCCCTTCTTGTTTCTCACCATTGTTACTTATATCTCTTCTTTTGTCTCTTCTCCCTTCTTGTTTTTCACCCCATTGTTGCTTCTATATCTCCTTTTGTCTCCTATCCCTTCTTGTTTCTCATACCATTGTTGCGTATATCTCTTGTTTTTTCTCCTCTCCCTTCTTGTTTTTCACCCCATTGTTACTTCTATCTCTCCTTTTGTCTCCTCTCCCTCCTTGTTTCTCACCCCATTGTTGCTTCTATCTCTCCTTTTGTCTCCTCTCCCTTCTTGTTTCTCACACCATTGTTACTTTTATCTCTCCTTTTGCCTCCTGTTTCTTCTTGTTTCTCACACCATTGTTGCTTATATCTCTCCTTTTGTCTCTTCTATCTTCAAATTTCTCATACCATTGTTACTTCTATCTCTCCTTTTGTCTTTTCTCCCTTCTTGTTTCTAACACCATTGTTACTTATATCTCTCCTTCTGTCTCTTGTCTCTTCTTGTTTCTCACACCATTGTTGCTTCTATCTCTCTTTTAGTGTCCTCTCCCTTCTTGTTTCTCACCATTGTTACTTCTATCTCTCCTTTTGTCTCCACTTTCTTCTTGTTTCTCACACCTTTGTTGCTTCTATCTCTCCTTTTGTCTCTTCTCCTATCTTGTTTCTCACATCATTGTTACTTCTATCTCTCCTTTTGTCTCCTCTCCTTTCTGGTTTCTCACATCATTGTTGCTTCTATCTCTCCTTTTGTCTCATCTCCCTTCTTGTTTCTCACACAATTGTTACTTTTATCTCTCATTGTGTCTCCTCTTTCTTCTTGTTTCTCACACAATTGTTACTTCTATCTTTCCTTTTGTTTCCTCTCCCTTCTTGTTTCTCACACCATTGTTACTTCTATCTCTCCTTTTGTCTCCTCTCCTTTCTTGTTTCTCACGCCATTGTTGCTTCTAACTCTCCTTTTGTCTCCTCTCTTTTCTGGTTTCTCACATCATTGTTGCTTCTATCTCTCCTTTTGTCTCCTCTCCCTTCTTGTTTCTCACACCATTGTTACTTTTATCTCTCCTTTTCCCTCCTCTCCCATCTTGTTTCTCACCATTGTTACTTCTATCTCTTCTTTTGTCTCCTCTCCCTTTTGGTTTCTCATACCATTGTAACTTCTATCTCTCTTTTTGTCTCCTCTCCCTTCTTGTTTCTCACCCCATTGTTGCTTCTATCTCTCCTTTTGTCTCTTCTCCCTTCTTGTTTCTCACACCATTGTTACTTATATCTCTTCTGTTGTCTCTTCTCTCTTCTTGTTTCTGACAGCATTGTCGCTTCTATCTCTGTTTTAGTCTCCTCTCCCTTCTTGTTTCTCACACCATTGTCACTTCTATCTCTCCTTTTGTCTCCACTCCCTGATTGTTTCTCATACCATTGTTACTTCTATCTCTTCTTTTGTCTCATACCTCTTCTTGTTTTTCACACCATTGTTGCTTCTATCTCTCTTTTAATTTCTTCTCCCTTCTTGTTTCTCACACCATTGTTGCGTATATCTCTCCTTTTGTCTTTTCTATCTTCTTATTTCTCATACCATTGTTACTTCTATCTCTCCTTTTGTCTCTTCTCCCTTCTTGTTTTTCACCCCATTGTTGCTTCTATATCTCCTTTTGTCTCCTCTCCCTTCATGTTTCTCATACCATTGTTGCGTATATCTCTTGTTTTGTCTCCTCTCCCTTCGTGTTTTCACCCCATTGTTACTTCTATCTCTCCTTTTGTCTCCTCTCCCTTCTTGTTTCTCACCCTATTGTTGCTTCTATCTCTCCTTTTGTCTCTTCTCCCTTCTTGTTTCTCACACCTTTGTAACTTCTATCTCTTCTTTCGTCTCCTCTTTCTTTTTGTTTCCCACACCATTGTTACTTCTATCTCTTCTTTTGTCTCCTCTCCCTTTTGGTTTCTCATACCATTGTTACTTCTATCTCTCCTTTTGTCTCTTCTCCCTTCTCGTTTCTCACACCATTGTTACTTATATCTCTCCTTTGGTCTCTTCTCCCTTCTCGTTTCTCACACCATTGTAACTTCTATCTCTCCTTTTGTCTCCTCTCCCTTCTTGTTTCTCACCTCATTGTTGCTTGTATCTCTCCTTTTGCCTCTTCTCCCTTCTTGTTTCTCAAACCATTGTTACTTATATCTCTTTTTTTGTCTCATCTCCCTTCTTGTTTCTCACACCATTGTTACTTTTATCTCTCATTGCGTCTCCTCTTTCTTCTTGTTTGTCACACAATTGTTACTTCTATCTTTCTTTTTGTTTCCTCTCCGTTCTTGTTTCTCACACCATTGTTACTTCTATCTCTCCTTTTGTCTCCTCTCCTTTCTTGTTTCTCACGCCATTGTTGCTTCTAACTCTCCTTTTCCCTCCTCTCCCATCTTGTTTCTCACCATTGTAGCTTCTATCTCTCTTTTTGTCTCCTCTTTCTTCCCGTATCTCACACCATTGTTACTTCTATCTCTCCTTTTGTCTCTTCTCCTTTCTGGTTTCTCACATCATTGTTACTTCTATCTCTCCTTTTGTCTCCTCTCTTTTCTGGTTTCTCACATCATTGTTGCTTCTATCTCTCCTTTTGTCTCCTCTCCCTTATTGTTTCTCACACCATTGTTACTTTTATCTCTCATTTTGTCTGCTCTTTCTTCTTGTTTCTCACCATTGTAGCTTCTATCTCTCTTTTTGTCTCCTCTTTCTTCCCGTATCTCACACCATTGTTACTTCTGTCTCTCCTTTTGTCTCTTCTCCTTTCTGGTTTCTCACATCATTGTTACTTCTATCTCTCCTCTTGTCTCCTCTCCTTTCTGGTTTCTCACATCATTGTTGCTTCTATCTCTCCTTTTGTCTCATCTCCCTTCTTGTTTCTCACACAATTGTTACTTTTATCTCTCATTGTGTCTCCTCTTTCTTCTTGTTTCTCACACAATTGTTACTTCTATCGTTCCTTTTGTTTCCTCTCCCTTCTTGTTTCTCACACCATTGTTACTTCTATCTCTCCTTTTGTCTCCTCTCCTTTCTTGTTTCTCACGCCATTGTTGCTTCTAACTCTCCTTTTCCCTTCTCTCCCTTCTTGTTTCTCACCATTGTTACTTATATCTCTTCTTTTGTCTCTTCTCCCTTCTTGTTTTTCACCCCATTGTTGCTTCTATATCTCCTTTTGTCTCCTATCCCTTCTTGTTTCTCATACCATTGTTGCGTATATCTCTTGTTTTTTCTCCTCTCCCTTCTTGTTTTTCACCCCATTGTTACTTCTATCTCTCCTTTTGTCTCCTCTCCCTCCTTGTTTCTCACCCCATTGTTGCTTCTATCTCTCCTTTTGTCTCCTCTCCCTTCTTGTTTCTCACACCATTGTTACTTTTATCTCTCCTTTTGCCTCCTGTTTCTTCTTGTTTCTCACACCATTGTTGCTTATATCTCTCCTTTTGTCTCTTCTATCTTCAAATTTCTCATACCATTGTTACTTCTATCTCTCCTTTTGTCTTTTCTCCCTTCTTGTTTCTAACACCATTGTTACTTATATCTCTCCTTCTGTCTCTTGTCTCTTCTTGTTTCTCACACCATTGTTGCTTCTATCTCTCTTTTAGTGTCCTCTCCCTTCTTGTTTCTCACCATTGTTACTTCTATCTCTCCTTTTGTCTCCACTTTCTTCTTGTTTCTCACACCTTTGTTGCTTCTATCTCTCCTTTTGTCTCTTCTCCTATCTTGTTTCTCACATCATTGTTACTTCTATCTCTCCTTTTGTCTCCTCTCCTTTCTGGTTTCTCACATCATTGTTGCTTCTATCTCTCCTTTTGTCTCATCTCCCTTCTTGTTTCTCACACAATTGTTACTTTTATCTCTCATTGTGTCTCCTCTTTCTTCTTGTTTCTCACACAATTGTTACTTCTATCTTTCCTTTTGTTTCCTCTCCCTTCTTGTTTCTCACACCATTGTTACTTCTATCTCTCCTTTTGTCTCCTCTCCTTTCTTGTTTCTCACGCCATTGTTGCTTCTAACTCTCCTTTTGTCTCCTCTCTTTTCTGGTTTCTCACATCATTGTTGCTTCTATCTCTCCTTTTGTCTCCTCTCCCTTCTTGTTTCTCACACCATTGTTACTTTTATCTCTCCTTTTCCCTCCTCTCCCATCTTGTTTCTCACCATTGTTACTTCTATCTCTTCTTTTGTCTCCTCTCCCTTTTGGTTTCTCATACCATTGTAACTTCTATCTCTCTTTTTGTCTCCTCTCCCTTCTTGTTTCTCACCCCATTGTTGCTTCTATCTCTCCTTTTGTCTCTTCTCCCTTCTTGTTTCTCACACCATTGTTACTTATATCTCTTCTGTTGTCTCTTCTCTCTTCTTGTTTCTGACAGCATTGTCGCTTCTATCTCTGTTTTAGTCTCCTCTCCCTTCTTGTTTCTCACACCATTGTCACTTCTATCTCTCCTTTTGTCTCCACTCCCTGATTGTTTCTCATACCATTGTTACTTCTATCTCTTCTTTTGTCTCATACCTCTTCTTGTTTTTCACACCATTGTTGCTTCTATCTCTCTTTTAATTTCTTCTCCCTTCTTGTTTCTCACACCATTGTTGCGTATATCTCTCCTTTTGTCTTTTCTATCTTCTTATTTCTCATACCATTGTTACTTCTATCTCTCCTTTTGTCTCTTCTCCCTTCTTGTTTTTCACCCCATTGTTGCTTCTATATCTCCTTTTGTCTCCTCTCCCTTCATGTTTCTCATACCATTGTTGCGTATATCTCTTGTTTTGTCTCCTCTCCCTTCGTGTTTTCACCCCATTGTTACTACTATCTCTCCTTTTGTCTCCTCTCCCTTCTTGTTTCTCACCCTATTGTTGCTTCTATCTCTCCTTTTGTCTCTTCTCCCTTCTTGTTTCTCACACCTTTGTAACTTCTATCTCTTCTTTCGTCTCCTCTTTCTTTTTGTTTCCCACACCATTGTTACTTCTATCTCTTCTTTTGTCTCCTCTCCCTTTTGGTTTCTCATACCATTGTTACTTCTATCTCTCCTTTTGTCTCTTCTCCCTTCTCGTTTCTCACACCATTGTTACTTATATCTCTCCTTTGGTCTCTTCTCCCTTCTCGTTTCTCACACCATTGTAACTTCTATCTCTCCTTTTGTCTCCTCTCCCTTCTTGTTTCTCACCTCATTGTTGCTTGTATCTCTCCTTTTGCCTCTTCTCCCTTCTTGTTTCTCAAACCATTGTTACTTATATCTCTTTTTTTGTCTCATCTCCCTTCTTGTTTCTCACACCATTGTTACTTTTATCTCTCATTGCGTCTCCTCTTTCTTCTTGTTTGTCACACAATTGTTACTTCTATCTTTCTTTTTGTTTCCTCTCCGTTCTTGTTTCTCACACCATTGTTACTTCTATCTCTCCTTTTGTCTCCTCTCCTTTCTTGTTTCTCACGCCATTGTTGCTTCTAACTCTCCTTTTCCCTCCTCTCCCATCTTGTTTCTCACCATTGTAGCTTCTATCTCTCTTTTTGTCTCCTCTTTCTTCCCGTATCTCACACCATTGTTACTTCTATCTCTCCTTTTGTCTCTTCTCCTTTCTGGTTTCTCACATCATTGTTACTTCTATCTCTCCTTTTGTCTCCTCTCTTTTCTGGTTTCTCACATCATTGTTGCTTCTATCTCTCCTTTTGTCTCCTCTCCCTTATTGTTTCTCACACCATTGTTACTTTTATCTCTCATTTTGTCTGCTCTTTCTTCTTGTTTCTCACCATTGTAGCTTCTATCTCTCTTTTTGTCTCCTCTTTCTTCCCGTATCTCACACCATTGTTACTTCTGTCTCTCCTTTTGTCTCTTCTCCTTTCTGGTTTCTCACATCATTGTTACTTCTATCTCTCCTCTTGTCTCCTCTCCTTTCTGGTTTCTCACATCATTGTTGCTTCTATCTCTCCTTTTGTCTCATCTCCCTTCTTGTTTCTCACACAATTGTTACTTTTATCTCTCATTGTGTCTCCTCTTTCTTCTTGTTTCTCACACAATTGTTACTTCTATCTTTCCTTTTGTTTCCTCTCCCTTCTTGTTTCTCACACCATTGTTACTTCTATCTCTCCTTTTGTCTCCTCTCCTTTCTTGTTTCTCACGCCATTGTTGCTTCTAACTCTCCTTTTCCCTTCTCTCCCTTCTTGTTTCTCACCATTGTTACTTATATCTCTTCTTTTGTCTCTTCTCCCTTCTTGTTTTTCACCCCATTGTTGCTTCTATATCTCCTTTTGTCTCCTATCCCTTCTTGTTTCTCATACCATTGTTGCGTATATCTCTTGTTTTTTCTCCTCTCCCTTCTTGTTTTTCACCCCATTGTTACTTCTATCTCTCCTTTTGTCTCCTCTCCCTCCTTGTTTCTCACCCCATTGTTGCTTCTATCTCTCCTTTTGTCTCCTCTCCCTTCTTGTTTCTCACACCATTGTTACTTTTATCTCTCCTTTTGCCTCCTGTTTCTTCTTGTTTCTCACACCATTGTTGCTTATATCTCTCCTTTTGTCTCTTCTATCTTCAAATTTCTCATACCATTGTTACTTCTATCTCTCCTTTTGTCTTTTCTCCCTTCTTGTTTCTAACACCATTGTTACTTATATCTCTCCTTCTGTCTCTTGTCTCTTCTTGTTTCTCACACCATTGTTGCTTCTATCTCTCTTTTAGTGTCCTCTCCCTTCTTGTTTCTCACCATTGTTACTTCTATCTCTCCTTTTGTCTCCACTTTCTTCTTGTTTCTCACACCTTTGTTGCTTCTATCTCTCCTTTTGTCTCTTCTCCTATCTTGTTTCTCACATCATTGTTACTTCTATCTCTCCTTTTGTCTCCTCTCCTTTCTGGTTTCTCACATCATTGTTGCTTCTATCTCTCCTTTTGTCTCATCTCCCTTCTTGTTTCTCACACAATTGTTACTTTTATCTCTCATTGTGTCTCCTCTTTCTTCTTGTTTCTCACACAATTGTTACTTCTATCTTTCCTTTTGTTTCCTCTCCCTTCTTGTTTCTCACACCATTGTTACTTCTATCTCTCCTTTTGTCTCCTCTCCTTTCTTGTTTCTCACGCCATTGTTGCTTCTAACTCTCCTTTTGTCTCCTCTCTTTTCTGGTTTCTCACATCATTGTTGCTTCTATCTCTCCTTTTGTCTCCTCTCCTTTCTTGTTTCTCACACCATTGTTACTTTTATCTCTCCTTTTCCCTCCTCTCCCATCTTGTTTCTCACCATTGTTACTTCTATCTCTTCTTTTGTCTCCTCTCCCTTTTGGTTTCTCATACCATTGTAACTTCTATCTCTCTTTTTGTCTCCTCTCCCTTCTTGTTTCTCACCCCATTGTTGCTTGTATCTCTCCTTTTGTCTCTTCTCCCTTCTTGTTTCTCAAACCATTGTTACTTATATCTCTTTTTTTGGCTCATCTCCCTTCTTGTTTCTCACACCATTGTTACTTTTATCTCTCATTGTGTCTCCTCTTTCTTCTTGTTTCTCACACAATTGTTACTTCTATCTCTCCTTTTGTCTCCTCTCCCTTCTCGTTTCTCACACCATTGTTACTTCTATCTCTCCTTTTGTCTCCTCTCCCTGATTGTTTCTCATACCACTCTTACTTCTATCTCTCCTTTGGTCTCTTCTCCCTTCTTGTTTCTCAAACCATTGTTGCTTCTAACTCTCCCTTTCCCTCCTCTCCCTTCTTGTTTCTCACCATTGTTACTTCTATCTCTCTTTTTGTCTCCTCTTTCTTCCCGTATCTCACACCATTGTTACTTCTATCTCTCCTTTTGTCTCTTCTCCCTTCTTGTTTCTAACACCATTGTTACTTATATCTCTCCTTTTGTCTCTTCTCTCTTCTTGTTTCTCACACCATTGTTGCTTCTATCTCTCTTTTAGTGTCCTCTCCCTTCTTGTTTCTCACACCATTGTCACTTTTATCTCTCCTTTTGTCTCCTCTCCCTTCTTGTTTCTCACACCATTGTCACTTCATTCTCTCCTTTTATCTCCTGTCTCTTCGTGTTTCTCACACCATTGTTACTTCTATCTCTTCTTTTGTCTCCTCTCTCTTTTCCCGTTTCTCACACCATTGTTGCTTCTATCTCGCCTTTTGTCTCCTCTCCCTTCTTGTTTCTCATACTTTTGTTGCTTCTATCTTTACTTTTGTCTCCTCTCCTTTCTGGTTTCTCACATCATTGTTGCTTCTATCTCTCCTTTTGTCTCCTCTCCCTTCTTGTTTCTCATACCATTGTTACTTTTATCTCTCATTTTGTCTCCTCTTTCTTCTTGTTTCTCACACCATTGTTGCTTCTATCTCTCCTTTTGTCTCTTCTCCCTTCTTGTTTCTCACGCCTTTGTTACTTCTATCTCTTCTTTTGTCTACTCTCCCTTTTTGTTTCTCATACCATTGTTACTTCTATCTCTCCTTTTGTCTCTTCTCCCTTCTCGTTTCTCACACCATTGTTACTTATATCTCTCCTTTGGTCTCTTCTCCCTTCTCGTTTCTCACACCATTGTAACTTCTATCTCTCTTTTTGTCTCCTCTCCCTGCTTGTTTCTCACCCCATTGTTGCTTCTATCTCTCCTTCTGTCTCTTCTCCCTTCTTGTTTCTCACACCATTGTTACTTATATCTCTTCTGTTGTCTCTTCTCTCTTCTTGTTTCTGACAGCATTGTCGCTTCTATCTCTGTTTTAGTCTCCTCTCCCTTCTTGTTTCTCACACCATTGTCACTTCTATCTCTCCTTTTGTCTCCACTCCCTGATTGTTTCTCATACCATTGTTACTTCTATCTCTTCTTTTGTCTCATACCTCTTCTTGTTTTTCACACCATTGTTGCTTCTATCTCTCTTTTAATTTCTTCTCCCTTCTTGTTTCTCACACCATTGTTGCGTATATCTCTCCTTTTGTCTTTTCTATCTTCTTATTTCTCATGCCAATGTTACTTCTATCTCTCCTTTTGTCTCTTCTCCCTTCTTGTTTTTCACCCCATTGTTGCTTCTATCTCTCCTTTTGTCTCCTCTCCCTTCTTGTTTCTCACACCTTTGTTGCTTCTATCTCTCCTTTTGTCTCTTCTCCTATCTTGTTTCTCACATCATTGTTACTTCTATCTCTCCTTTTGTCTCCTCTCCTTTCTGGTTTCTCACATCATTGTTGCTTCTATCTCTCCTTTTGTCTCATCTCCCTTCTTGTTTCTCACACAATTGTTACTTTTATCTCTCATTGTGTCTCCTCTTTCTTCTTGTTTCTCACACAATTGATACTTCTATCTTTCCTTTTGTTTCCTCTCCCTTCTTGTTTCTCACACCATTGTTACTTCTATCTCTCCTTTTGTCTCCTCTCCTTTCTTGTTTCTCACGCCATTGTTGCTTCTAACTCTCCTTTTCCCTTCTCTCCCTTCTTGTTTCTCACCATTGTTACTTATATCTCATCTTTTGTCTCTTCTCCCTTCTTGTTTTTCACCCCATTGTTGCTTCTATATCTCCTTTTGTCTCCTCTCCCTTCTTGTTTCTCATACCATTGTTGCGTATATCTCTTGTTTTGTCTCCTCTCCCTTCTTGTTTTTCACCCCATTGTTACTTCTATCTCTCCTTTTGTCTCCTCTCCCTTCTTGTTTCTCACTCCATTGTTGCTTCTATCTCTCCTTTTCTTTCTTCTCCCTTATTGTTTCTCACACCTTTGTTACTTCTATCTCTCCTTTTGTCTCCGCTCCTTTCTGGTTTCTCACGACATTGTTGCTTCTATCTCTCCTTTTGTCTCTTCTCCCTTCTTGTTTCTCAAACCATTGTTACTTATATCTCTTTTTTTGGCTCATCTCCCTTCTTGTTTCTCACACCATTGTTACTTTTATCTCTCATTGTGTCTCCTCTTTCTTCTTGTTTCTCACACAATTGTTACTTCTATCTCTCCTTTTGTCTCCTCTCCCTTCTCGTTTCTCACACCATTGTTACTTCTATCTCTCCTTTTGTCTCCTCTTCCTGATTGTTTCTCATACCACTGTTACTTCTATCTCTCCTTTGGTCTCTTCTCCCTTCTTGTTTCTCAAACCATTGTTGCTTCTAACTCTCCCTTTCCCTCCTCTCCCTTCTTGTTTCTCACCATTGTTACTTCTATCTCTCTTTTTGTCTCCTCTTTCTTCCCGTATCTCACACCATTGTTACTTCTATCTCTCCTTTTGTCTCTTCTCCCTTCTTGTTTCTAACACCATTGTTACTTATATCTCTCCTTTTGTCTCTTCTCTCTTCTTGTTTCTCACACCATTGTTGCTTCTATCTCTCTTTTAGTGTCCTCTCCCTTCTTGTTTCTCACACCATTGTCACTTTTATCTCTCCTTTTGTCTCCTCTCCCTTCTTGTTTCTCACACCATTGTCACTTCATTCTCTCCTTTTATCTCCTGTCTCTTCGTGTTTCTCACACCATTGTTACTTCTATCTCTTCTTTTGTCTCCTCTCTCTTTTCCCGTTTCTCACACCATTGTTGCTTCTATCTCGCCTTTTGTCTCCTCTCCCTTCTTGTTTCTCATACTTTTGTTGCTTCTATCTTTACTTTTGTCTCCTCTCCTTTCTGGTTTCTCACATCATTGTTGCTTCTATCTCTCCTTTTGTCTCCTCTCCCTTCTTGTTTCTCATACCATTGTTACTTTTATCTCTCATTTTGTCTCCTCTTTCTTCTTGTTTCTCACACCATTGTTGCTTCTATCTCTCCTTTTGTCTCTTCTCCCTTCTTGTTTCTCACGCCTTTGTTACTTCTATCTCTTCTTTTGTCTACTCTCCCTTTTTGTTTCTCATACCATTGTTACTTCTATCTCTCCTTTTGTCTCTTCTCCCTTCTCGTTTCTCACACCATTGTTACTTATATCTCTCCTTTGGTCTCTTCTCCCTTCTCGTTTCTCACACCATTGTAACTTCTATCTCTCTTTTTGTCTCCTCTCCCTGCTTGTTTCTCACCCCATTGTTGCTTCTACCTCTCCTTCTGTCTCTTCTCCCTTCTTGTTTCTCACACCATTGTTACTTATATCTCTTCTGTTGTCTCTTCTCTCTTCTTGTTTCTGACAGCATTGTCGCTTCTATCTCTGTTTTAGTCTCCTCTCCCTTCTTGTTTCTCACACCATTGTCACTTCTATCTCTCCTTTTGTCTCCACTCCCTGATTGTTTCTCATACCATTGTTACTTCTATCTCTTCTTTTGTCTCATACCTCTTCTTGTTTTTCACACCATTGTTGCTTCTATCTCTCTTTTAATTTCTTCTCCCTTCTTGTTTCTCACACCATTGTTGCGTATATCTCTCCTTTTGTCTTTTCTATCTTCTTATTTCTCATGCCAATGTTACTTCTATCTCTCCTTTTGTCTCTTCTCCCTTCTTGTTTTTCACCCCATTGTTGCTTCTATCTCTCCTTTTGTCTCCTCTCCCTTCTTGTTTCTCACACCTTTGTTGCTTCTATCTCTCCTTTTGTCTCTTCTCCTATCTTGTTTCTCACATCATTGTTACTTCTATCTCTCCTTTTGTCTCCTCTCCTTTCTGGTTTCTCACATCATTGTTGCTTCTATCTCTCCTTTTGTCTCATCTCCCTTCTTGTTTCTCACACAATTGTTACTTTTATCTCTCATTGTGTCTCCTCTTTCTTCTTGTTTCTCACACAATTGATACTTCTATCTTTCCTTTTGTTTCCTCTCCCTTCTTGTTTCTCACACCATTGTTACTTCTATCTCTCCTTTTGTCTCCTCTCCTTTCTTGTTTCTCACGCCATTGTTGCTTCTAACTCTCCTTTTCCCTTCTCTCCCTTCTTGTTTCTCACCATTGTTACTTATATCTCTTCTTTTGTCTCTTCTCCCTTCTTGTTTTTCACCCCATTGTTGCTTCTATATCTCCTTTTGTCTCCTCACCCTTCTTGTTTCTCATACCATTGTTGCGTATATCTCTTGTTTTGTCTCCTCTCCCTTCTTGTTTTTCACCCCATTGTTACTTCTATCTCTCCTTTTGTCTCCTCTCCCTTCTTGTTTCTCACTCCATTGTTGCTTCTATCTCTCCTTTTCTTTCTTCTCCCTTATTGTTTCTCACACCTTTGTTACTTCTATCTCTCCTTTTGTCTCCGCTCCTTTCTGGTTTCTCACGACATTGTTGCTTCTATCTCTCCTTTTGTCTCCTCTCCCTTCTTGTTTCTCACACCATTGTTACTTTTATCTCTCCTTTTGTCTCCTGTTTCTTCTTGTTTCTCACACCATTGTTGCTTATATCTCTCCTTTTGTCTCTTCTATCTTCAAATTTCTCATACCATTGTTACTTCTATCTCTCCTTTTGTCTCTTCTCCCTTCTTGTTTCTAACACCATTGTTACTTATATCTCTCTTCTGTCTCTTCTCTCTTCTTGTTTCTCACACCATCGTTGCTTCTATCTTTCTTTTAGTGTCCTCTCCCTTCTTGTTTCTCACACCATTGTCACTTTTATCTCTCCTTTTGTGTCCTCTCCCTTCTTGTTTCTCACACCATTGTCACTTCAATCTCTCCTTTTATCTCCTGTCTCTTCTTGTTTCTCACACCATTGTTACTTATATCTCTTCTTTTGTCTCTTCTCCCTTCTTGTTTTTCACACCAATGTTGCTTCTAACTCCTTTTGTCTCCTCTCCCTTCTCGTTTCTGACACCATTGTTACTTATATCTCTTCTTTTGTCTCTTCTCCCTTCTTGTTTTTCACACCATTGTTGCTTCTATCTCTCCTTTTGTCTCCTCTCCCTTCTTGTTTCTCACACCATTGTAGCTTCTATCTCTCGTTTTCTCTCCTCTCCCTTCTTGTTTCTCACACCATTGTTGCTTCTATCTCTCCTTTTGTCTCCTCTCCCTTCTTGTTTGTCACGCCATTGTTGCTTCTAACTCTCCTTTTCTCTCCTCTCCCTTCTTGTTTCTCACCATTGTTACTTCTATCTCTCCTTTTGGCTCCTCTCTCTCTTTTCTTGTTTCTCACACCATTGCTGCTTCTATCTCTCCTTTTGTCTCCTCTCCTTTCTGGTTTCTAACATCAATTGTTACTTCTATCTCTCCTTTTGTCTCTTCTCTTTTCTTGTTTCTCACATCATTGTTACTTCTATCTCTCCTTTTGTCTCATCTCCCTTCTTGTTTCTCACACCATTGTTACTTTTATCTCTCATTGTGTCTCCTCTTTCTTCTTGTTTCTCACACAATTGTTACTTCTATCTTTCTTTTTGTTTCCTCTCCCTTCTTGTTTCTCACACCATTGTTACTTCTATGTCTCCTTTTGTCTCCTCTCCTTTCTTGTTTCTCACGCCATTGTTGCTTCTAACTCTCCCTTTCCCTCCTCTCCCTTCTTGTTTCGCACCATTGTTACTTCTATCTCTCTTTTTGTCTCCTCTTTCTTCCCGTATCTCACACCATTGTTACTTCTATCTCTCCTTTTGTCTCCTCTCCCTTCTCGTTTCTCACACCATTGTTACTTCTATCTCTCCTTTTGTCTCCTCTCCCTGATTGTTGCTCATACCATTGTTACTTCTATCTCTTCTTTTGTCTCTTCTCTCTACTTGTTTTTCACACCATTGTTGCTTCTATCTCTCTTTTAGTTTTTTCTCCCTTCTTGTTTCTCACACCATTGTTGCCTATATCTCTCCTTTTGTCTCTTCTATCTTCTTATTTCTCATACCATTGTTACTTCTATCTCTCCTTTTGTCTCTTCTCCCTTCTTGTTTCTAACACCATTGTTACTTATATCTCTCCTTTTGTCTTTTCTCTCTTCTTGTTTCTCACATCATTGTAGCTTCTATCTCTCGTTTTGTCTCCTCTCCCTTCTTGTTTCTCACACCATTGTTGCTTCTATCTCTCCTTTTGTCTCCTCTCCCTTCTTGTTTCTCACACCATTGTTGCTTCTAACTCTCCTTTTCTCTCCTCTCCATTCTTGTTTCTCACCATTGTTACTACTATCTCTGCTTTTGTCTCCTCTCTATCTGTTTTTGTTTCTCACACCATTGTTGCTTATATCTCTCCTTTGGTCTCCTCTACTTTCTGGTTTCTCACATCATTGTTACTTCTATCTCTCCTTTTGTCTCTTCTCCTTTCTGGTTTCTCACATCATTGTTACTTCTATCTCTCCTTTTGTCTCTTCTCCTTTCTGGTTTCTCACATCATTGTTGCTTCTATCTCTCTTTTTGTCTCCTCTCCCTTCTTGTTTCTCACACCATTGTTACTTTTATCTCTCATTTTGTCTGCTCTTTCTTCTTGTTTCTCACACCATTGTTACTTCTATCTCTCCTTTTGTTTCCTCTCCCTTCTTGTTTCTCACACCATTGTTACTTCTATCTCTCCTTTTGTCTCCTCTCCTTTCTTGTTTCTCACGCCATTGTTGCTTCTAACTCTCCTTTTCCCTCCTCTCCCTTCTTGTTTCTCACCATTGTTACTTCTATCTCTCCTTTTGTCTCCTCTTTCTTCTTGTTTCTCACACCATTGTTACTTCTATCTCTCCTTTGGTCTCCTCTCTCTTCTTGTTTCTCACACCATTGTTGCTTCTATCTCTCCTTTTGTCTCCTCTCCCTTCTTGTTTCTCACATCATTGTAGCTTCTATCTCTCGTTTTGTCTCCTCTCCCTTCTTGTTTCTCACACCATTGTTGCTTCTATCTCTCCTTTTGTCTCCTCTCCCTTCTTGTTTCTCACACCATTGTTGCTTCTAACTCTCCTTTTCTCTCCTCTCCATTCTTGTTTCTCACCATTGTTACTTCTATCTCTGCTTTTGTCTCCTCTCTATCTGTTTTTGTTTCTCACACCATTGTTGCTTCTATCTCTCCTTTGGTCTCCTCTACTTTCTGGTTTCTCACATCATTGTTACTTCTATCTCTCCTTTTGTCTCTTCTCCTTTCTGGTTTCTCACATCATTGTTACTTCTATCTCTCCTTTTGTCTCCTCTCCTTTCTGGTTTCTCACATCATTGTTGCTTCTATCTCTCCTTTTGTCTCCTCTCCCTTCTTGTTTCTCACACCATTGTTACTTTTATCTCTCATTTTGTCTGCTCTTTCTTCTTGTTTCTCACACCATTGTTACTTCTATCTCTCCTTTTGTTTCCTCTCCCTTCTTGTTTCTCACACCATTGTTACTTCAATCTCTCCTTTTGTCTCCCCTCCTTTCTTGTTTCTCACGCCATTGTTGCTTCTAACTCTCCTTTTCCGTCCTCTCCCTTCTTGTTTCTCACCATTGTTACTTCTATCTCTCCTTTTGTCTCCTCTTTCTTCTTGTTTCTCACACCATTGTTACTTCTATCTCTCCTTTTGTCTCCTCTCCCTTCTTGTTTCTCACCATTGTTACTTCTACCTCTCCTTTTGTCTCCACTTTCTTCTTGTTTCTCACACCTTTGTTGCTTCTATCTCTCCTTTTGTCTCTTCTCCTATCTTGTTTCTCACATCATTGTTACTTCTATCTCTCCTTTTGTCTCCTCTCCTTTCTGGTTTCTCACATCATTGTTGCTTCTATCTTTCCTTTTGTCTCATCTCCCTTCTTGTTTCTCACACAATTGTTACTTTTATCTCTCATTGTGTCTCCTCTTTCTTCTTGTTTCTCACACAATTGTTACTTTTATCTTTCCTTTTGTTTCCTCTCCCTTCTTGTTTCTCACACCATTGTTACTTATATCTCTTCTTTTGTCTCTTCTCCCTTCTTGTTTTTCACACCAATGTTGCTTCTAACTCCTTTTGTCTCCTCTCCCTTCTCGTTTCTGACACCATTGTTACTTATATCTCTTCTTTTGTCTCTTCTCCCTTCTTGTTTTTCACACCATTGTTGCTTCTATCTCTCCTTTTGTCTCCTCTCCCTTCTTGTTTCTCACACCATTATAGCTTCTATCTCTCGTTTTCTCTCCTCTCCCTTCTTGTTTCTCACACCATTGTTGCTTCTATCTCTCCTTTTGTCTCCTCTCCCTTCTTGTTTGTCACGCCATTGTTGCTTCTAACTCTCCTTTTCTCTCCTCTCCCTTCTCGTTTCTCACCATTGTTACTTCTATCTCTCCTTTTGGCTCCTCTCTCTCTTTTCTTGTTTCTCACACCATTGCTGCTTCTATCTCTCCTTTTGTCTCCTCTCCTTTCTGGTTTCTCACATCAATTGTTACTTCTATCTCTCCTTTTGTCTCTTCTCTTTTCTTGTTTCTCACATCATTGTTACTTCTATCTCTCCTTTTGTCTCCTCTCCTTTCTGGTTTCTCACATCATTGTTGCTTTTATCTCTCCTTTTGTCTCATCTCCCTTCTTGTTTCTCACACCATTGTTACTTTTATCTCTCATTGTGTCTCCTCTTTCTTCTTGTTTCTCACACAATTGTTACTTCTATCTTTCTTTTTGTTTCCTCTCCCTTCTTGTTTCTCACACCATTGTTACTTCTATGTCTCCTTTTGTCTCCTCTCCTTTCTTGTTTCTCACGCCATTGTTGCTTCTAACTCTCCCTTTCCCTCCTCTCCCTTCTTGTTTCTCACCATTGTTACTTCTATCTCTCTTTTTGTCTCCTCTTTCTTCCCGTATCTCACACCATTGTTACTTCTATCTCTCCTTTTGTCTCCTCTCCCTTCTCGTTTCTCACACCATTGTTACTTCTATCTCTCCTTTTGTCTCCTCTCCCTGATTGTTGCTCATACCATTGTTACTTCTATCTCTTCTTTTGTCTCTTCTCTCTACTTGTTTTTCACACCATTGTTGCTTCTATCTCTCTTTTAGTTTTTTCTCCCTTCTTGTTTCTCACACCATTGTTGCCTATATCTCTCCTTTTGTCTCTTCTATCTTCTTATTTCTCATACCATTGTTACTTCTATCTCTCCTTTTGTCTCTTCTCCCTTCTTGTTTCTAACACCATTGTTACTTATATCTCTCCTTTTGTCTCTTCTCTCTTCTTGTTTCTCACATCATTGTAGCTTCTATCTCTCGTTTTGTCTCCTCTCCCTTCTTGTTTCTCACACCATTGTTGCTTCTATCTCTCCTTTTGTCTCCTCTCCCTTCTTGTTTCTCACACCATTGTTGCTTCTAACTCTCCTTTTCTCTCCTCTCCATTCTTGTTTCTCACCATTGTTACTACTATCTCTGCTTTTGTCTCCTCTCTATCTGTTTTTGTTTCTCACACCATTGTTGCTTCTATCTCTCCTTTGGTCTCCTCTACTTTCTGGTTTCTCACATCATTGTTACTTCTATCTCTCCTTTTGTCTCTTCTCCTTTCTGGTTTCTCACATCATTGTTACTTCTATCTCTCCTTTTGTCTCCTCTCCTTTCTGGTTTCTCACACCATTGTTGCTTCTATCTCTCCTTTTATCTCCTCTCCCTTCTTGTTTCTCACACTATTGTTACTTTTATCTCTCATTTTGTCTGCTCTTTCTTCTTGTTTCTCACACCATTGTTACTTCTATCTCTCCTTTTGTTTCCTCTCCCTTCTTGTTTCTCACACCATTGTTACTTCTATCTCTCCTTTTGTCTCCTCTCCTTTCTTGTTTCTCACGCCATTGTTGCTTCTAACTCTCCTTTTCCGTCCTCTCCCTTCTTGTTTCTCACCATTGTTACTTCTATCTCTCCTTTGGTCTCCTCTTTCTTCTTGTTTCTCACACCATTGTTACTTCTATCTCTCCTTTTGTCTCCTCTCCCTTCTTGTTTCTCACCATTGTTACTTCTATCTCTCCTTTTGTCTCCACTTTCTTCTTGTTTCTCGCACCTCTGTTGCTTCTATCTCTCCTTTTGTCTCTTCTCCTATTTTGTTTCTCACATCATTGTTACTTCTATCTCTCCTTTTGTCTCCTCTCCTTTCTGGTTTCTCACATCATTGTTGCTTCTATCTCTCCTTTTGTCTCATCTCCCTTCTTGTTTCTCACACAATTGTTACTTTTATCTCTCATTGTGTCTCCTCTTTCTTCTTGTTTCTCACACAATTGTTACTTTTATCTTTCCTTTTGTTTCCTCTACCTTCTTGTTTCTCACACCATTGTTGCTTCTAACTCTCCTTTTCCCTTCTCTCCCTTCTTGTTTCTCACCATTGTTACTTATATCTCTTCTTTTGTCTCTTCTCCCTTCTTGTTTTTCAAACCAATGTTGCTTCTAACTCCTTTTGTCTCCTCTCCCTTCTCGTTTCTGACACCATTGTTACTTATATCTCTTCTTTTGTCTCTTCTCCCTTCTTGTTTTTCACACCATTGTTGCATCTATCTCTCCTTTTGTCTCCTCTCCCTTCTTGTTTCTCACACCATTGTAGCTTCTATCTCTCGTTTTCTCTCCTCTCCCTTCTTGTTTCTCACACCATTGTTGCTTCTATCTCTCCTTTTGTCTCCTCTCCCTTCTTGTTTGTCACGCCATTGTTGCTTCTAACTCTCCTTTTCTCTCCTCTCCCTTCTTGTTTCTCACCATTGTTACTTCTATCTCTCCTTTTGGCTCCTCTCTCTCTTTTCTTGTTTCTCACACCATTGCTGCTTCTATCTCTCCTTTTGTCTCCTCTCCTTTCTGGTTTCTCACATCAATTGTTACTTCTATCTCTCCTTTTGTCTCTTCTCTTTTCTTGTTTCTCACATCATTGTTACTTCTATCTCTCCTTTTGTCTCCTCTCCTTTCTGGTTTCTCACATCATTGTTGCTTTTATCTCTCCTTTTGTCTCATCTCCCTTCTTGTTTCTCACACCATTGTTACTTTTATCTCTCATTGTGTCTCCTCTTTCTTCTTGTTTCTCACACAATTGTTACTTCTATCTTTCTTTTTGTTTCCTCTCCCTTCTTGTTTCTCACACCATTGTTACTTCTATGTCTCCTTTTGTCTCCTCTCCTTTCTTGTTTCTCACGCCATTGTTGCTTCTAACTCTCCCTTTCCCTCCTCTCCCTTCTTGTTTCTCACCATTGTTACTTCTATCTCTCTTTTTGTCTCCTCTTTCTTCCCGTATCTCACACCATTGTTACTTCTATCTCTCCTTTTGTCTCCTCTCCCTTCTCGTTTCTCACACCATTGTTACTTCTATCTCTCCTTTTGTCTCCTCTCCCTGATCGTTGCTCATACCATTGTTACTTCTATCTCTTCTTTTGTCTCTTCTCTCTACTTGTTTTTCACACCATTGTTGCTTCTATCTCTCTTTTAGTTTTTTCTCCCTTCTTGTTTCTCACACCATTGTTGCCTATATCTCTCCTTTTGTCTCTTCTATCTTCTTATTTCTCATACCATTGTTACTTCTATCTCTCCTTTTGTCTCTTCTCCCTTCTTGTTTCTAACACCATTGTTACTTATATCTCTCCTTTTGTCTCTTCTCTCTTCTTGTTTCTCACATCATTGTAGCTTCTATCTCTCGTTTTGTCTCCTCTCCCTTCTTGTTTCTCACACCATTGTTGCTTCTATCTCTCCTTTTGTCTCCTCTCCCTTCTTGTTTCTCACACCATTGTTGCTTCTAACTCTCCTTTTCTCTCCTCTCCATTCTTGTTTCTCACCATTGTTACTACTATCTCTGCTTTTGTCTCCTCTCTATCTGTTTTTGTTTCTCACACCATTGCTGCTTCTATCTCTCCTTTGGTCTCCTCTACTTTCTGGTTTCTCACATCATTGTTACTTCTATCTCTCCTTTTGTCTCTTCTCCTTTCTGGTTTCTCACATCATTGTTACTTCTATCTCTCCTTTTGTCTCCTCTCCTTTCTGGTTTCTCACATCATTGTTGCTTCTATCTCTCCTTTTATCTCCTCTCCCTTCTTGTTTCTCACACCATTGTTACTTTTATCTCTCATTTTGTCTGCTCTTTCTTCTTGTTTCTCACACCATTGTTACTTCTATCTCTCCTTTTGTTTCCTCTCCCTTCTTGTTTCTCACACCATTGTTACTTCTATCTCTCCTTTTGTCTCCTCTCCTTTCTTGTTTCTCACGCCATTGTTGCTTCTAACTCTCCTTTTCCGTCCTCTCCCTTCTTGTTTCTCACCATTGTTACTTCTATCTCTCCTTTGGTCTCCTCTTTCTTCTTGTTTCTCACACCATTGTTACTTCTATCTCTCCTTTTGTCTCCTCTCCCTTCTTGTTTCTCACCATTGTTACTTCTATCTCTCCTTTTGTCTCCACTTTCTTCTTGTTTCTCACACCTCTGTTGCTTCTATCTCTCCTTTTGTCTCTTCTCCTATTTTGTTTCTCACATCATTGTTACTTCTATCTCTCCTTTTGTCTCCTCTCCTTTCTGGTTTCTCACATCATTGTTGCTTATATCTCTCCTTTTGTCTCATCTCCCTTCTTGTTTCTCACACAATTGTTACTTTTATCTCTCATTGTGTCTCCTCTTTCTTCTTGTTTCTCACACAATTGTTACTTTTATCTTTCCTTTTGTTTCCTCTACCTTCTTGTTTCTCACACCATTGTTGCTTCTAACTCTCCTTTTCCCTTCTCTCCCTTCTTGTTTCTCACCATTGTTACCTATATCTCTTCTTTTGTCTCTTCTCCCTTCTTGTTTTTCACCCCATTGTTGCTTCTATATCTCCTTTTGTCTCCTCTCCCTTCTTGTTTCTCATACCATTGTTGCGTATATCTCTTGTTTTGTCTCCTCTCCGTTCTTGTTTTTCACCCCATTGTTACTTCTATCTCTCCTTTTGTCTCCTCTCCCTTCTTGTTTCTCACCCCATTGTTGCTTCTATCTCTCCTTTTCTTTCTTCTCCCTTCTTGTTTCTCACACCATTGTTACTTCTATCTCTCCTTTTGTCTCCTCTCCTTTCTTGTTTCTCACGCCATTGTTGCTTCTAACTCTCCCTTTCCCTCCTCTCCCTTCTTGTTTCTCACCATTGTTAATTCTATCTCTCGTTTTGTCTCCCCTTTCTTCCCGTATCTCACACCATTGTTACTTCTATCTCTCCTTTTGTCTCCTCTCCCTTCTCGTTTCTCACACCATTGTTACTTCTATCTCTCCTTTTGTCTCCTCTCCCTGATTGTTTCTCATACCATTGTTACTTCTATCTCTTCTTTTGTCTCTTCTCTCTTCTTGTTTCTCACACCATTGTTGCTTCTATCTCTCTTTTAGTGTCCTCTCCCTTCTTGTTTCTCACACCATTGTTGCCTATATCTCTCCTTTTGTCTCTTCTATCTTCTTATTTCTCATACCATTGTTACTTCTATCTCTCCTTTTGTCTCTTCTCCCTTCTTGTTTCTAACACCATTGTTACTTATATCTCTCCTTTTGTCTCTTCTCTCTTCTTGTTTCTCACACCATTGTTGCTTCTATCTCTCTTTTAGTGTCCTCTCCCTTCTTGTTTCTCACACCATTGTCACTTTTATCTCTCCTTTTGTCTCCTCTCCCTTCTTGTTTCTCACACCATTGTCACTTCATTCTCTCCTTTCATCTCCTGTCTCTTCGTGTTTCTCACACCATTGTTACTTCTATCTCTTCTTTTGTCTCCTCTCTCTTTTCCCGTTTCTCACACCATTGTTGCTTCTATCTCGCCTTTTGTCTCCTCTCCCTTCTTGTTTCTCATACTTTTGTTGCTTCTATCTTTACTTTTGTCTCCTCTCCTTTCTGGTTTCTCACATCATTGTTGCTTCTATCTCTCCTTTTGTCTCCTCTCCCTTCTTGTTTCTCATACCATTGTTACTTTTATCTCTCATTTTGTCTCCTCTTTCTTCTTGTTTCTCACACCATTGTTGCTTCTATCTCTCCTTTTGTCTCTTCTCCGTTCTTGTTTCTCACGCCTTTGTTACTTCTATCTCTTCTTTCGTCTCCTCTTTCATTTTGTTTCTCACAACATTGCTACTTCTATCTCTTCTTTTGTCTACTCTCCCTTTTTGTTTCTCATACCATTGTTACTTCTATCTCTCTATTTGTCTCTTCTCCCTTCTCGTTTCTCACACCATTGTTACTTATATCTCTCCTTTGGTCTCTTCTCCCTTCTCGTTTCTCACACCATTGTAACTTCTATCTCTCTTTTTGTCTCCTCTCCCTTCTTGTTTCTCACCCCATTGTTGCTTCTATCTCTCCTTTTGTCTCTTCTCCCTTCTTGTTTCTCACACCATTGTTACTTATATCTCTTCTGTTGTCTCTTCTCTCTTCTTGTTTCTGACAGCATTGTCGCTTCTATCTCTGTTTTAGTCTCCTCTCCCTTCTTGTTTCTCACACCATTGTCACTTCTATCTCTCCTTTTGTCTCCACTCCCTGATTGTTTCTCATACCATTGTTACTTCTATCTCTTCTTTTGTCTCATACCTCTTCTTGTTTTTCACACCATTGTTGCTTCTATCTCTCCTTTTGTCTTTTCTATCTTCTTATTTCTCATACCATTGTTACTTCTATCTCTCCTTTTGTCTCTTCTCCCTTCTTGTTTTTCACCCCATTGTTGCTTCTATATCTCCTTTTGTCTCCTCTCCCTTCATGTTTCTCATACCATTGTTGCGTATATCTCTTGTTTTGTCTCCTCTCCCTTCGTGTTTTCACCCCATTGTTACTTCTATCTCTCCTTTTGTCTCCTCTCCCTTCTTGTTTCTCACCCTATTGTTGCTTCTATCTCTCCTTTTGTCTCTTCTCCCTTCTTGTTTCTCACACCTTTGTAACTTCTATCTCTTCTTTCGTCTCCTCTTTCTTTTTGTTTCCCACACCATTGTTACTTCTATCTCTTCTTTTGTCTCCTCTCCCTTTTGGTTTCTCATACCATTGTTACTTCTATCTCTCCTTTTGTCTCTTCTCCCTTCTCGTTTCTCACACCATTGTTACTTATATCTCTCCTTTGGTCTCTTCTCCCTTCTCGTTTCTCACACCATTGTAATGTCTATCTCTCCTTTTGTCTCCTCTCCCTTCTTGTTTCTCACCCCATTGTTGCGTATATCTCTCCTTTTGTCTTTTCTATCTTCTTATTTCTCATACCATTGTTACTTCTATCTCTCCTTTTGTCTCTTCTCCCTTCTTGTTTTTCACCCCATTGTTGCTTCTATATCTCCTTTTGTCTCCTCTCCCTTCATGTTTCTCATACCATTGTTGCGTATATCTCTTGTTTTGTCTCCTCTCCCTTCGTGTTTTCACCCCATTGTTACTTCTATCTCTCCTTTTGTCTCCTCTCCCTTCTTGTTTCTCACCCTATTGTTGCTTCTATCTCTCCTTTTGTCTCTTCTCCCTTCTTGTTTCTCACACCTTTGTAACTTCTATCTCTTCTTTCGTCTCCTCTTTCTTTTTGTTTCCCACACCATTGTTACTTCTATCTCTTCTTTTGTCTCCTCTCCCTTTTGGTTTCTCATACCATTGTTACTTCTATCTCTCCTTTTGTCTCTTCTCCCTTCTCGTTTCTCACACCATTGTTACTTATATCTCTCCTTTGGTCTCTTCTCCCTTCTCGTTTCTCACACCATTGTAACTTCTATCTCTCATTTTGTCTCCTCTCCCTTCTTGTTTCTCACCCCATTGTTGCTTGTATCTCTCCTTTTGTCTCTTCTCCCTTCTTGTTTCTCAAACCATTGTTACTTATATCTCTTTTTTTGTCTCATCTCCCTTCTTGTTTCTCACACCATTGTTACTTTTATCTCTCATTGTGTCTCCTCTTTCTTCTTGTTTGTCACACAATTGTTACTTCTATCTTTCTTTTTGTTTCCTCTCCGTTCTTGTTTCTCACACCATTGTTACTTCTATCTCTCCTTTTGTCTCCTCTCCTTTCTTGTTTCTCACGCCATTGTTGCTTCTAACTCTCCTTTTCCCTCCTCTCCCATCTTGTTTCTCACCATTGTAGCTTCTATCTCTCTTTTTGTCTCCTCTTTCTTCCCGTATCTCACACCATTGTTACTTCTATCTCTCCTTTTGTCTCTTCTCCTTTCTGGTTTCTCACATCATTGTTACTTCTATCTCTCCTTTTGTCTCCTCTCTTTTCTGGTTTCTCACATCATTGTTGCTTCTATCTCTCCTTTTGTCTCCTCTCCCTTATTGTTTCTCACACCATTGTTACTTTTATCTCTCATTTTGTCTGCTCTTTCTTCTTGTTTCTCACCATTGTAGCTTCTATCTCTCTTTTTGCCTCCTCTTTCTTCCCGTATCTCACACCATTGTTACTTCTGTCTCTCCTTTTGTCTCTTCTCCTTTCTGGTTTCTCACATCATTGTTACTTCTATCTCTCCTCTTGTCTCCTCTCCTTTCTGGTTTCTCACATCATTGTTGCTTCTATCTCTCCTTTTGTCTCATCTCCCTTCTTGTTTCTCACACAATTGTTACTTTTATCTCTCATTGTGTCTCCTCTTTCTTCTTGTTTCTCACACAATTGTTACTTCTATCTTTCCTTTTGTTTCCTCTCCCTTCTTGTTTCTCACACCATTGTTACTTCTATCTCTCCTTTTGTCTCCTCTCCTTTCTTGTTTCTCACGCCATTGTTGCTTCTAACTCTCCTTTTCCATTCTCTCCCTTCTTGTTTCTCACCATTGTTACTTATATCTCTTCTTTTGTCTCTTCTCCCTTCTTGTTTTTCACCCCATTGTTGCTTCTATATCTCCTTTTGTCTCCTATCCCTTCTTGTTTCTCATACCATTGTTGCGTATATCTCTTGTTTTTTTCTCCTCTCCCTTCTTGTTTTTCACCCCATTGTTACTTCTATCTCTCCTTTTGTCTCCTCTCCCTTCTTGTTTCTCACCCCATTGTTGCTTCTATCTCTCCTTTTGTCTCCTCTCCTTTCTTGTTTCTCACGCCATTGTTGCTTCTAACTCTCCTTTTCCCTTCTCTCCCTTCTTGTTTCTCACCATTGTTACTTATATCTCTCCTTTTGTCTCCTCTCCCTTCTTGTTTCTCACACCATTGTTACTTTTATCTCTCCTTTTGCCTCCTGTTTCTTCTTGTTTCTCACACCATTGTTGCTTATATCTCTCCTTTTGTCTCTTCTATCTTCAAATTTCTCATACCATTGTTACTTCTATCTCTCCTTTTGTCTTTTCTCCCTTCTTGTTTCTAACACCATTGTTACTTATATCTCTCCTTCTGTCTCTTGTCTCTTCTTGTTTCTCACACCATTGTTGCTTCTATCTCTCTTTTAGTGTCCTCTCCCTTCTTGTTTCTCACCATTGTTACTTCTATCTCTCCTTTTGTCTCCACTTTCTTCTTGTTTCTCACACCTTTGTTGCTTCTATCTCTCCTTTTGTCTCTTATCCTATCTTGTTTCTCACATCATTGTTACTTCCATCTCTCCTTTTGTCTCCTCTCCTTTCTGGTTTCTCACATCATTGTTGCTTCTATCTCTCCTTTTGTCTCATCTCCCTTCTTGTTTCTCACACAATTGTTACTTTTATCTCTCATTGTGTCTCCTCTTTCTTCTTGTTTCTCACACAATTGTTACTTCTATCTTTCCTTTTGTTTCCTCTCCCTTCTTGTTTCTCACACCATTGTTACTTCTATCTCTCCTTTTGTCTCCTCTCCTTTCTTGTTTCTCACGCCATTGTTGCTTCTAACTCTCCTTTTGTCTCCTCTCTTTTCTGGTTTCTCACATCATTGTTGCTTCTATCTCTCCTTTTGTCTCCTCTCCCTTCTTGTTTCTCACACCATTGTTACTTTTATCTCTCCTTTTCCCTCCTCTCCCATCTTGTTTCTCACCATTGTTACTTCTATCTCTTCTTTTGTCTCCTCTCCCTTTTGGTTTCTCATACCATTGTAACTTCTATCTCTCTTTTTGTCTCCTCTCCCTTCTTGTTTCTCACCCCATTGTTGCTTGTATCTCTCCTTTTGTCTCTTCTCCCTTCTTGTTTCTCAAACCATTGTTACTTATATCTCTTTTTTTGGCTCATCTCCCTTCTTGTTTCTCACACCATTGTTACTTTTATCTCTCATTGTGTCTCCTCTTTCTTCTTGTTTCTCACACAATTGTTACTTCTATCTCTCCTTTTGTCTCCTCTCCCTGATTGTTTCTCATACCATTGTTACTTCTATCTCTCCTTTGGTCTCTTCTCCCTTCTTGTTTCTCAAACCATTGTTGCTTCTAACTCTCCCTTTCCCTCCTCTCCCTTCTTGTTTCTCACCATTGTTACTTCTATCTCTCTTTTTGTCTCCTCTTTCTTCCCGTATCTCACACCATTGTTACTTCTATCTCTCCTTTTGTCTCCTCTCCCTTCTCGTTTCTCACACCATTGTTACTTCTATCTCTCCTTTTGTCTCCTCTCCCTGATTGTTTCTCATACCATTGTTACTTCTATCTCTTCTTTTGTCTCTTCTCTCTACTTGTTTTTCACACCATTGTTGCTTCTATCTCTCTTTTAGTTTTTTCTCCCTTCTTGTTTCTCACACCATTGTTGCCTATATCTCTCCTTTTGTCTCTTCTATCTTTTTATTTCTCATACCATTGTTACTTCTATCTCTCCTTTTGTCTCTTCTCCCTTCTTGTTTCTAACACCATTGTTACTTATATCTCTCCTTTTGTCTTTTCTCTCTTCTTGTTTCTCACACCATTGTTGCTTCTATCTCTCTTTTAGTGTCCTCTCCCTTCTTGTTTCTCACACCATTGTCACTTTTATCTCTCCTTTTGTCTCCTCTCCCTTCTTGTTTCTCACACCATTGTCACTTCATTCTCTCCTTTTATCTCCTGTCTCTTCGTGTTTCTCACACCATTGTTACTTCTAACTCTTCTTTTGTCTCCTCTCTCTTTTCCCGTTTCTCACACCATTGTTGCTTCTATCTCGCCTTTTGTCTCCTCTCCATTCTTGTTTCTCATACTTTTGTTGCTTCTATCTTTACTTTTGTCTCCTCTCCTTTCTGGTTTCTCACATCATTGTTGCTTCTATCTCTCCTTTTGTCTCCTCTCCCTTCTTGTTTCTCATACCATTGTTACTTTTATCTCTCATTTTGTCTCCTCTTTCTTCTTGTTTCTCACACCATTGTTGCTTCTATCTCTCCTTTTGTCTCTTCTCCCTTCTTGTTTCTCACGCCTTTGTTACTTCTATCTCTTCTTTCGTCTCCTCTTTCATTTTGTTTCTCACAACATTGCTACTTCTATCTCTTCTTTTGTCTACTCTCCCTTTTTGTTTCTCATACCATTGTTACTTCTATCTCTCCTTTTGTCTCTTCTCCCTTCTCGTTTCTCACACCATTGTTACTTATATCTCTCCTTTGGTCTCTTCTCCCTTCTCGTTTCTCACACCATTGTAACTTCTATCTCTCTTTTTGTCTCCTCTCCCTTCTTGTTTCTCACCCCATTGTTGCTTCTATCTCTCCTTTTGTCTCTTCTCCCTTTTTGTTTCTCACACCATTGTTACTTATATCTCTTCTGTTGTCTCTTCTCTCTTCTTGTTTCTGACAGCATTGTCGCTTCTATCTCTGTTTTAGTCTCCTCTCCCTTCTTGTTTCTCACACCATTGTCACTTCTATCTCTCCTTTTGTCTCCACTCCCTGATTGTTTCTCATACCATTGTTACTTCTATCTCTTCTTTTGTCTCATACCTCTTCTTGTTTTTCACACCATTGTTGCTTCTATCTCTCTTTTAATTTCTTCTCCCTTCTTGTTTCTCACACCATTGTTGCGTATATCTCTCCTTTTGTCTTTTCTATCTTCTTATTTCTCATGCCAATGTTACTTCTATCTCTCCTTTTGTCTCTTCTCCCTTCTTGTTTTTCACCCCATTGTTGCTTCTATATCTCCTTTTGTCTCCTCTCCCTTCATGTTTCTCATACCATTGTTGCGTATATCTCTTGTTTTGTCTCCTCTCCCATCGTGTTTTCACCCCATTGTTACTTCTATCTCTCCTTTTGTCTCCTCTCCCTTCTTGTTTCTCACCCTATTGTTGCTTCTATCTCTCCTTTTGTCTCTTCTCCCTTCTTGTTTCTCACACCTTTGTAACTTCTATCTCTTCTTTCGTCTCCTCTTTCTTTTTGTTTCCCACACCATTGTTACTTCTATCTCTTCTTTTGTCTCCTCTCCCTTTTGGTTTCTCATACCATTGTTACTTCTATCTCTCCTTTTGTCTCTTCTCCCTTCTCGTTTCTCACACCATTGTTACTTATATCTCTCCTTTGGTCTCTTCTCCCTTCTCGTTTCTCACACCATTGTAACTTCTATCTCTCCTTTTGTCTCCTCTCCCTTCTTGTTTCTCACCCCATTGTTGCTTGTATCTCTCCTTTTGTCTCTTCTCCCTTCTTGTTTCTCAAACCATTGTTACTTATATCTCTTTTTTTGTCTCATCTCCCTTCTTGTTTCTCAAACAATGGTTACTTTTATCTCTCATTGTGTCTTCTCTTTCTTCTTGTTTCTCACACAATTGTTACTTCTATCTTTCTTTTTGTTTCCTCTCCGTTCTTGTTTGTCACACCATTGTTACTTCTATCTCTCCTTTTGTCTCCTCTCCTTTCTTGTTTCTCACGCCATTGTTGCTTCTAACTCTCCTTTTCCCTCCTCTCCCATCTTGTTTCTCACCATTGTAGCTTCTATCTCTCTTTTTGTCTCCTCTTTCTTCCCGTATCTCACACCATTGTTACTTCTATCTCTCCTTTTGTCTCTTCTCCTTTCTGGTTTCTCACATCATTGTTACTTCTATCTCTCCTTTTGTCTCCTCTTTTCTGGTTTCTCACATCATTGTTGCTTTTATCTCTCCTTTTGTCTCCTCTCCCTTCTTGTTTCTCACACCATTGTTACTTTTATCTCTCATTTTGTCTGCTCTTTCTTCTTGTTTCTCACACCATTGTTACTTCTATCTCTCCTTTTGTTTCCTCCCCCTTATTGTTTCTCACACCATTGTTACTTCTATCTCTCCTTTTGTCTCCTCTCCTTTCTTGTTTCTCACGCCATTGTTGCTTCTAACTCTCCTTTTGTCTCCTCTCTTTTCTGGTTTCTCACATCATTGTTGCTTCTATCTCTCCTTTTGTCTCCTCTCCCTTCTTGTTTCTCACACCATTGTTACTTTTATCTCTCCTTTTCCCTCCTCTCCCATCTTGTTTCTCACCATTGTAGCTTCTATCTCTCTTATTGTCTCCTCTTTCTTCCCGTATCTCACACCATTGTTACTTCTGTCTCTCCTTTTGTCTCTTCTCCTTTCTGGTTTCTCACATCATTGTTACTTCTATCTCTCCTCTTGTCTCCTCTCCTTTCTGGTTTCTCACATCATTGTTGCTTCTATCTCTCCTTTTGTCTCATCTCCCTTCTTGTTTCTCACACAATTGTTACTTTTATCTCTCATTGTGTCTCCTCTTTCTTCTTGTTTCTCACACAATTGTTACTTCTATCTTTCCTTTTGTTTCCTCTCCCTTCTTGTTTCTCACACCATTGTTACTTCTATCTCTCCTTTTGTCTCCTCTCCTTTCTTGTTTCTCACGCCATTGTTGCTTCTAACTCTCCTTTTCCCTTCTCTCCCTTCTTGTTTCTCACCATTGTTACTTATATCTCTTCTTTTGTCTCTTCTCCCTTCTTGTTTTTCACCCCATTGTTGCTTCTATATCTCCTTTTGTCTCCTATCCCTTCTTGTTTCTCATACCATTGTTGCGTATATCTCTTGTTTTGTCTCTTCTCCCTTCTTGTTTTTCACCCCATTGTTACTTCTATCTCTCCTTTTGTCTCCTCTCCCTTCTTGTTTCTCACCCCATTGTTGCTTCTATCTCTCCTTTTCTTTCTTCTCCCTTCTTGTTTCTCACACCTTTGTTACTTCTATCTCTCCTTTTGTCTCCGCTCCTTTCTGGTTTCTCACAACATTGTTGTTTCTATCTCTCCTTTTGTCTCCTCTCCCTTCTTGTTTCTCACACCATTGTTACTTTTATCTCTCCTTTTGCCTCCTGTTTCTTCTTGTTTCTCACACCATTGTTGCTTATATCTCTCCTTTTGTCTCTTCTATCTTCAAATTTCTTATACCATTGTTACTTCTATCTCTCCTTTTGTCTCTTCTCCCTTCTTGTTTCAAACACCATTGTTACTTATATCTCTCCTTCTGTCTCTTCTCTCTTCTTGTTTCTCACACCATTGTTGCTTTTATCTCTCTTTTAGTGTCCTCTCCCTTCTTGTTTCTCACCATTGTTACTTCTATCTCTCCTTTTGTCTCCACTTTATTTTCGTTTCTCACACCTTTGTTGCGTCTATCTCACCTTTTGTCTCTTCTCCTATCTTGTTTCTCACATCATTGTTACTTCTATCTCTCCTTTTGTCTCCTCTCCTTTCTGGTTTCTCACATCATTGTTGCTTCTATCTCTCCTTTTGTCTCATCTCCCTTCTTGTTTCTCACACAATTGTTACTTTTATCTCTCATTGTGTCTCCTCTTTCTTCTTGTTTCTCACACAATTGTTACTTCTATCTTTCCTTTTGTTTCCTCTCCCTTCTTGTTTCTCACACCATTGTTACTTCTATCTCTCCTTTTGTCTCCTCTCCTTTCTTGTTTTTCACGCCATTGTTGCTTCTAACTCTCCTTTTGTCTCCTCTCTTTTCTGGTTTCTCACATCATTGTTGCTTCTATCTCTCCTTTTGTCTCCTCTCCCTTCTTGTTTCTCACACCATTGTTACTTTTATCTCTCCTTTTCCCTCCTCTCCCATCTTGTTTCTCACCATTGTTACTTCTATCTCTTCTTTTGTCTCCTCTCCCTTTTGGTTTCTCATACCATTGTTACTTCTATCTCTCCTTTTGTCTCTTCTCCCTTCTCGTTTCTCACACCATTGTTACTTATATCTCTCCTTTGGTCTCTTCTCCCTTCTCGTTTCTCACACCATTGTAACTTCTATCTCTCCTTTTGTCTCCTCTCCCTTCTTGTTTCTCACCCCATTGTTGCTTGTATCTCTCCTTTTGTCTCTTCTCCCTTCTTGTTTCTCAAACCATTGTTACTTATATCTCTTTTTTTGTCTCATCTCCCTTCTTGTGTCTCACACCATTGTTACTTTTATCTCTCATTGTGTCTCCTCTTTCTTCTTGTTTCTCACACAATTGTTACTTCTATCTTTCTTTTTGTTTCCTCTCCGTTCTTGTTTCTCACACCATTGTTACTTCTATCTCTCCTTTTGTCTCCTCTCCTTTCTTGTTTCTCACGCCATTGTTGCTTCTAACTCTCCTTTTCCCTCCTCTCCCATCTTGTTTCTCACCATTGTAGCTTCTATCTCTCTTTTTGTCTCCTCTTTCTTCCCGTATCTCACACCATTGTTACTTCTATCTCTCCTTTTGTTTCTTCTCCTTTCTGGTTTCTCACATCATTGTTACTTCTATCTCTCCTTTTGTCTCCTCTCCCTTCTTGTTTCTCACACCATTGTTACTTTTATCTCTCATTTTGTCTGCTCTTTCTTCTTGTTTCTCACACCAATGTTACTTCTATCTCTCCTTTTGTTTCCTCTCCCTTCTTGTTTCTCACACCATTGTTACTTCTATCTCTCCTTTTGTCTCCTCTCCTTTCTTGTTTCTCACGCCATTGTTGCTTCTAACTCTCCTTTTGTCTCCTCTCTTTTCTGGTTTCTCACATCATTGTTGCTTCTATCTCTCCTTTTGTCTCCTCTCCCTTCTTGTTTCTCACACCATTGTTACTTTTATCACTCCTTTTCCCTCCTCTCCCATCTTGTTTCTCACCTTTGTTACTTCTATCTCTTCTTTTGTCTCCTCTCCCTTTTGGTTTCTCATACCATTGTTACTTCTATTTCTCCTTTTGTCTCTTCTCCCTTCTCGTTTCTCACACCATTGTTACTTATATCTCTCCTTTGGTCTCTTCTCCCTTCTCGTTTCTCACACCATTGTAACTTCTATCTCTCCTTTTGTCTCCTCTCCTTTCTTGTTTCTCACCCCATTGTTGCTTGTATCTCTCCTTTTGTCTCTTCTCCCTTCTTGTTTCTCAAACCATTGTTACTTATATCTCTTTTTTTGTCTCATCTCCCTTCTTGTTTCTCACACCATTGTTACTTTTATCTCTCATTGTGTCTCCTCTTTCTTCTTGTTTCTCACACAATTGTTACTTCTATCTTTCTTTTTGTTTCCTCTCCGTTCTTGTTTCTCACACCATTGTTACTTCTATCTCTCCTTTTGTCTCCTCTCCTTTCTTGTTTCTCACGCCATTGTTGCTTCTAACTCTCCTTTTCCCTCCTCTCCCATCTTGTTTCTCACCATTGTAGCTTCTATCTCTCTTTTTGTCTCCTCTTTCTTCCCGTATCTCACACCATTGTTACTTCTATCTCTCCTTTTGTCTCTTCTCCTTTCTGGTTTCTCACATCATTGTTACTTCTATCTCTCCTTTTGTCTCCTCTCTTTTCTGGTTTCTCACATCATTGTTGCTTCTATCTCTCCTTTTTGTCTCCTCTCCCTTCTTGTTTCTCACACCATTGTTACTTTTATCTCTCATTTTGTCTGCTCTTTCTTCTTGTTTCTCACACCATTGTTACTTCTATCTCTCCTTTTGTTTCCTCTCCCTTCTTGTTTCTCACACCATTGTTACTTCTATCTCTCCTTTTGTCTCCTCTCCTTTCTTGTTTCTCACGCCATTGTTGCTTCTAACTCTCCTTTTCCCTCCTCTCCCATCTTGTTTCCCACCATTGTAGCTTCTATCTCTCTTTTTGTCTCCTCTTTCTTCCCGTATCTCACACCATTGTTACTTCTGTCTCTCCTTTTGTCTCTTCTCCTTTCTGGTTTCTCACATCATTGTTACTTCTATCTCTCCTCTTGTCTCTTCTCCTTTCTGGTTTCTCACATCATTGTTGCTTCTATCTCTCCTTTTGTCTCATCTCCCTTCTTGTTTCTCACACAATTGTTACTTTTATCTCTCATTGTGTCTCCTCTTTCTTCTTGTTTCTCACACAATTGTTACTTCTATCTTTCCTTTTGTTTCCTCTCCCTTCTTGTTTCTCACACCATTGTTACTTCTATCTCTCCTTTTGTCTCCTCTCCTTTCTTGTTTCTCACGCCATTGTTGCTTCTAACTCTCCTTTTCCCTTCTCTCCCTTCTTGTTTCTCACCATTGTTAGTTATATCTCTTCTTTTGTCTCTTCTCCCTTCTTGTTTTTCACCCCATTGTTGCTTCTATATCTCCTTTTGTCTCCTATCCCTTCTTGTTTCTCATACCATTGTTGCGTATATCTCTTGTTTTGTCTCCTCTCCCTTCTTGTTTTTCACCCCATTGTTACTTCTATCTCTCCTTTTGTCTCCTCTCCCTTCTTGTTTCTCACCCCATTGTTGCTTCTATCTCTCCTTTTCTTTATTCTCCCTTCTTGTTTCTCTCACCTTTGTTACTTCTATCTCTCCTTTTGTCTCCGCTCCTTTCTGGTTTCTCACAACATTGTTGCTTCTATCTCTCCTTTTGTCTCCTCTCCCTTCTTGTTTCTCACACCATTGTTACTTTTATCTCTCCTTTTGCCTCCTGTTTCTTCTTGTTTCTCACACCATTGTTGCTTATATCTCTCCTTTTGTCTCTTCTATCTTCAAATTTCTCATACCATTGTTACTTCTATCTCTCCTTTTGTCTCTTCTCCCTTCTTGTTTCTAACACCATTGTTACTTATATCTCTCCTTCTGTCTCTTCTCTCTTCTTGTTTCTCACACCATTGTTGTTTCTATCTCTCTTTTAGTGTCCTCTCCCTTCTTGTATCTCACCATTGTTACTTCTATCTCTCCTTTTGTCTCCACTTTCTTC
This sequence comes from Watersipora subatra, assembly GCF_963576615.1. Classification (NCBI taxonomy): domain Eukaryota; kingdom Metazoa; phylum Bryozoa; class Gymnolaemata; order Cheilostomatida; family Watersiporidae; genus Watersipora; species Watersipora subatra. Next base: position 46,980,926 of record NC_088711.1, on the reverse strand, counting down.
TTGTTTCTCACACCTTTGTTGCTTCTATCTCTCCTTTTGTCTCTTCTCCTATCTTGTTTCTCACATCATTGTTACTTCTATCTCTCCTTTTGTCTCCTCTCCTTTCTGGTTTCTCACATCATTGTTGCTTCTATCTCTCCTTTTGTCTCATCTCCCTTCTTGTTTCTCACACAATTGTTACTTTTATCTCTCATTGTGTCTCCTCTTTTTTCTTGTTTCTCACACAATTGTTACTTCTATCTTTCCTTTTGTTTCCTCTCCCTTCTTGTTTCTCACACCATTGTTACTTCTATCTCTCCTTTTGTCTCCTCTCCTTTCTTGTTTCTCACGCCATTGTTGCTTCTAACTCTCCTTTTGTCTCCTCTCTTTTCTGGTTTCTCACATCATTGTTGCTTCTATCTCTCCTTTTGTCTCCTCTCCCTCCTTGTTTCTCTCACCATTGTTACTTTTATCTCTTCTTTTCCCTCCTCTCCCATCTTGTTTCTCACCATTGTAGCTTCTATCTCTCTTTTTGTCTCCTCTTTCTTCTCGTATCTCTCACCATTGTTACTTCTATCTCTCCTTTTGTCTCTTCTCCTTTCTGGTTTCTCACATCATTGTTACTTCTATCTCTCCTTTTGTCTCCTCTCCTTTCTGGTTTCTCACATCATTGTTGCTTCTATCTCTCCTTTTGTCTCATCTCCCTTCTTGTTTCTCACACAATTGTTACTTTTATCTCTCATTGTGTCTCCTCTTTCTTCTTGTTTCTCACACAATTGTTACTTCTATCTTTCCTTTTGTTTCCTCTCCCTTCTTGTTTCTCACACCATTGTTACTTCTATCTCTCCTTTTGTCTCCTCTCCTTTCTTGTTTCTCACGCCATTGTTGCTTCTAACTCTCCTTTTCCCTTCTCTCCCTTCTTGTTTCTCACCATTGTTACTTATATCTCTTCTTTTGTCTCTTCTCCCTTCTTGTTTCTCATACCATTGTTACTTCTATCTCTACTTTTGTCTCCTCTTTCTTCTTGTTTCTCACACAATTGTTACTTCTATCTTTCTTTTTGTTTCCTCTCCCATCTTGTTTCTCACACCATTGTTACTTCTATCTCTCCTTTTGTCTCCTCTCCCTGATTGTTTCTCATACCATTGTTACTTCTATCTCTTCTTTTGTCTCTTCTCTCTACTTGTTTTTCACACCATTGTTGCTTCTATCTCTCTTTTAGTTTTTTCTCCCTTCTTGTTTCTCACACCATTGTTGCCTATATCTCTCCTTTTGTCTCTTCTATCTTCTTATTTCTCATACCATTGTTACTTCTATCTCTCCTTTTGTCTCTTCTCCCTTCTTGTTTCTAACACCATTGTTACTTATATCTCTCCTTTTGTCTCTTCTCTCTTCTTGTTTCTCACACCATTGTTGCTTCTATCTCTTTTTTAGTGTCCTCTCCCTTCTTGTTTCTCACACCATTGTCACTTTTATCTCTCCTTTTGTCTCCTCTCCCTTCTTGTTTCTCACACCATTGTCACTTCATTCTCTCCTTTTATCTCCTGTCTCTTCGTGTTTCTCTCACCATTGTTACTTCTATCTCTTCTTTTGTCTCCTCTCTCTTTTCCCGTTTCTCACACCATTGTTGCTTCTATCTCGCCTTTTGTCTCCTCTCCCTTCTTGTTTCTCATACTTTCGTTGCTTCTATCTTTACTTTTGTCTCCTCTCCTTTCTGGTTTCTCACATCATTGTTGCTTCTATCTCTCCTTTTGTCTCCTCTCCCTTCTTGTTTCTCACACCATTGTTACTTTTATCTCTCATTTTGTCTCCTCTTTCTTCTTGTTTCTCACACCATTGTTGCTTCTATCTCTCCTTTTGTCTCTTCTCCCTTCTTGTTTCTCACGCCTTTGTTACTTCTATCTCTTCTTTCATCTCCTTTTTATTTTGTTTCTCACAACATTGCTACTTCTATCTCTTCTTTTGTCTACTCTCCCTTTTTGTCTCTCATACCATTGTTACTTCTATCTCTCCTTTTGTCTCTTCTCCCTTCTCGTTTCTCCTACCATTGTTACTTATATCTCTCCTTTGGTCTCTTCTCCCTTCTCGTTTCTCACACCATTGTAACTTCTATCTCTCTTTTTGTCTTCTCCCTTCTTGTTTCTCACCCCATTGTTGCTTCTATCTCTCCTTTTGTCTCTTCTCCCTTCTTGTTTCTCACACCATTGTTACTTATATCTCTTCTGTTGTCTCTTCTCTCTTCTTGTTTCTGACAGCATTGTCGCTTGTATCTCTGTTTTAGTGTCCTCTCCCTTCTTGTTTCTCACACCATTGTCACTTTTATCTCTCCTTTTGTCTCCTTTCCTATCTTGTTTCTCACACCATTGTCACTTCTATCTCTCCTTTTGTCTCCACTCCCTGATTGTTTCTCATACCATTGTTACTTCTATCTCTTCTTTTGTCTCATACCTCTTCTTGTTTTTCACACCATTGTTGCTTCTATCTCTCTTTTAATTTCCTCTCCCTTCTTGTTTCTCACACCATTGCTGCGTATATCTCTCCTTTTGTCTTTTCTATCTTCTTATTTCTCATACCATTGTTACTTCTATCTCTCCTTTTGTCTCTTCTCCCTTCTTGTTTTTCACCCCATTGTTGCTTCTATATCTCCTTTTGTCTCCTCTCCCTTCATGTTTCTCATACCATTGTTGCGTATATCTCTTGTTTTGTCTCCTCTCCCTTCGTGTTTTCACCCCATTGTTACTTCTATCTCTCCTTTTGTCTCCTCTCCCTTCTTGTTTCTCACCCTATTGTTGCTTCTATCTCTCCTTTTGTCTCTTCTCCCTTCTTGTTTCTCACACCTTTGTAACTTCTATCTCTTCTTTCGTCTCCTCTTTCTTTTGGTTTCCCACACCATTGTTACTTCTACCTCTTCTTTTGTCTCCTCTCCCTTTTGGTTTCTCATACCATTGTTACTTCTATCTCTCCTTTTGTCTCTTCTCCCTTCTCGTTTCTCACACCATTGTTACTTATATCTGTCCTTTGGTCTCTTCTCCCTTCTCGTTTCTCACACCATTGTAACTTCTATCTCTCCTTTTGTCTCCTCTCCCTTCTTGTTTCTCACCCCATTGTTGCTTGTATCTCCCCTTTTGTCTCTTCTCCCTTCTTGTTTCTCAAACCATTGTTACTTATATCTCTTTTTTTGTCTCATCTCCCTTCTTGTTTCTCACACCATTGTTACTTTTATCTCTCATTGTGTCTCCTCTTTCTTCTTGTTTCTCACACAATTGTTACTTCTATCTTTCTTTTTGTTTCCTCTCCGTTCTTGTTTCTCACACCATTGTTACTTCTATCTCTCCTTTTGTCTCCTCTCCTTTCTTGTTTCTCACGCCATTGTTGCTTCTAACTCTCCTTTTCCCTCCTCTCCCATCTTGTTTCTCACCATTGTAGCTTCTATCTCTCTTTTTGTCTCCTCTTTCTTCCCGTATCTCACACCATTGTTACTTCTATCTCTCCTTTTGTCTCTTCTCCTTTCTGGTTTCTCACATCATTGTTACTTCTATCTCTCCCTTTGTCTCCTCTCTTTTCTGGTTTCTCACATCATTGTTGCTTCTATCTCTCCTTTTGTCTCCTCTCCCTTCTTGTTTCTCACACCATTGTTACTTTTATCTCTCATTTTGTCTGCTCTTTCTTCTTGTTTCTCACACCATTGTTACTTCTATCTCTCTTTTTGTTTCCTCTCCCTTCTTGTTTCTCACACCATTGTTACTTCTATCTCTCCTTTTGTCTCCTCTCCTTTCTTGTTTCTCACGCCATTGTTGCTTCTAACTATCCTTTTGTCTCCTCTCTTTTCTGGTTTCTCACATCATTGTTGCTTCTATCTCTCCTTTTGTCTCCTCTCCCTTCTTGTTTCTCACACCATTGTTACTTTTATCTCTCCATTTCCCTCCTCTCCCATCTTGTTTCTCACCATTGTAGCTTCTATCTCTCTTTTTGTCTCCTCTTTCTTCCCGTATCTCACACCATTGTTACTTCTGTCTCTCCTTTTGTCTCTTCTCCTTTCTGGTTTCTCACATCATTGTTGCTTCTATCTCTCCTTTTGTCTCATCTCCCTTCTTGTTTCTCACACAATTGTTACTTTTATCTCTCATTGTGTCTCCTCTTTCTTCTTGTTTCTCACACAATTGTTACTTCTATCTTTCCTTTTGTTTTCTCTCCCTTCTTGTTTCTCACACCATTGTTACTTCTATCTCTCCTTTTGTCTCCTCTCCTTTCTTGTTTCTCACGCCATTGTTGCTTCTAACTCTCCTTTTCCCTTCTCTCCCTTCTTGTTTCTCACCATTGTTACTTATATATCTTCTTTTGTCTCTTCTCCCTTCTTGTTTTTCACCCCATTGTTGCTTCTATATCTCCTTTTGTCTCCTATCCCTTCTTGTTTCTCATACCATTGTTGCGTATATCTCTTGTTTTGTCTCCTCTCCCTTCTTGTTTTTCACCCCATTGTTACTTCTATCTCTCCTTTTGTCTCCTCTCCCTTCTTGTTTCTCACCCCATTGTTGCTTCTAGCTCTCCTTTTCTTTCTTCTCCCTTCTTGTTTCTCACACCTTTGTTACTTCTATCTCTCCTTTTGTCTCCGCTCCTTTCTGGTTTCTCACAACATTGTTGCTTCTATCTCTCCTTTTGTCTCCTCTCCCTTCTTGTTTCTCACACCATTGTTACTTTTATCTCTCCTTTTGTCTCCTGTTTCTTCTTGTTTCTCACACCATTGTTGCTTATATCTCTCCTTTTGTCTCTTCTATCTTCAAATTTCTCATACCATTGTTACTTCTATCTCTCCTTTTGTCTCTTCTCCCTTCTTGTTTCTAACACCATTGTTACTTATATCTCTCCTTCTGTCTCTTCTCTCTTCTTGTTTCTCACACCATTGTTGCTTCTATCTCTCTTTTAGTGTCCTCTCCCTTCTTGTTTCTCACCATTGTTACTTCTATCTCTCCTTTTGTCTCCACTTTCTTCTTGTTTCTCACACCTTTGTTGCTTCTATCTCTCCTTTTGTCTCTTCTCCTATCTTGTTTCTCACATCATTGTTACCTCTATCTCTCCTTTTGTCTCCTCTCCTTTCTGGTTTCTCACATCATTGTTGCTTCTATCTCTCCTTTTGTCTCATCTCCCTTCTTGTTTCTCACACAATTGTTACTTTTATCTCTCATTGTGTCTCCTCTTTCTTCTTGTTTCTCACACAATTGTTACTTCTATCTTTCCTTTTGTTTCCTCTCCCTTCTTGTTTCTCACACCATTGTTACTTCTATCTCTCCTTTTGTCTCCTCTCCTTTCTTGTTTCTCACGCCATTGTTGCTTCTAACTCTCCTTTTGTCTTCTCTCTTTTCTGGTTTCTCACATCATTGTTGCTTCTATCTCTCCTTTTGTCTCCTCTCCCTTCTTGTTTCTCACACCATTGTTACTTTTATCTCTCCTTTTCCCTCCTCTCCCATCTTGTTTCTCACCATTGTAGCTTCTATCTCTCTTTTTGTCTCCTCTTTCTTCCCGTATCTCACACCATTGTTACTTCTATCTCTCCTTTTGTCTCTTCTCCTTTCTGGTTTCTCACATCATTGTTACTTCTATCTCTCCTTTTGTCTCCTCTCCTTTCTGGTTTCTCACATCATTGTTGCTTCTATCTCTCCTTTTGTCTCATCTCCCTTCTTGTTTCTCACACAATTGTTACTTTTATCTCTCATTGTGTCTCCTCTTTCTTCTTGTTTCTCACACAATTGTTACTTCTATCTTTCCTTTTGTTTCCTCTCCCTTCTTGTTTCTCACACCATTGTTACTTCTATCTCTCCTTTTGTCTCCTCTCCTTTCTTGTTTCTCACGCCATTGTTGCTTCTAACTCTCCTTTTCCCTTCTCTCCCTTCTTGTTTCTCACCATTGTTACTTATATCTCTTCTTTTGTCTCTTCTCCCTTCTTGTTTCTCATACCATTGTTACTTCTATCTCTACTTTTGTCTCCTCTCTTTTCTTGTTTCTCACACCATTGTTACTTCCATCTTTCCTTTTGCCTCCTCTCTCTTTTTGTTTCTCACATCATTGTTATTTCTATCTTTCCTTTCGTGTCCTCTCCGTTATCTTTTCTCACACCATTGTTGCTTGTATCTCTCCTTTTGTTTCCTCTCCCTTCTTGTTTCTCACACCATTGTTACTTCTTTCTCTCCTTTTGTCTCCTCTCCCTTCTTGTTTCTCATACCATTGTCACTTCGATCTATCATTTTGTCTCTTTTCCCTTCTTGTTTCTCACACCATTGTAACTTTTATCTCTCATTTTGTATCCTCTCCCTTATTGTTTTTCATACCATTGTTACTTCTATCTATTCTTTTGTCTCCTCTCCCTTCTTGTTTCTCACCCCATTGTTGCTTGTATCTCTCCTTTTGTCTCTTCTCCCTTCTGGTTTCTCAAACCATTGTTACTTATATCTCTTTTTTTGTCTCATCTCCCTTCTTGTTTCTCACACCATTGTTACTTTTATCTCTCATTGTGTCTCCTCTTTCTTCTTGTTTCTCACACAATTGTTACTTATATCTTTCTTTTTGTTTCCTCTCCGTTCTTGTTTCTCACACCATTGTTACTTCTATCTCTCCTTTTGTCTCCTCTCCTTTCTTGTTTCTCACGCCATTGTTGCTTCTAACTCTCCTTTTCCCTCCTCTCCCATCTTGTTTCTCACCATTGTAGCTTCTATCTCTCTTTTTGTCTCCTCTTTCTTCCCGTATCTCACACCATTGTTACTTCTATCTCTCCTTTTGTCTCTTCTCCTTTCTGGTTTCTCACATCATTGTTACTTCTATCTCTCCTTTTGTCTCCTCTCTTTTCTGGTTTCTCACATCATTGTTGCTTCTATCTCTCCTTTTGTCTCCTCTCCCTTCTTGTTTCTCACACCATTGTTACTTTTATCTCTCATTTTGTCTGCTCTTTCTTCTTGTTTCTCACACCATTGTTACTTCTATCTCTCCTTTTGTTTCCTCTCCCTTCTTGTTTCTCACACCATTGTTACTTTTATCTCTCATTTTGTCTGCTCTTTCTTCTTGTTTCTCACACCATTGTTGCTTGTATCTCTCCTTTTGTTTCCTCTCCCTTCTTGTTTCTCACACCATTGTTACTTCTTTCTCTCCTTTTGTCTCCTCTCCCTTCTTGTTTCTCATACCATTGTCACTTCGATCTATCATTTTGTCTCTTTTCCCTTCTTGTTTCTCACACCATTGTAACTTTTATCTCTCATTTTGTATCCTCTCCCTTATTGTTTTTCATACCATTGTTACTTCTATCTATTCTTTTGTCTCTTCTCCCTTCTTGTTTCTCACCCCATTGTTACTTCTATCTCTCCTTTTGTCTCCTCTCCTTTCTTGTTTCTCACGCCATTGTTGCTTCTAACTCTCCTTTTCCCTTCTCTCCCTTCTTGTTTCTCACCATTGTTACTTATATCTTTTTTTTTGTCTCTTCTCCCTTCTTGTTTTTCACCCCATTGTTGCTTCTATATCTCCTTTTGTCTCCTATCCCTTCTTGTTTCTCATACCAATGTTGCGTATATCTCTTGTTTTGTCTCCTCTCCCTTCTTGTTTTTCACCCCATTGTTACTTCTATCTCTCCTTTTGTCTCCTCTCCCTTCTTGTTTCTCACCCCATTGTTGCTTCTAGCTCTCCTTTTCTTTCTTCTCCCTTCTTGTTTCTCACACCTTTGTTACTTCTATCTCTCCTTTTGTCTCCGCTCCTTTCTGGTTTCTCACAACATTGTTGCTTCTATCTCTCCTTTTGTCTCCTTTCCCTTCTTGTTTCTCACACCATTGTTACTTTTATCTCTCCTTTTGTCTCCTGTTTCTTCTTGTTTCTCACACCATTGTTGCTTATATCTCTCCTTCTGTCTCTTCTATCTTCAAATTTCTCATACCATTGTTACTTCTATCTCTCCTTTTGTCTCTTCTCCCTTCTTGTTTCTAACACCATTGTTACTTATATCTCTGTTTCTGTCTCTTCTCTCTTCTTGTTTCTCACACCATTGTTGCTTCTATCTCTCTTTTAGTGTCCTCTCCCTTCTTGTTTCTCACCATTGTTACTTCTATCTCTCCTTTTGTCTCCACTTTCTTCTTGTTTCTCACACCTTTGTTGCTTCTATCTCTCCTTTTGTTTCTTCTCCTATCTTGTTTCTCACATCATTGTTACTTCTATCTCTCCTTTTGTCTCCTCTCCTTTCTGGTTTCTCACATCATTGTTGCTTCTATCTCTCATTTTGTCTCATCTCCCTTCTTGTTCCTCACACAATTGTTACTTTTATCTCTCATTGTGTCTCCTCTTTCTTCTTGTTTCTCACACAATTGTTACTTCTATCTTTCCTTTTGTTTCCTCTCCCTTCTTGTTTCTCACACCATTGTTACTTCTATCTCTCCTTTTGTCTCCTCTCCTTTCTTGTTTCTCACGCCATTGTTGCTTCTAACTCTCCTTTTGTCTCCTCTCTTTTCTGGTTTCTCACATCATTGTTGCTTCTATCTCTCCTTTTGTCTTCTCTCCCTTCTTGTTTCTCACACCATTGTTACTTTTATCTCTCCTTTTCCCTCCTCTCCCATCTTGTTTTTCACCATTGTAGCTCCTATCTCTCTTTTTGTCTCCTCTTTCTTCCCGTATCTCACACCATTGTTACTTCTATCTCTCCTTTTGTCTCTTCTCCTTTCTGGTTTCTCACATCATTGTTACTTCTATCTCTCCTTTTGTCTCCTCTCCTTTCTGGTTTCTTACATCATTGTTGCTTCTATCTCTCCTTTTGTCTCATCTCCCTTCTTGTTTCTCACACAATTGTTACTTTTATCTCTCATTGTGTCTCCTCTTTCTTCTTGTTTCTCACACAAGTGTTACTTCTATCTTTCCTTTTGTTTCTTCTCCCTTCTTGTTTCTCACACCATTGTTACTTCTATCTCTCATTTTGTCTCCTCTCCTTTCTTGTTTCTCACGCCATTGTTGCTTCTAACTCTCCTTTTCCCTTCTCTCCCTTCTTATTTCTCACCATTGTTACTTATATCTCTTCTTTTGTCTCTTCTCCCTTCTTGTTTCTCATACCATTGTTACTTCTATCTCTACTTTTGTCTCCTCTCTTTTCTTGTTTCTCACACCATTGTTACTTCTATCTTTCCTTTTGCCTCCTCTCTCTTTTTGTTTCTCACATCATTGTTATTTCTATCTTTCCTTTCGTGTCCTCTCCGTTATCTTTTCTCACACCATTGTTGCTTGTATCTCTCCTTTTGTTTCCTCTCCCTTCTTGTTTCTCACACCATTGTTACTTCTTTCTCTCCTTTTGTCTCCCCTCCCTTCTTGTTTCTCATACCATTGTCACTTCGATCTATCATTTTGTCTCTTTTCCCTTCTTGTTTCTCACACCATTGTAACTTTTATCTCTCATTTTGTATCCTCTCCCTTATTGTTTTTCATACCATTGTTACTTCTATCTATTCTTTTGTCTCTTCTCCCTTCTTGTTTCTCACATCATTGTTACTTCTATCTCTCCTTTTTTCTCCTCTCCCTTCTTGTTTCTCACACCATTGTTACTTCTATCTCTCCTTTTGTCTCCTCTCCTTTCTTGTTTCTCATACCATTGTCGCTTCTATCTCTGTTTTAGTCTCATCTCCCTTCTTGTTTCTCACACCATTGTCACTTCTATCTCTCCTTTTGTCTCCAATCCCTGATTGTTTCTCATACCATTGTTACTTCTATCTCTTCTTTTGTCTCTTCTATCTTCTTGTTTCTCACACCATTGTCACTTCAATCTCTCCTTTTATCTCTTGTCTCTTCTTGTTTCTCACACCATTGTTACTTATATCTCTTCTTTTGTCTCTTCTCCCTTCTTGTTTTTCACACCAATGTTGCTTCTAACTCCTTTTGTCTCCTCTCCCTTCTCGTTTCTGACACCATTATTACTTATATCTCTTCTTTTGTCTCTTCTCCCTTCTTGTTTTTCACACCATTGTTGCTTCTATCTCTCATTTTGTCTCCTCTCCCTTCTTGTTTCTCACCATTGTTACTTCTATCTCTCCTTTTGTCTCCTCTCTCTATTTTCTTGTTTCTCACACCATTGTTGCTTCTAACTCTTCTTTTCTCTTCTTTCCCTTCTTGTTTCTCACCATTGTTACTTCTATCTCTCCTTTTGTCTCCTCTCTCTATTTTCTTGTTTCTCACACCATTGCTGCTTCTACCTCTCCTTTTGTCTCCTCTCCTTTCTGGTTTCTCACATCATCGTTACTTCTATCTATTCTTTTGTCTCTTTTCCCTTCTTGTTTTTCATACCATTGTTACTTCTATCTCTACTTTTGTCTCCTCTCTCTTCTTGTTTCTCACACCATTGTTACTTCTATCTCTCCTTTTGTCTCCTCTCCCTTCTTGTTTCTCACCCCATTGTTGCTTCTATCTCTCCTTTTCTTTCTTCTCCCTTCTTGTTTCTCACACCTTTGTTACTTCTATCTCTCCTTTTTTCTCTGCTCCTTTCTGGTTTCTCACAACATTGTTGCTTCTATCTCTCATTTTGTCTCCTCTCCCTTCTTGTTTCTCACACCATTGTTACTTTTATCTCTCCTTTTGTCTCCTCTTTCATCTTGTTTCTCACACCATTGTTGCTTATATCTCTCTTTTGTCTCTTGTATCTTCAAATTTCTCATACCATTGTTACTTCTATCTCTCCTTTTGTCTCTTCTCCCTTCTTGTTTCTAACACCATTGTTACTTATATCTCTCCTTCTGTCTCTTCTCTCTTCTTGTTTCTCACACCATTGTTGCTTCTATCTCTCTTTTAGTGTCCTCTCCCTTCTTGTTTCTCACACCATGGTCACTTTTATCTCTCCTTTTGTCTCCTCTCCCTTCTTGTTTCTCACACCATTGTCACTTCAATCTCTCCTTTTATCTCCTGTCTCTTCTTGTTTCTCACACCATTGTTACTTATATCTCTTCTTTTGTCTCCTCTCCCTTCTTGTTTCTCACACCATTGTCACTTCAATCTCTCCTTTTATCTCCTGTCTCTTCTTGTTTCTCACACCATTGTTACTTATATCTCTTCTTTTGTCTCCCCTCCCTTCTTGTTTCTCACACTATTGTTACTTCTATCTCTCCTTTTGTCTCTTCTCCCTTCTTGTTTCTAACACCATTGGTACTTATATCTCTCCTTCTGTCTCTTCTCTCTTCTTGTTTCTCACACCATTGTTGCTTCTATCTCTCTTTTAGTGTCCTCTCCCTTCTTGTTTCTCACACCATGGTCACTTTTATCTCTCCTTTTGTCTCCTCTCCCTTCTTGTTTCTCACACCATTGTCACTTCAATCTCTCCTTTTATCTCCTGTCTCTTCTTGTTTCTCACACCATTGTTACTTATATCTCTTCTTTTGTCTCCTCTCCCTTCTTGTTTCTCACACCATTGTTACTTCTATCTCTTCTTTTGTGTCTTCTCCCTTCTTGTTTTTCACACCAATGTTGCTTCTAACTCCTTTTGTCTCCTCTCCCTTCTCGTTTCTGACACCATTGTTACTTATATCTCTTCTTTTGTCTCTTCTCCCTTCTTGTTTTTCACACCATTGTTGCTTCTATCTCTCCTTTTGTCTCCTCTCCCTTCTTGTTTCTCACACCATTGTAGCTTCTATCTCTCGTTTTCTCTCCTCTCCCTTCTTGTTTCTCACACCATTGTTGCTTCTATCTCTCCTTTTGTCTCCTCTCCCTTCTTGTTTCTCGCACCTTTGTTGCTTCTATCTCTCCTTTTGTCTCTTCTCCTATCTTGTTTCTCACATCATTGTTACTTCTATCTCTCCTTTTGTCTCCTCTCCTTTCTGGTTTCTCACATCATTGTTGCTTCTATCTCTCCTTTTGTCTCATCTCCCTTCTTGTTTCTCACACAATTGTTACTTTTATCTCTCATTGTGTCTCCTCTTTCTTCTTGTTTCTCACACAATTGTTACTTCTATCTTTCCTTTTGTTTCCTCTCCCTTCTTGTTTCTCACACCATTGTTACTTCTATCTCTCCTTTTGTCTCCTCTCCTTTCTTGTTTCTCACGCCATTGTTGCTTCTAACTCTCCTTTTCCCTTCTCTCCCTTCTTGTTTCTCACCATTGTTACTTATATCTCTTCTTTTGTCTCTTCTCCCTTCTTGTTTTTCACCCCATTGTTGCTTCTATATCTCCTTTTGTCTCCTCTCCCTTCTTGTTTCTCATACCATTGTTGCGTATATCTCTTGTTTTGTCTCCTCTCCCTTCTTGTTTTTCACCCCATTGTTACTTCTATCTCTCCTTTTGTCTCCTCTCCCTTCTTGTTTTTCACCCCATTGTTGCTTCTATCTCTCCTTTTCTTTCTTCTCCCTTCTTGTTTCTCACACCTTTGTTACTTCTATCTCTCCTTTTGTCTCCGCTCCTTTCTGGTTTCTCACGACATTGTTGCTTCTATCTCTCATTTTGTCTCCTCTCCCTTCTTGTTTCTCACACCATTGTTACTTTTATCTCTCCTTTTGTCTCTTGTTTCTTCTTGTTTCTCACACAATTGTTGCTTCTGTCTCTCCTTTTGTCTCTTCTATCTTCAAATTTCTCATACCATTGTTACTTCTATCTCTCCTTTTGTCTCTTCTCCCTTCTTGTTTCTAACACCATTGTTACTTATATCTCTCCTTCTGTCTCTTCTCTCTTCTTGTTTCTCACACCATTGTTGCTTCTATCTTTCTTTTAGTGTCCTCTCCCTTCTTGTTTCTCACACCATTGTCACTTCAATCTCTCCTTTTATCTCCTGTCTCTTCTTGTTTCTCACACCATTGTTACTTATATCTCTTCTTTTGTCTCTTCTCCCTTCTTGTTTTTCACACCAATGTTGCTTCTAACTCTTTTTGTCTCCTCTCCCTTCTCGTTTCTGACACCATTGTTACTTATATCTCTTCTTTTGTCTCTTCTCCCTTCTTGTTTTTCACACCATTGTTGCTTCTATCTCTCCTTTTGTCTCCTCTCCCTTCTTGTTTCTCACACCATTGTAGCTTCTATCTCTCGTTTTCTCTCCTCTCCCTTCTTGTTTCTCACACCATTGTTGCTTCTATCTTTCCTTTTGTCTCCTCTCCCTTCTTGTTTGTCACGCCATTGTTGCTTCTAACTCTCCTTTTCTCTCCTCTCCCTTCTTGTTTCTCACCATTGTTACTTCTATCTCTCTTTTTGGCTCCTCTCTTTCTTTTCTTGGTTCTCACACCATTGCTGCTTCTATCTCTATTTTTGTCTCCTCTCCTTTCTGGTTTCTCACATCAATTGTTACTTCTATCTCTCCTTTTGTCTCTTCTCTTTTCTTGTTTCTCACATCATTGTTACTTCTATCTCTCCTTTTGTCTCCTCTCCTTTCTGGTTTCTCACATCATTTTTGCTTTTATCTCTCCTTTTGTCTCATCTCCTTTCTTGTTTCTCACACCATTGTTACTTTTATCTCTCATTGTGTCTCTTCTTTCTTCTTGTTTCTCACACCATTGTTGCTTGTATCTCTCCTTTTGTTTCCTCTCCCTTCTTGTTTCTCACACCATTGTTACTTCTTTCTCTCCTTTTGTCTCCTCTCCCTTCTTGTTTCTCATACCATTGTCACTTCGATCTATCATTTTGTCTCTTTTCCCTTCTTGTTTCTCACACCATTGTAACTTTTATCTCTCATTTTGTATCCTCTCCCTTATTGTTTTTCATACCATTGTTACTTCTATCTATTCTTTTGTCTCTTCTCCCTTCTTGTTTCTCACCCCATTGTTACTTCTATCTCTCCTTTTGTCTCCTCTCCTTTCTTGTTTCTCACGCCATTGTTGCTTCTAACTCTCCTTTTCCCTTCTCTCCCTTCTTGTTTCTCACCATTGTTACTTATATCTTTTTTTTTGTCTCTTCTCCCTTCTTGTTTTTCACCCCATTGTTGCTTCTATATCTCCTTTTGTCTCCTATCCCTTCTTGTTTCTCATACCAATGTTGCGTATATCTCTTGTTTTGTCTCCTCTCCCTTCTTGTTTTTCAGCCCATTGTTACTTCTATCTCTCCTTTTGTCTCCTCTCCCTTCTTGTTTCTCACCCCATTGTTGCTTCTAGCTCTCCTTTTCTTTCTTCTCCCTTCTTGTTTCTCACACCTTTGTTACTTCTATCTCTCCTTTTGTCTCCGCTCCTTTCTGGTTTCTCACAACATTGTTGCTTCTATCTCTCCTTTTGTCTCCTTTCCCTTCTTGTTTCTCACACCATTGTTACTTTTATCTCTCCTTTTGTCTCCTGTTTCTTCTTGTTTCTCACACCATTGTTGCTTATATCTCTCCTTCTGTCTCTTCTATCTTCAAATTTCTCATACCATTGTTACTTCTATCTCTCCTTTTGTCTCTTCTCCCTTCTTGTTTCTAACACCATTGTTACTTATATCTCTGTTTCTGTCTCTTCTCTCTTCTTGTTTCTCACACCATTGTTGCTTCTATCTCTCTTTTAGTGTCCTCTCCCTTCTTGTTTCTCACCATTGTTACTTCTATCTCTCCTTTTGTCTCCACTTTCTTCTTGTTTCTCACACCTTTGTTGCTTCTATCTCTCCTTTTGTTTCTTCTCCTATCTTGTTTCTCACATCATTGTTACTTCTATCTCTCCTTTTGTCTCCTCTCCTTTCTGGTTTCTCACATCATTGTTGCTTCTATCTCTCATTTTGTCTCATCTCCCTTCTTGTTCCTCACACAATTGTTACTTTTATCTCTCATTGTGTCTCCTCTTTCTTCTTGTTTCTCACACAATTGTTACTTCTATCTTTCCTTTTGTTTCCTCTCCCTTCTTGTTTCTCACACCATTGTTACTTCTATCTCTCCTTTTGTCTCCTCTCCTTTCTTGTTTCTCACGCCATTGTTGCTTCTAACTCTCCTTTTGTCTCCTCTCTTTTCTGGTTTCTCACATCATTGTTGCTTCTATCTCTCCTTTTGTCTTCTCTCCCTTCTTGTTTCTCACACCATTGTTACTTTTATCTCTCCTTTTCCCTCCTCTCCCATCTTGTTTTTCACCATTGTAGCTCCTATCTCTCTTTTTGTCTCCTCTTTCTTCCCGTATCTCACACCATTGTTACTTCTATCTCTCCTTTTGTCTCTTCTCCTTTCTGGTTTCTCACATCATTGTTACTTCTATCTCTCCTTTTGTCTCCTCTCCTTTCTGGTTTCTTACATCATTGTTGCTTCTATCTCTCCTTTTGTCTCATCTCCCTTCTTGTTTCTCACACAATTGTTACTTTTATCTCTCATTGTGTCTCCTCTTTCTTCTTGTTTCTCACACAAGTGTTACTTCTATCTTTCCTTTTGTTTCTTCTCCCTTCTTGTTTCTCACACCATTGTTACTTCTATCTCTCCTTTTGTCTCCTCTCCTTTCTTGTTTCTCACGCCATTGTTGCTTCTAACTCTCCTTTTCCCTTCTCTCCCTTCTTATTTCTCACCATTGTTACTTATATCTCTTCTTTTGTCTCTTCTCCCTTCTTGTTTCTCATACCATTGTTACTTCTATCTCTACTTTTGTCTCCTCTCTTTTCTTGTTTCTCACACCATTGTTACTTCTATCTTTCCTTTTGCCTCCTCTCTCTTTTTGTTTCTCACATCATTGTTATTTCTATCTTTCCTTTCGTGTCCTCTCCGTTATCTTTTCTCACACCATTGTTGCTTGTATCTCTCCTTTTGTTTCCTCTCCCTTCTTGTTTCTCACACCATTGTTACTTCTTTCTCTCCTTTTGTCTCCCCTCCCTTCTTGTTTCTCATACCATTGTCACTTCGATCTATCATTTTGTCTCTTTTCCCTTCTTGTTTCTCACACCATTGTAACTTTTATCTCTCATTTTGTATCCTCTCCCTTATTGTTTTTCATACCATTGTTACTTCTATCTATTCTTTTGTCTCTTCTCCCTTCTTGTTTCTCACATCATTGTTACTTCTATCTCTCCTTTTTTCTCCTCTCCCTTCTTGTTTCTCACACCATTGTTACTTCTATCTCTCCTTTTGTCTCCTCTCCTTTCTTGTTTCTCATACCATTGTCGCTTCTATCTCTGTTTTAGTCTCATCTCCCTTCTTGTTTCTCACACCATTGTCACTTCTATCTCTCCTTTTGTCTCCAATCCCTGATTGTTTCTCATACCATTGTTACTTCTATCTCTTCTTTTGTCTCTTCTATCTTCTTGTTTCTCACACCATTGTCACTTCAATCTCTCCTTTTATCTCTT
Source organism: Watersipora subatra (assembly GCF_963576615.1). Taxonomy (NCBI): domain Eukaryota; kingdom Metazoa; phylum Bryozoa; class Gymnolaemata; order Cheilostomatida; family Watersiporidae; genus Watersipora; species Watersipora subatra. Next base: position 46,964,754 of record NC_088711.1, on the reverse strand, counting down.
GTCTCTTCTTGTTTCTCACACCATTGTTACTTATATCTCTTCTTTTGTCTCTTCTCCCTTCTTGTTTTTCACACCAATGTTGCTTCTAACTCCTTTTGTCTCGTCTCCCTTCTCGTTTCTGACACCATTATTACTTATATCTCTTCTTTTGTCTCTTCTCCCTTCTTGTTTTTCACACCATTGTTGCTTCTATCTCTCATTTTGTCTCCTCTCTCTTCTTGTTTCTCACACCATTGTTGCTCATATCTCTCCTTTTGTCTCCTCTCCCTTCTTGTTTCTCACCATTGTTACTTCTATCTCTCCTTTTGTCTCCTCTCTCTATTTTCTTGTTTCTCACACCATTGTTGCTTCTAACTCTTCTTTTCTCTCCTTTCCCTTCTTGTTTCTCACCATTGTTACTTCTATCTCTCCTTTTGTCTCCTCTCTCTATTTTCTTGTTTCTCACACCATTGCAGCTTCTACCTCTCCTTTTGTCTCCTCTCCTTTCTGGTTTCTCACATCATCGTTACTTCTATCTATTCTTTTGTCTCTTTTCCTTTCTTGTTTTTCATACCATTGTTACTTCTATCTCTACTTTTGTCTCCTCTCTCTTCTTGTTTCTCACACCATTGTTACTTCTATCTCTCCTTTTGTCTCCTCTCCCTTCTTGTTTCTCACCCCATTGTTGCTTCTATCTCTCCTTTTCTTTCTTCTCCCTTCTTGTTTCTCACACCTTTGTTACTTCTATCTCTCCTTTTTTCTCTGCTCCTTTCTGGTTTCTCACAACATTGTTGCTTCTATCTCTCATTTTGTCTCCTCTCCCTTCTTGTTTCTCACACCATTGTTACTTTTATCTCTCCTTTTGTCTCCTCTTTCATCTTGTTTCTCACACCATTGTTGCTTATATCTCTCTTTTGTCTCTTGTATCTTCAAATTTCTCATACCATTGTTACTTCTATCTCTCCTTTTGTCTCTTCTCCCTTCTTGTTTCTAACACCATTGTTACTTATATCTCTCCTTCTGTCTCTTCTCTCTTCTTGTTTCTCACACCATTGTTGCTTCTATCTCTCTTTTAGTGTCCTCTCCCTTCTTGTTTCTCACACCATGGTCACTTTTATCTCTCCTTTTGTCTCCTCTCCCTTCTTGTTTCTCACACCATTGTCACTTCAATCTCTCCTTTTATCTCCTGTCTCTTCTTGTTTCTCACACCATTGTTACTTATATCTCTTCTTTTGTCTCCTCTCCCTTCTTGTTTCTCACACCATTGTCACTTCAATCTCTCCTTTTATCTCCTGTCTCTTCTTGTTTCTCACACCATTGTTACTTATATCTCTTCTTTTGTCTCCCCTCCCTTCTTGTTTCTCACACTATTGTTACTTCTATCTCTCCTTTTGTCTCTTCTCCCTTCTTGTTTCTAACACCATTGGTACTTATATCTCTCCTTCTGTCTCTTCTCTCTTCTTGTTTCTCACACCATTGTTGCTTCTATCTCTCTTTTAGTGTCCTCTCCCTTCTTGTTTCTCACACCATGGTCACTTTTATCTCTCCTTTTGTCTCCTCTCCCTTCTTGTTTCTCACACCATTGTCACTTCAATCTCTCCTTTTATCTCCTGTCTCTTCTTGTTTCTCACACCATTGTTACTTATATCTCTTCTTTTGTCTCCTCTCCCTTCTTGTTTCTCACACCATTGTTACTTCTATCTCTTCTTTTGTGTCTTCTCCCTTCTTGTTTTTCACACCAATGTTGCTTCTAACTCCTTTTGTCTCCTCTCCCTTCTCGTTTCTGACACCATTGTTACTTATATCTCTTCTTTTGTCTCTTCTCCCTTCTTGTTTTTCACACCATTGTTGCTTCTATCTCTCCTTTTGTCTCCTCTCCCTTCTTGTTTCTCACACCATTGTAGCTTCTATCTCTCGTTTTCTCTCCTCTCCCTTCTTGTTTCTCACACCATTGTTGCTTCTATCTCTCCTTTTGTCTCCTCTCCCTTCTTGTTTCTCACACCTTTGTTGCTTCTATCTCTCCTTTTGTCTCTTCTCCTATCTTGTTTCTCACATCATTGTTACTTCTATCTCTCCTTTTGTCTCCTCTCCTTTCTGGTTTCTCACATCATTGTTGCTTCTATCTCTCCTTTTGTCTCATCTCCCTTCTTGTTTCTCACACAATTGTTACTTTTATCTCTCATTGTGTCTCCTCTTTCTTCTTGTTTCTCACACAATTGTTACTTCTATCTTTCCTTTTGTTTCCTCTCCCTTCTTGTTTCTCACACCATTGTTACTTCTATCTCTCCTTTTGTCTCCTCTCCTTTCTTGTTTCTCACGCCATTGTTGCTTCTAACTCTCCTTTTCCCTTCTCTCCCTTCTTGTTTCTCACCATTGTTACTTATATCTCTTCTTTTGTCTCTTCTCCCTTCTTGTTTTTCACCCCATTGTTGCTTCTATATCTCCTTTTGTCTCCTCTCCCTTCTTGTTTCTCATACCATTGTTGCGTATATCTCTTGTTTTGTCTCCTCTCCCTTCTTCTTTTTAACCCCATTGTTACTTCTATCTCTCCTTTTGTCTCCTCTCCCTTCTTGTTTTTCACCCCATTGTTGCTTCTATCTCTCCTTTTCTTTCTTCTCCCTTCTTGTTTCTCACACCTTTGTTACTTCTATCTCTCCTTTTGTCTCCGCTCCTTTCTGGTTTCTCACGACATTGTTGCTTCTATCTCTCCTTTTGTCTCCTCTCCCTTCTTGTTTCTCACACCATTGTTACTTTTATCTCTCCTTTTGTCTCTTGTTTCTTCTTGTTTCTCACACAATTGTTGCTTCTGTCTCTCCTTTTGTCTCTTCTATCTTCAAATTTCTCATACCATTGTTACTTCTATCTCTCCTTTTGTCTCTTCTCCCTTCTTGTTTCTAACACCATTGTTACTTATATCTCTCCTTCTGTCTCTTCTCTCTTCTTGTTTCTCACACCATTGTTGCTTCTATCTTTCTTTTAGTGTCCTCTCCCTTCTTGTTTCTCACACCATTGTCACTTCAATCTCTCCTTTTATCTCCTGTCTCTTCTTGTTTCTCACACCATTGTTACTTATATCTCTTCTTTTGTCTCTTCTCCCTTCTTGTTTTTCACACCAATGTTGCTTCTAACTCTTTTTGTCTCCTCTCCCTTCTCGTTTCTGACACCATTGTTACTTATATCTCTTCTTTTGTCTCTTCTCCCTTCTTGTTTTTCACACCATTGTTGCTTCTATCTCTCCTTTTGTCTCCTCTCCCTTCTTGTTTCTCACACCATTGTAGCTTCTATCTCTCGTTTTCTCTCCTCTCCCTTCTTGTTTCTCACACCATTGTTGCTTCTATCTTTCCTTTTGTCTCCTCTCCCTTCTTGTTTGTCACGCCATTGTTGCTTCTAACTCTCCTTTTCTCTCCTCTCCCTTCTTGTTTCTCACCATTGTTACTTCTATCTCTCTTTTTGGCTCCTCTCTTTCTTTTCTTGTTTCTCACAACATTGCTGCTTCTATCTCTATTTTTGTCTCCTCTCCTTTCTGGTTTCTCACATCAATTGTTACTTCTATCTCTCCTTTTGTCTCTTCTCTTTTCTTGTTTCTCACATCATTGTTACTTCTATCTCTCCTTTTGTCTCCTCTCCTTTCTGGTTTCTCACATCATTTTTGCTTTTATCTCTCCTTTTGTCTCATCTCCTTTCTTGTTTCTCACACCATTGTTACTTTTATCTCTCATTGTGTCTCTTCTTTCTTCTTGTTTCTCACACAATTGTTACTTCTATCTTTCTTTTTGTTTCCTCTCCCTTCTTGCTTCTCACACCATTGTTACTTCTATCTCTCCTTTTGTCTCCTCTCCTTTCTTGTTTCTCACGCCATTGTTGCTTCTAACTCTCCCTTTCCCTCCTCTCCCTTCTTGTTTCTCACCATTGTTACTTCTATCTCTCTTTTTGTCTCCTCTTTCTTCCCGTATCTCACACCATTGTTACTTCTATCTCTCCTTTTGTCTCTTCTCCCTTCTCGTTTCTCACACCATTGTTACTTCCATCTCTCCTTTTGTCTCCTCTCCCTTCTCGTTTCTCACACCATTGTTACTTATATCTCTCCTTCTGTCTCTTCTCTCTTCTTGTTTCTCACACCATTGTTGCTTCTATCTTTCTTTTAGTGTCCTCTCCCTTCTTGTTTCTCACACCATTGTCACTTTTATCTCTCCTTTTGTCTCCTCTCCCTTCTTGTTTCTCACACCATTGTCACTTCAATCTCTCCTTTTATCTCCTGTCTCTTCTTGTTTCTCACACCATTGTTACTTATATCTCTTCTTTTGTCTCCTATCCCTTCTTGTTTCTCACCCCATTGTTGCTTCTATCTCTCCTTTTCTTTCTTCTCCCTTCTTGTTTCTCACACCTTTGTTACTTCTATCTCTCCTTTTGTCTCCGCTCCTTTCTGGTTTCTCACGACATTGTTGCTTCTATCTCTCCTTTTGTCTCCTCTCCCTTCTTGTTTCTCACACCATTGTTACTTTTATCTCTCCTTTTGTCTCCTGTTTCTTCTTGTTTCTCACACAATTGTTGCTTCTGTCTCTCCTTTTGTCTCTTCTATCTTCAAATTTCTCATACCATTGTTACTTCTATCTCTCCTTTTGTCTCTTCTCCCTTCTTGTTTCTAACACCATTGTTACTTATATCTCTCCTTCTGTCTCTTCTCTCTTCTTGTTTCTCACACCATTGTTGCTTTTATCTTTCTTTTAGTGTCCTCTTCCTTCTTGTTTCTCACACCATTGTCACTTTTATCTCTCCTTTTGTCTCCTCTCCCTTCTTGTTTCTCACACCATTGTCACTTCAATCTCTCCTTTTATCTCCTGTCTCTTCTTGTTTCTCACACCATTGATACTTATATCTCTTCTTTTGTCTCTTCTCCCTTCTTGTTTTTCACACCAATGTTGCTTCTAACTCTTTTTGTCTCCTCTCCCTTCTCGTTTCTGACACCATTGTTACTTATATCTCTTCTTTTGTCTCTTCTCCCTTCTTGTCTTTCACACCATTGTTGCTTCTATCTCTCGTTTTCTCTCCTCTCCCTTCTTGTTTGTCACACCATTGTTGCTTCTATCTCTCTTTTAGTTTTTTCTCCCTTCTTGTTTCTCACACCATTGTTGCCTATATCTCTCCTTTTGTCTCTTCTATCTTCTTATTTCTCATACCATTGTTACTTCTATCTCTCCTTTTGTCTCTTCTCCCTTCTTGTTTCTAACACCATTGTTACTTATATCTCTCCTTTTGTCTCTTCTCTCTTCTTGTTTCTCACACCATTGTTGCTTCTATCTCTCTTTTAGTGTCCTCTCCCTTCTTGTTTCTCACACCATTGTCACTTTTATCTCTCCTTTTGTCTCCTCTCCCTTCTTGTTTCTCACACCATTGTCACTTCATTCTCTCCTTTTTTCTCCTGTCTCTTCGTGTTTCTCACACCATTGTTACTTCTATCTCTTCTTTTGTCTCCTCTCTCTTTTCCCGTTTCTCACACCATTGTTGCTTCTATCTCGCCTTTTGTCTCCTCTCCCTTCTTGTTTCTCATACTTTTGTTGCTTCTATCTTTACTTTTGTCTCCTCTCCTTTCTGGTTTCTCACATCATTGTTGCTTCTATCTCTCCTTTTGTCTCCTCTCCCTTCTTGTTTCTCACACCATTGTTACTTTCATCTCTCATTTTGTCTCCTCTTTCATCTTGTTTCTCACACCATTGTTGCTTCTATCTCTCCTTTTGTCTCTTCTCCCTTCTTGTTTCTCACGCCTTTGTTAATTCTATCTCATCTTTCGTCTCCTCTTTCATTTTGTCTCTCACAACATTGCTACTTCTATCTCTTCTTTTGTCTACTCTCCCTTTTTGTTTCTCATACCATTGTTACTTCTATCTCTCCTTTTGTCTCTTCTCCTTTCTCGTTTCTCACACCATTGTTACTTATATCTCTCCTTTGGTCTCTTCTCCCTTCTCGTTTCTCACACCATTGTAACTTCTATCTCTCTTTTTGTCTCCTCTCCCTTCTTGTTTCTCACCCCATTGTTGCTTCTATCTCTCTTTTAGTGTCCTCTCCCTTCTTGTTTCTCACACCATTGTCACTTCTATCTCTCCTTTTGTCTCCACTCCCTTCTTGTTTCTCACGCCTTTGTTACTTCTATCTCATCTTTCGTCTCCTCTTTCATTTTGTCTCTCACAACATTGCTACTTCTATCTCTTCTTTTGTCTACTCTCCCTTTTTGTTTCTCACACCATTGTTACTTCTATCTCTCCTTTTGTCTCTTCTCCTTTCTCGTTTCTCACACCATTGTTACTTATATCTCTCCTTTGGTCTCTTCTCCCTTCTTGTTTCTCACACCATTGTTACTTATATCTCTTCTGTTGTCTCTTCTCTCTTCTTGTTTCTGACAGCGTTGTCGCTTCTATCTCTGTTTTAGTCTCCTCTCCCTTCTTGTTTCTCACACCATTGTCACTTCTATCTCTCCTTTTGTCTCCACTCCCTGATTGTTTCTCATATCAATGTTCCTTCTATCTCTTCTTTTGTCTCATATCTTTTCTTGTTTTTCAAACCATTGTTGCTTCTATCTCTCTTTTAATTTCTTCTCCCTTCTTGTTTCTCACACCATTGTTGCGTATATCTCTCCTTTTGTCTTTTCTATCTTCTTATTTCTCATACCATTGTTACTTCTATCTCTCCTTTTGTCTCTTCTCCCTTTTTGTTTTTCACCCCATTGTTGCTTCTATATCTCCTTTTGTCTCCTCTCCCTTCATGTTTCTCATACCATTGTTGCGTATATCTCTTGTTTTGTCTCCTCTCCCTTCGTGTTTTCACCCCATTGTTACTTCTATCTCTCCTTTTGTCTCCTCTCCCTTCTTGTTTCTCACCCTATTGTTGCTTCTATCTCTCCTTTTGTCTCTTCTCCCTTCTTGTTTCCCACACCATTGTTACTTCTATCTCTTCTTTTGTCTCCTCTCCCTTTTGGTTTCTCATACCATTGTTACTTCTATCTCTCCTTTTGTCTCTTCTCCCTTCTCGTTTCTCACACCATTGTTACTTATATCTCTCCTTTGGTCTCTTCTCCCTTCTCGTTTCTCACACCATTGTAACTTCTATCTCTCCTTTTGTCTCCTCTCCCTTCATGTTTCTCACCCCATTGTTGCTTGTATCTCTCCTTTTGTCTCTTCTCCCTTCTTGTTTCTCAAACCATTGTTACTTATATCTCTTTTTTTGTCTCATCTCCCTTCTTGTTTCTCATACCATTGTTACTTTTATCTCTCATTGTGTCTCCTCTTTCTTCTTGTTTCTCACACAATTGTTACTTCTATCTTTCTTTTTGTTTCCTCTCCGTTCTTGTTTCTCACACCATTGTTACTTCTATCTCTCCTTTTGTCTCCTCTCCTTTCTTGTTTCTCATGCCATTGTTGCTTCTAACTTTCCTTTTCCCTCCTCTCCCATCTTGTTTCTCACCATTGTAGCTTCTATCTCTTTTTTTGTCTCCTCTTTCTTCCCGTATCTCACACCATTGTTACTTTTATCTCTCTTTTTGTCTCTTCTCCTTTCTGGTTTCTCACATCATTGTTACTTCTATCTCTCCTTTTGTCTCCTCTCTTTTCTGGTTTCTCACATCATTGTTGCTTCTATCTCTCCTTTTGTCTCCTCTCCCTTCTTGTTTCTCACACCATTGTTACTTTTATCTCTCATTTTGTCTGCTCTTTCTTCTTGTTTCTCACACCATTGTTACTTCTATCTCTCCTTTTGTTTCCTCTCCCTTCTTGTTTCTCACACCATTGTTACTTCTACCTCTCCTTTTGTCTCCTCTCCTTTCTTGTTTCTCACGCCATTGTTGCTTCTAACTCTCCTTTTGTCTCCTCTCTTTTCTGGTTTCTCACATCATTGTTGCTTCTATCTCTCCTTTTGTCTCCTCTCTCTTCTTGTTTCTCACACCATTGTTACTTTTATCCCTCCTTTTCCCTCCTCTCCCATCTTGTTTCTCACCATTGTAGCTTTTATCTCTCTTTTTGTCTCCTCTTTCTTCCCGTATCTCACACCATTGTTACTTCTGTCTCTCCTTTTGTCTCTTCTCCTTTCTGGTTTCTCACATCATTGTTACTTCTATCTCTCCTTTTGTCTCCTCTCCTTTCTGGTTTCTCACATCATTGTTGCTTCTATCTCTCCTTTTGTCTCATCTCCCTTCTTGTTTCTCACACAATTGTTACTTCTATCTTTCCTTTTGTTTCCTCTCCCTTCTTGTTTCTCACACCATTGTTACTTCTATCTCTCCTTTTGTCTCCTCTCCTTTCTTGTTTCTCACGCCATTGTTGCTTCTAACTCTCCTTTTCCCTTCTCTCCCTTCTTGTTTCTCACCATTGTTACTTATATCTCTTCTTTTGTCTCTTCTCCCTTCTTGTTTTTCACCCCATTGTTGCTTCTATATCTCCTTTTGTCTCCTATCCCTTCTTGTTTCTCATACCATTGTTGCGTATATCTCTTGTTTTGTCTTTTCTCCCTTCTTGTTTTTCACCCCATTGTTACTTCTATCTCTCCTTTTGTCTCCTCTCCCTTCTTGTTTCTCACCCCATTGTTGCTTCTATCTCTCCTTTTCTTTCTTCTCCCTTCTTGTTTCTCACACCTTTGTTCCTTCTATCTCTCCTTTTGTCTCCGCTCCTTTCTGGTTTCTCACAACATTGTTGCTTCTATCTCTCCTTTTGTCTCCTCTCCCTTCTTGTTTCTCACACCATTGTTACTTTTATCTCTCCTTTTGTCTCCTGTTTCTTCTTGTTTCTCACACCATTGTTGCTTATATCTCTCCTTTTGTCTCTTCTATCTTCAAATTTTTCATACCATTGTTACTTCTATCTCTCCTTTTGTCTCTTCTCCCTTCTTGTTTCTAACACCATTGTTACTTATATCTCTCCTTCTGTCTCTTCTCTCTTCTTGTTTCTCACACCATTGTTGCTTCTATCTCTCTTTTAGTGTCCTCTCCCTTCTTGTTTCTCACCATTGTTACTTCTATCTCTCCTTTTGTCTCCACTTTCTTCTTGTTTCTCACACCTTTGTTGCTTCTATCTCTCCTTTTGTCTCCTCTCCCTTCTTGTTTCTCACACCATTGTTACTTTTATCTCTCCTTTTCCCTCCTCTCCCATCTTGTTTCTCACCATTGTAGCTTCTATCTCTCTTTTTGTCTCCTCTTTCTTCCCGTATCTCACACCATTGTTACTTCTGTCTCTCCTTTTGTCTCTTCTCCTTTCTGGTTTCTCACATCATTGTTACTTCTATCTCTCCTTTTGTCTCCTCTCCTTTCTGGTTTCTCACATCATTGTTGCTTCTATCTCTCCTTTTGTCTCATCTCCCTTCTTGTTTCTCACACAATTGTTACTTTTATCTCTCATTGTGTCTCCTCTTTCTTCTTGTTTCTCACACAATTGTTACTTCTATCTTTCCTTTTGTTTCCTCTCCCTTCTTGTTTCTCACACCATTGTTACTTCTATCTCTCCTTTTGTCTCCTCTCCTTTCTTGTTTCTCACGCCATTGTTGCTTCTAACTCTCCTTTTCCCTTCTCTCCCTTCTTGTTTCTCACCATTGTTACTTAAATCTCTTCTTTTGTCTCTTCTCCCTTCTTGTTTTTCACCCCATTGTTGCTTCTATATCTCCTTTTGTCTCCTATCCCTTCTTGTTTCTCATACCATTGTTGCGTATATCTCTTGTTTTGTCTCTTCTCCCTTCTTGTTTTTCACCCCATTGTTACTTCTATCTCTCCTTTTGTCTCCTCTCCCTTCTTGTTTCTCACCCCATTGTTGCTTCTATCTCTCCTTTTCTTTCTTCTCCCTTCTTGTTTCTCACACCTTTGTTACTTCTATCTCTCCTTTTGTCTCCGCTCCTTTCTGGTTTCACACAACATTGCTGCTTCTATCTCTCCTTTTGTCTCCTCTCCCTTCTTGTTTCTCACACCATTGTTACTTTTATCTCTCCTTTTGTCTCCTGTTTCTTCTTGTTTCTCACACCATTGTTGCTTATATCTCTCCTTTTGTCTCTTCTATCTTCAAATTTCTCATACCATTGTTACTTCTATCTCTCCTTTTGTCTCTTCTCCCTTCTTGTTTCTAACACCATTGTTACTTATATCTCTCCTTCTGTCTCTTCTCTCTTCTTGTTTCTCACACCATTGTTGCTTCTATCTCTCTTTTAGTGTCCTCTCCCTTCTAGTTTCTCACCATTGTTACTTCTATCTCTCCGTTTGTCTCCACTTTCTTCTTGTTTCTCACACCTTTGTTGCTTCTATCTCTCCTTTTGTCTCTTCTCCTATCTTGTTTCTCACATCATTGTTACTTCTATCTCTCCTTTTGTCTCCTCTCCTTTCTGGTTTCTCACATCATTGTTGCTTCTATCTCTCCTTTTGTCTCATCTCCCTTCTTGTTTCTCACACAATTGTTACTTTTATCTCTCATTGTGTCTCCTCTCCCTTCTTGTTTCTCACACCATTGTTACTTCTATCTCTCCTTTTGTCTCCTCTCCTTTCTTGTTTCTCACGCCATTGTTGCTTCTAACTCTCCTTTTGTCTCCTCTCTTTTCTGGTTTCTCACATCATTGTTGCTTCTATCTCTCCTTTTGTCTCCTCTCCCTTCTTGTTTCTCACACCATTGTTACTTTTATCTCTCCTTTTCCCTCCTCTCCCATCTTGTTTCTCACCATTGTAGCTTCTATCTCTCTTTTTGTCTCCTTTTTCTTCCCGTATCTCACACCATTGTTACTTCTATCTCTCCTTTTGTCTCTTCTCCTTTCTGGTTTCTCACATCATTGTTACTTCTATCTCTCCTTTTGTCTCCTCTCCTTTCTGGTTTCTCACATCATTGTTGCTTCTATCTCTCCTTTTGTCTCATCTCCCTTCTTGTTTAACACAATTGTTACTTTTATCTCTCATTGTGTCTCCTCTTTCTTCTTGTTTCTCACACAATTGTTACTTCTCTCTTTCCTTTTGTTTCCTCTCCCTTCTTGTTTCTCACACCATTGTTACTTCTATCTCTCCTTTTGTCTCCTCTCCTTTCTTGTTTCTCACGCCATTGTTGCTTCTAACTCTCCTTTTCCTTTCTCTCCCTTCTTGTTTCTCATCATTGTTACTTATATCTCTTCTTTTGTCTCTTCTCCCTTCTTGTTTTTCACCCCATTGTTGCTTCTATATCTCCTTTTGTCTCCTCTCCCTTCTTGTTTTTCATACCATTGTTGCGTATATCTCTTGTTTTGTCTCCTCTCCCTTCTTGTTTTTCACCCCATTGTTACTTCTATCTCTCCTTTTGTCTCCTCTCCCTTCTTGTTTCTCACCCCATTGTTGCTTCTATCTCTCCTTTTTTTCTTCTCCCTTCTTGTTTCTCACACCTTTGTTACTTCTATCTCTCCTTTTGTCTCCGCTCCTTTCTGGTTTCTCACAACATTGTTACTTCTATCTATTCTTTTGTCTCTTCTCCCTTCTTGTTTCTCACATCATTGTTACTTCTATCTCTCCTTTTGTCTCCTCTCCTTTCCTGTTTCTCATATCATTGTTACTTCTATCTCTTCTTTTGTCTCCTCTCTTTTCTTGTTTCTCACACCATTGTTACTTCTATCTTTCCTTTTGCCTCCTCTCCCTTTTTGTTTCTCACATCATTGTTATTTCTATCTTTCCTTTCGTGTCCTTTCCGTTATCTTTTCTCACACCATTGTTGCTTGTATCTCTCCTTTTGTCTCCTCTCCGTTCTCTTTTCCCACACCATTATTGCTTATATCTCTCTTTGGTCGCCTCTTCCTTCTTGTTTCTCACACCGTTGTTACTTCTATTTCTCCTTTTGTCTCTTCTCCTTTCTTTTTTCTCACACCATTGTTACTTCTATCTCTCCTTTTGTCTCTTCTCCCTTCTCGTTTCTCACACCATTGTTACTTATATCTCTCCTTTGGTCTCTTCTCCCTTCTCGTTTCTCACACCATTGTAACTTCTATCTCTCTTTTTGTCTCCTCTCCCTTCTTGTTTCTCACCCCATTGTTGCTTCTATCTCTCCTTTTGTCTCTTCTCCCTTCTTGTTTCTCACACCATTGTTACTTATATCTCTTCTGTTGTCTCTTCTCTCTTCTTGTTTCTGACAGCATTGTCGCTTCTATCTCTGTTTTAGTCTCCTCTCCCTTCTTGTTTCTCACACCATTGTCACTTCTATCTCTCCTTTTGTCTCCACTCCCTGATTGTTTCTCATACCCTTGTTACTTCTATCTCTTCTTTTGTCTCATATCTCTTCTTGTTTTTCACACCATTGTTGCTTCTATCTCTCTTTTAATCTCTTCTCCCTTCTTGTTTCTCACACCATTGTTGCGTATATCTCTCCTTTTGTCTTTTCTATCTTCTTATTTCTCATACAATTGTTACTTCTATCTCTCCTTTTGTTTCTTCTCCCTTCTTGTTTTTCACCCCATTGTTGCTTCTATATCTCCTTTTGTCTCCTCTCCCTTCATGTTTCTCATACCATTGTTGCGTATATCTCTTGTTTTGTCTCCTCTGCCTTCGTGTTTTCACCCCATTGTTACTTCTATCTCTCCTTTTGTCTCCTCTCCTTTCTTGTTTCTCACCCTATTGTTGCTTCTATCTCTCCTTTTGTCTCTTCTCCCTTCTTGTTTCTCACACCTTTGTACCTTCTATCTCTTCTTTCGTCTCCTCTTTCTTTTTGTTTCCCACACCATTGTTACTTCTATCTCTTCTTTTGTCTCCTCTCCCTTTTGGTTTCTCATACCATTGTTACTTCTATCTCTCCTTTTGTCTCTTCTCCCTTCTCGTTTCTCACACCATTGTTACTTATATCTCTCCTTTGGTCTCTTCTCCCTTCTCGTTTCTCACACCATTGTAACTTCTATCTCTCCTTTTGTCTCCTCTCCCTTCTTGTTTCTCACCCCATTGTTGCTTGTATCTCTCCTTTTGTCTCTTCTCCCTTCTTGTTTCTCAAACCATTGTTACTTATATCTCTTTTTTTGTCTCATCTCCCTTCTTGTTTCTCACACCATTGTTACTTTTATCTCTCATTGTGTCTCCTCTTTCTTCTTGTTTCTCACACAATTGTTACTTCTATCTTTCTTTTTGTTTCCTCTCCGTTCTTGTTTCTCACACCATTGTTACTTCTATCTCTCCTTTTGTCTCCTCTCCTTTCTTGTTTCTCACGCCATTGTTGCTTCTAACTCTCCTTTTCCCTCCTCTCCCATCTTGTTTCTCACCATTGTAGCTTCTATCTCTCTTTTTGTCTCCTCTTTCTTCCCGTATCTCACACCATTGTTACTTCTATCTCTCCTTTTGTCTCTTCTCCTTTCTGGTTTCTCACATCATTGTTACTTCTATCTCTCCTTTTGTCTCCTCTCTTTTCTGGTTTCTCACATCATTGTTTCTTCTATCTCTCTTTTTGTCTCCTCTCCCTTCTTGTTTCTCACACCATTGTTACTTTTATCTCTCATTTTGTCTGCTCTTTCTTCTTGTTTCTCACACCATTGTTACTTCTATCTCTCCTTTTGTTTCCTCTCCCTTCTTGTTTCTCACACCATTGTTACTTCTATCTCTCTTTTTGTCTCCTCTCCTTTCTTGTTTCTCACGCCATTGTTGCTTCTAACTCTCCTTTTGTCTCCTCTCTTTTCTGGTTTCTCACATCATTGTTGCTTCTATCTCTCCTTTTGTCTCTTCTCCCTTCTTGTTTTTCACACCAATGTTGCTTCTAACTCCTTTTGTCTCCTCTCCCTTCTCGTTTCTGACACCATTGTTACTTATATCTCTTCTTTTGTCTCTTCTCCCTTCTTGTTTTTCACACCATTGTTGCTTCTATCTCTCATTTTGTCTCCTCTCTCTTCTTGTTTCTCACACCATTGTTGCTCATATCTCTCCTTTTGTCTCCTCTCCCTTCTTGTTTCTCACGCCATTGTTGCTTCTAACTCTCCTTTTCTCTCCTCTCCCTTCTTGTTTCTCACCATTGTTACTTCTATCTCTCCTTTTGTCTCCTCTCTCTATTTTCTTGTTTCTCACACCATTGCTGCTTCTACCTCTCCTTTTGTCTCTTCTCCTTTCTGGTTTCTCACATCATTGTTACTTCTATCTCTCCTTTTGTCTCCTCTCTTTTCTGGTTTCTCACATCATTGTTGCTTCTATCTCTCTTTTTGTCTCTTCTCCCTTCTTGTTTCTCATACCATTGTTGCGTATATCTCTTGTTTTGTCTCCGCTCCTTTCTGGTTTCTCACAACTTTGTTGCTTCTATCTCTCCTTTTGTCTCCTCTCCCTTCTTGTTTCTCACACCATTGTTACTTTTATCTCTCCTTTTCTTTCTTCTCCCTTCTTGTTTCTCACACCATTGTTACTTATATCTCTCCTTTTGTCTCTTCTATCTTCAAATTTCTCATACCATTGTTACTTCTATCTCTCCTTATGTCTCTTCTCCCTTCTTGTTTCTAACACCATTGTTACTTATATCTCTCCTTCTGTCTCTTCTCTCTTCTTCTTTCTCACACCATTGTTGCTTCTATCTCTCTTTTAGTGTCCTCTCCCTTCTTGTTTCTCACCATTGTTACTTCTATCTCTCCTTTTGTCTCCACTTTCTTCTTGTTTCTCACACCTTTGTTGCTTCTATCTCTCCTTTTGTCTCTTCTCCTATCTTGTTTCTCACATCATTGTTACTTCTATCTCTCCTTTTGTCTCCTCTCCTTTCTGGTTTCTTACATCATTGTTGCTTCTATCTCTCCTTTTGTCTCATCTCCCTTCTTGTTTCTCACACAATTGTTACTTTTATCTCTCATTGTGTCTCCTCTTTCTTCTTGTTTCTCACACAATTGTTACTTCTATCTTTCCTTTTGTTTCCTCTCCCTTCTTGTTTCTCACACCATTGTTACTTCTATCTCTCCTTTTGTCTCCTCTCCCTTCTTGTTTCTCACGCCATTGTTGCTTCTAACTCTCCTTTTGTCTCCTCTCTTTTCTGGTTTCTCACATCATTGTTGCTTCTATCTCTCTTTTTGTCTCCTCTCCTTTCTTGTTTCTAACACCATTGTTACTTATATCTCTCCTTCTGTCTCTTCTCTCTTCTTGTTTCTCACACCATTGTTGCTTCTATCTCTCTTTTAGTGTCCTCTCCCTTCTTGTTTCTCACCATTGTTACTTCTATCTCTCCTTTTGTCTCCACTTTCTTCTTGTTTCTCACACCTTTGTTGCTTCTATCTCTCCTTTTGTCACCTCTCCCTTCTTGTTTCTCACGCCATTGTTGCTTCTAACTCTCCTTTTGTCTCCTCTCTTTTCTGGTTTCTCACATCATTGTTGCTTCTATCTCTCCTTTTGTCTCATCTCCCTTCTTGTTTCTCACACAATTGTTACTTTTATCTCTCATTGTGTCTCCTCTTTCTTCTTGTTTCTCACACAATTGTTACTTCTATCTTTCCTTTTGTTTCCTCTCCCTTCTTGTTTCTCACACCATTGTTACTTCTATCTCTCCTTTTGTCTCCTCTCCCTTCTTGTTTCTCACGCCATTGTTGCTTCTAACTCTCCTTTTGTCTCCTCTCTTTTCTGGTTTCTCACATCATTGTTGCTTCTATCTCTCTTTTTGTCTCCTCTCCCTTCTTGTTTCTCACACCATTGTTACTTCTATCTCTCCTTTTGTCTCATCTCCTTTCTTGTTTCTCACGCCATTGTTGCTTCTAACTCTCCTTTTCCCTTCTCTCCCTTCTTGTTTCTCACCATTGTTACTTATATCTCTTCTTTTGTCTCTTCTCCTTTCTTGTTTTTCACCCCATTGTTGCTTCTATATCTCCTTTTGTCTCCTCTCCCTTCTTGTTTTTCATACCATTGTTGCGTATATCTCTTGTTTTGTCTCCTCTCCCTTCTTGTTTTTCACCCCATTGTTACTTCTATCTCTCCTTTTGTCTCCTCTCCTTTCTTGTTTCTCACCCCATTGTTGCTTCTATCTCTCCTTTTCTTTCTTCTCCCTTTTTGTTTCTTACACCTTTGTTACTTCTATCTCTCCTTTTGTCTCCGCTCCTTTCTGGTTTCTCACAACATTGTTAAATCTATCTATTCTTTTGTCTCTTCTCCCTTCTTGTTTCTTACATCATTGTTACTTCTATCTCTCCTTTTGTCTCCTCTCCTTTCATGTTTCTCATATCATTGTTACTTCTATCTCTTCTTTTGTCTCCTCTCTTTTCTTGTTTCTCACACCATTGTTACTTTTATCTCTCCTTTTGCCTCCTGTTTCTTCTTGTTTCTCACACCATTGTTGCTTATATCTCTCCTTTTGTCTCTTCTATCTTCAAATTTCTCATACCATTGTTACTTCTATCTCTCCTTTTGTCTCTTCTCCCTTCTTGTTTCTAACACCATTGTTACTTATATCTCTCCTTCTGTCTCTTCTCTCTTCTTGTTTCTCACACCATTGTTGCTTCTATCTCTCTTTTAGTGTCCTCTCCCTTCTTGTTTCTCACCATTGTTACTTCTATCTCTCCTTTTGTCTCCTCTCCTTTCTGGTTTCTCACATCATTGTTGCTTCTATCTCTCCTTTTGTCTCATCTCCCTTCTTGTTTCTCACACAATTGTTACTTTTATCTCTCATTGTGTCTCCTCTTTCTTCTTGTTTCTCACACAATTGTTACTTCTATCTTTCCTTTTGTTTCCTCTCCCTTCTTGTTTCTCACACCATTGTTACTTCTATCTCTCCTTTTGTCTCCTCTCCTTTCTTGTTTCTCACGCCATTGTTGCTTCTAACTCTCCTTTTGTCTCCTCTCTTTTCCGGTTTCTCACATCATTGTTGCTTCTATCTCTCCTTTTGTCTCCTCTCCCTTCTTGTTTCTCACACCATTGTTACTTTTATCTCTCCTTTTCCCTCCTCTCCCATCTTGTTTCTCACCATTGTAGCTTCTATCTCTCTTTTTGTCTCCTCTTTCTTCCCGTATCTCACACCATTGTTACTTCTATCTCTCCTTTTGTCTCTTCTCCTTTCTGGTTTCTCACATCATTGTTACTTCTATCTCTCCTTTTGTCTACTCTCCTTTCTGGTTTCTCACATCATTGTTGCTTCTATCTCTCCTTTTGTCTCATCTCCCTTCTTGTTTCTCACACAATTGTTACTTTTATCTCTCATTGTATCTCCTCTTTCTTCTTGTTTCTCACACAATTGTTACTTCTATCTTTCCCTTTGTTTCCTCTACCTTCTTGTTTCTCACACCATTGTTACTTCTATCTCTCCTTTTGTCTCCTCTCCTTTCTTGTTTCTCACGCCATTGTTGCTTCTAACTCTCCTTTTCCCTTCTCTCCCTTCTTGTTTCTCATCATTGTTACTTATATCTCTTCTTTTGTCTCTTCTCCCTTCTTGTTTTTCACCCCATTGTTGCTTCTATATCTCCTTTTGTCTCCTCTCCCTTCTTGTTTTTCATACCATTGTTGCGTATATCTCTTGTTTTGTCTCCTCTCCCTTCTTGTTTTTCACCCCATTGTTACTTCTATCTCTCCTTTTGTCTCCTCTCCCTTCTTGATTCTCACCCCATTGTTGCTTCTATCTCTCCTTTTTTTCTTCTCCCTTCTTGTTTCTCACACCTTTGTTACTTCTATCTCTCCTTTTGTCTCCGCTCCTTTCTGGTTTCTCACAACATTGTTACTTCTATCTATTCTTTTGTCTCTTCTCCCTTCTTGTTTCTCACATCATTGTTACTTCTATCTCTCTTTTTGTCTCCTCTCCTTTCTTGTTTCTCATATCATTGTTACTTCTATCTCTTCTTTTGTCTCCTCTCTTTTCTTGTTTCTCACACCATTGTTACTTCTATCTTTCCTTTTGCCTCCTCTCCCTTTTTGTTTCTCACATCATTGTTATTTTTATCTTTCCTTTCGTGTCCTCTCCGTTATCTTTTCTCACACCATTGTTGCTTGTATCTCTCCTTTTGTCTCCTCTCCGTTCTCTTTTCTCACACCATTATTGCTTATATCTCTCTTTGGTCGCCTCTTCCTTCTTGTTTCTCACACCGTTGTTACTTCTATTTCTCCTTTTGTCTCTTCTCCTTTCTTTTTTCTCACACCATTGTTACTTCTATCTCTTCTTTGGTCTCCTTTCCCTTCTTGTTTCTCATACCATTGTTACTTCTATCTCTCCTTTTGTCTCTTCTCCCTTCTCGTTTCTCACACCATTGTTACTTATATCTCTCCTTTGGTCTCTTCTCCCTTCTCGTTTCTCAGACCATTGTAACTTCTATCTCTCTTTTTGTCTCCTCTCCCTTCTTGTTTCTCACCCCATCGTTGCTTCTATCTCTCCTTTTGTCTCTTCTCCCTTCTTGTTTCTCACACCATTGTTACTTATATCTCTTCTGTTGTCTCTTCTCTCTTCTTGTTTCTGACAGCATTGTCGCTTCTATCTCTGTTTTAGTCTCCTCTCCCTTCTTGTTTCTCACACCATTGTCACTTCTATCTCTCCTTTTGTCTCCACTCCCTGATTGTTTCTCATACCATTGTTACTTCTATCTCTTCTTTTGTCTCATATCTCATCTTGTTTTTCACACCATTGTTGCTTCTATCTCTCTTTTAATTTCTTCTCCCTTCTTGTTTCTCACACCATTGTTGCGTATATCTCTCCTTTTGTCTTTTCTATCTTCTTATTTCTCATACCATTGTTACTTCTATCTCTCCTTTTGTCTCTTCTCCCTTCTTGTTTTTCACCCCATTGTTGCTTCTATATCTCCTTTTGTCTCCTCTCCCTTCATGTTTCTCATACCATTGTTGCGTATATCTCTTGTTTTGTCTCCTCTCCCTTCGTGTTTTCACCCCATTGTTACTTCTATCTCTCCTTTTGTCTCCTCTCCTTTCTTGTTTCTCACCCTATTGTTGCTTCTATCTCTTCTTTTGTCTCTTCTCCCTTCTTGTTTCTCACACCTTTGTAACTTCTATCTCTTCTTTCGTCTCCTCTTTCTTTTTGTTTCCCACACCATTGTTACTTCTATCTCTTCTTTTGTCTCCTCTCCCTTTTGGTTTCTCATACCATTGTTACTTCTATCTCTCCTTTTGTCTCTTCTCCTTTCTCGTTTCTCACACCATTGTTACTTATATCTCTCCTTTGGTCTCTTCTCCCTTCTCGTTTCTCACACCATTGTAACTTCTATCTCTCCTTTTGTCTCCTCTCCCTTCTTGTTTCTCACCCCATTGTTGCTTGTATCTCTCCTTTTGTCTCTTCTCCCTTCTTGTTTCTCAAACCATTGTTACTTATATCTCTTTTTTTGTCTCATCTCCCTTCTTGTTTCTCACACCATTGTTACTTTTATCTCTCATTGTGTCTCCTCTTTCTTCTTGTTTCTCACACAATTGTTACTTCTATCGTTCTTTTTGTTTCCTCTCCGTTCTTGTTTCTCACACCATTGTTACTTCTATCTCTCCTTTTGTCTCCTCTCCTTTCTTGTTTATCACGCCATTGTTGCTTCTAACTCTCCTTTTCCCTCCTCTCCCATCTTGTTTCTCACCATTGTAGCTTCTATCTCTCTTTTTGTCTCCTCTTTCTTCCCGTATCTCACACCATTGTTACTTCTATCTCTCCTTTTGTCTCTTCTCCTTTCTGGTTTCTCACATCATTGTTACTTCTATCTCTCCTTTTGTCTCCTCTCTTTTCTGGTTTCTCACATCATTGTTGCTTCTATCTCTCTTTTTGTCTCCTCTCCCTTCTTGTTTCTCACACCATTGTTACTTTTATCTCTCATTTTGTCTGCTCTTTCTTCTTGTTTCTCACACCATTGTTACTTCTATCTCTCCTTTTGTTTTCTCTCCCTTCTTGTTTCTCACACCATTGTTACTTCTATCTCTCCTTTTGTCTCCTCTCCTTTCTTGTTTCTCACGCCATTGTTGCTTCTAACTCTCCTTTTGTCTCCTCTCTTTTCTGGTTTCTCACATCATTGTTGCTTCTATCTCTCCTTTTGTCTCCTCTCCCTTCTTGTTTCTCACCCCATTGTTGCTTCTATCTCCTTTTGTCTGTTCTCCCTTCTTGTTTCTCACACCTTTGTTACTTCTCTCTCTCCTTTTGTCTCCTCTCCTTTCTAGTTTCTCACACCATTGTTGCTTCTATCTCTCCTTTTCTCTCCTCTTCCTTCTTGTTTCTCACACCATTGTTGCTTCTGTCTCTCCTTTTGTCTTCTCTCCCTTCTTGTTTCTCACGCCATTGTTGCTTCTAACTCTCCTTTTCTCTCTTCTCCCTTCTTGTTTCTCACCATTGTTACTTCTATCTCTCCTTTTGTCTCCTCTCTCTCTTTTCTTGTTTCTCACACCATTGCTGCTTCTATGTCTCCTTTTGTCTCCTCTCCTTTCTGGTTTTCTCACATCAATTGTTACTTCTATCTCTTCTTTTGTCTCTTCTCTTTTCTGGTTTCTCACATCATTGTTACTTCTATCTCTCTTTTTGTCTCCTCTCCTTTCTGGTTTCTCACACCATTGTTACTTATATCTCTTCTTTTGTCTCTTCTCCCTTCTGGTTTCTCACAACATTGTTGCTTCTATCTCTCCTTTTGTCTCCTCTCCTTTCTGGTTTCTCACACCATTGTTACTTCTATCTCTCCTTTTGTCTCCTCTCCTTTCTTGATTCTCATACCATTGTCGCTTCTATCTCTGTTTTAGTCTCATCTCCCTTCTTGTTTCTCACACCATTGTCATTTCTATCTCTCCTTTGGTCTCCACTCCCTGATTGTTTCTCACACTATTGTTACTTCTATCTCTTCTTTTGTCTCTTCTATCTTCTTGTTTCTCACACCATTGTCACTTCAATCTCTCCTTTGATCTCTTGTCTCTTCTTGTTTCTCACACCATTGTTACTTATATCTCTTCTTTTGTCTCTTCTCCCTTCTTGTTTTTTACACCAATGTTGCTTCTAACTCCTTTTGTCTCCTCTCCCTTCTCGTTTCTGACACCATTGTTACTTATATCTCTTCTTTTGTCTCTTCTCCCTTCTTGTTTTTCACACCATTGTTGCTTCTATCTCTCATTTTGTCTCCTCTCTCTTCTTGTTTCTCACACCATTGTTGCTCATATCTCTCCTTTTGTCTCCTCTCCCTTCTTGTTTCTCACGCCATTGTTGCTTCTAACTCTCCTTTTCTCTCCTCTCCCTTCTTGTTTCTCACCATTGTTACTTCTATCTCTCCTTTTGTCTCCTCTCTCTATTTTCTTGTTTCTCACACCATTGCTGCTTCTACCTCTCCTTTTGTCTCCTCTCCTTTCTGGTTTCTCACATCATCGTTACTTCTATCTATTCTTTTGTCTCTTTTCCCTTCTTGTTTTTCATACCATTGTTACTTCTATCTCTACTTTTGTCTCCTCTCTCTTCTTGTTTCTCACACCATTGTTACTTCTATCTCTCCTTTTGTCTCCTCTCCCTTCTTGTTTCTCACATCCATGTTATTTCTTTCTCTCCTTTTGTGTCCTCTCCGTTCTCTTTTCTCACACCATTGTTGCTTCTATCTCTTCTTTTGTTTCTTCTCCCTTTTTGTTTCTCACATCATTGTTACTTCTATGTCTCCTTTTGTCTCTTCTGCCTTCTTTTTTCTCACACCTTGTTGTTTCTATCTCTCCTTTTGTTTCCTCTCCATTCTTGCTTCTCATACTATTGTTGCTTCTTTCTCTTCTTTTCTCTCTTCTCCCTTCTTGTTTCTCATACCATTGTTACTTCTATCTCTCATTTTGCCTCCTCTTCTTTCTTGTTTCTTACACCATGGTTACTTCTTTCTCTCCTTATGTCTCCTTTCCCTTGTTGTTTCTCACACCATTGTTACTTCTATCTCTCCTTTTGTCTCTTTTCCCTTCTCGTTTCTCACACCATTGTTACTTATATCTCTTCTTTTGTCTCTTCTTCCTTCTTGTTTTTCACCCCATTGTTGCTTCTATCTCTCATTTTCTCTCCTCTCCCTTCTTGTTTCTCACACCATTGTTCCTTCTATCTCTCCTTTTGTCTCCTCTCCCTTCTTGTTTCTCACGCCATTGTTGCTTCTAACTCTCTTTTTCTCTCCTCTCCCTTCTTGTTTCTCACACAATTGTTACTTCTATCTTTCTTTTTGTTTCCTCTCCGTTCTTGTTTCTCACACCATTGTTACTTCTATCTCTCCTTTTGTCTCCTCTCCTTTCTTGTTTATCACGCCATTGTTGCTTCTAACTCTCCTTTTCCCTCCTCTCCCATCTTGTTTCTCACCATTGTAGCTTCTATCTCTCTTTTTGTCTCCTCTTTCTTCCCGTATCTCACACCATTGTTACTTCAATCTCTCCTTTTGTCTCTTCTCCTTTCTGGTTTCTCACATCATTGTTACTTCTATCTCTCCTTTTGTCTCCTCTCTTTTCTGGTTTCTCACATCATTGTTGCTTCTATCTCTCTTTTTGTCTCCTCTCCCTTCTTGTTTCTCACACCATTGTTACTTTTATCTCTCATTTTGTCTGCTCTTTCTTATTGTTTCTCACACCATTGTTACTTCTATCTCTCCTTTTGTTTTCTCTCCCTTCTTGTTTCTCACACCATTGTTACTTCTATCTCTCCTTTTGTCTCCTCTCCTTTCTTGTTTCTCACGCCATTGTTGCTTTTAACTCTCCTTTTGTCTCCTCTCTTTTCTGGTTTCTCACATCATTGTTGCTTCTATCTCTCCTTTTGTCTCCTCTCCCTTCTTGTTTCTCACACCATTGTTACTTTTATCTCTCCTTTTCCCTCCTCTCCCATCTTGTTTCTCACCATTGTAGCTTCTATCTCTCTTTTTGTCTCCTCTTTCTTCCCGTATCTCACACCATTGTTACTTCTGTCTCTCCTTTTGTCTCTTCTCCTTTCTGGTTTCTCACATCATTGTTACTTCTATCTCTCCTTTTGTCTCCTCTCCTTTCTGGTTTCTCACATCATTGTTGCTTCTATCTCTCCTTTTGTCTCATCTCCCTTCTTGTTTCTCACACAATTGTTACTTTTATCTCTCATTGTGTCTCCTCTTTCTTCTTGTTTCTCACACAATTGTTACTTCTATCTTTCCTTTTGTTTCCTCTCCCTTCTTGTTTCTCACACCATTGTTACTTCTATCTCTCCTTTTGTCTCCTCTCCTTTCTTGTTTCTCACGCCATTGTTGCTTCTAACTCTCCTTTTCCCTTCGATCCCTTCTTGTTTCTCACCATTGTTACTTATATCTCTTCTTTTGTCTCTTCTCCTTTCTTGTTTTTCGCCCCATTGTTGCTTCTATATCTCCTTTTGTCTCCTATCCCTTCTTGTTTCTCATACCATTGTTGCGTATATCTCTTGTTTTGTCTCCGCTCCTTTCTGGTTTCTCACAACTATGTTGCCTCTATCTCTCCTTTTGTCTCCTCTCCCTTCTTGTTTCTCACACCATTGTTACTTTTATCTCTCCTTTTGTCTCCTGTTTCTTCTTGTTTCTCACACCATTGTTGCTTATATCTCTCCTTTTGTCTCTTCTATCTTCAAATTTCTCATACCATTGTTACTTCTATCTCTCCTTATGTCTCTTCTCCCTTCTTGTTTCTAACACCATTGTTACTTATATCTCTCCTTCTGTCTCTTCTCTCTTCTTGTTTCTCACACCATTGTTGCTTCTATCTCTCTTTTAGTGTCCTCTCCCTTCTTGTTTCTCACCATTGTTACTTCTATCTCTCCTTTTGTCTCCACTTTCTTCTTGTTTCTCACACCTTTGTTGCTTCTATCTCTCCTTTTGTCTCTTCTCCTATCTTGTTTCTCACATCATTGTTACTTCTATCTCTCCTTTTGTCTCCTCTCCTTTCTGGTTTCTCACATCATTGTTGCTTCTATCTCTCCTTATGTCTCATCTCCCTTCTTGTTTCTCACACAATTGTTACTTTTATCTCTCATTGTGTCTCCTCTTTCTTCTTGTTTCTCACACAATTGTTACTTCTATCTTTCCTTTTGTTTTCTCTCCCTTCTTGTTTCTCACACCATTGTTACTTCTATCTCTCCTTTTGTCTCCTCTCCCTTCTTGTTTCTCACCCCATTGTTGCTTCTAACTCTCCTTTTCCCTTCTCTCCCTTCTTGTTTCTCACCATTGTTACTTATATCTCTTCTTTTGTCTCTTCTCCCTTCTTGTTTTTCACCCCATTGTTGCTTCTATATCTCCTTTTGTCTCCTCTCCCTTCTTGTTTTTCATACCATTGTTGCGTATATCTCTTGTTTTGTCTCCTCTCCCTTCTTGTTTTTCACCCCATTGTTACTTCTATCTCTCCTTTTGTCTCCTCTCCCTTCTTGTTTCTCACCCCATTTTTGCTTCTATCTCTCTTTTTCTTTCTTCTCCCTTCTTGTTTCTCACACCTTTGTTACTTCTATCTCTCCTTTTGTCTCCGCTCCTTTCTGGTTTCTCACAACATTGTTACTTCTATCTATTCTTTTGTCTCTTCTCCCTTCTTGTTTCTCACATCATTGTTACTTCTATCTCTTCTTTTGTCTCCTCTCTTTTCTTGTTTCTCACACCATTGTTACTTCTATCTTTCCTTTTGCCTCCTCTCCCTTTTTGTTTCTCACATCATTGTTATTTCTATCTTTCCTTTCGTGTCCTCTCCGTTATTTTTTCTCACACCATTGTTGCTTGTATCTCTCCTTTTGTCTCCTCTCCGTTCACTTTTCTCACACCATTATTGCTTATATCTGTCTTTGGTCGCCTCTTCCTTCTTGTTTCTCACACCGTTGTTACTTTTATTTCTCCTTTTGTCTCTTCTCCTTTCTTTTTTCTCACACCATTGTTACTTCTATCTCTTCTTTGGTCTCCTTTCCCTTTTTGTTTCTCATACCATTGTTACTTCTATTTCTCATTTTGTTTCCTTTCACTTAATGTTTCTCATACCATTGTTACTTCTATCTATTCTTTTGTCTCTTCTCCCTTCTTGTTTCTCATACCATTGTTACTTCTATCTCTACTTTTGTCTCCTCTCTTTTCTTGTTTCTCACACCATTGTTAGTTCTATCTTTCCTTTTGCCTCCTCTCTCTTTTTGTTTCTCACATCATTGTTATTTCTATCTTTCCTTTCGTGTCCTCTCTGTTTTCTTTTCTCACACCATTGTTGCTTGTATCTCTCCTTTTGTCTCCTCTCCCTTCTTGTTTCTCATACCATTGTCACTTCAATCTATCTTTTTGTCTCTTTTCCCTTCTTGTTTCTCACACCATTGTTACTTCTATCTCTCCTTTTGTCTCCTCTCCCTTATTGTTTCTCACACCATTGTAACTTTTATCTCTCATTTTGTATCCTCTCCTTATTGTTTTTCATACCATTGTTACTTCTATCTATTCTTTTGTCTCTTCTCCCTTCTTGTTTCTCACATCATTGTTACTTCTATCTCTCCTTTTGTCTCCTCTCCCTTCTTGTTTCTCACACCATTGTTACTTCTATCTCTCCTTTTGTCTCCTCTCCTTTCTTGTTTCTCATACCATTGTCGCTTCTATCTCTGTTTTAGTCTCATCTCCCTTCTTGTTTCTCACACCATTGTCACTTCTATCTCTCCTTTTGTCTCCATTCCCTGATTGTTTCTCATACCATTGTTACTTCTATCTCTTCTTTTGTCTCTTCTATCTTCTTGTTTCTCACACCATTGTCACTTCAGTCTCTCCTTTTATCTCTTGTCTCTTCTTGTTTCTCACACCATTGTTACTTATATCTCTTCTTTTGTCTCTTCTCCCTTCTTGTTTTTCACACCAATGTTGCTTCTAACTCCTTTTGTCTCCTCTCCTTTCTCGTTTCTGACACCATTATTACTTATATCTCTTCTTTTGTCTCTTCTCCCTTCTTGTTTTTCACACCATTGTTGCTTCTATCTCTCATTTTGTCTCCTCTCTCTTCTTGTTTCTCACACCATTGTTGCTCATATCTCTCCTTTTGTCTCCTCTCCCTTCTTGTTTCTCACGCCATTGTTGCTTCTAACTCTTCTTTTCTCTCCTCTCCCTTCTTGTTTCTCACCATTGTTACTTCAATCTCTCCTTTTGTCTCCTCTCTCTATTTTCTTGTTTCTCACACCATTGCTGCTTCTACCTCTCCTTTTGTCTCCTCTCCTTTCTGGTTTCTCACATCATCGTTACTTCTATCTATTCTTTTGTCTCTTGTCCCTTCTGGTTTTTCATACCGTTGTTACTTCTATCTCTACTTTTGACTCCTCTCTCTTCTTGTTTCTCACACCATTGTTACTTCTATCTCTCCTTTTGTCTCCTCTCCCTTCTTGTTTCTCACATCATTGTTATTTCTTTCTCTCCTTTTGTGTCCTCTCCGTTCTCTTTTCTCACACCATTGTTGCTTCTATCTCTCCTTTTGTCTCTTCTCCCTTTTTGTTTCTCACATCATTGTTACTTCTATGTCTCCTTTTGTCTCTTCTGCCTTCTTATTTCTCACACCTTGTTGCTTCTATCTCTCTTTTTATTTCCTCTCCATTCTTGCTTCTCATACTATTGTTGCTTCTTTCTCTTCATTTCATCACTTCTCCCTTCTTGTTTCTCATACCATTGTTACTTCTATCTCTCATTTTGTCTTCTCTTCTTTCTTGTTTCTTACACCATGGTTACTTCTTTCTCTCCTTATGTCTCTTTTCCCTTGTTGTTTCTCACACCATTGTTACTTCTATCTCTCCTTTTGTTTCTTTTCCCTTCTCGTTTCTCACACCATTGTTACTTATATCTCTTCTTTTGTCTCTTCTCCCTTCTTGTTTTTCACCCTATTGTTGCTTGTATCTCTCATTTTCTCTCCTCTCCCTTCTTGTTTCTCACACCATTGTTCCTTCTATCTCTCCTTTTGTCTCCTCTCCCTTCTTGTTTCTCACCATTGTTACTTCTATCTCTCCTTTTGTCTCCTCTCTCTATTTTTTTGTTTCTCACACCATTGCTGCTTCTACCTCTCTTTTTGTCTCCTCTCCTTTCTGGTTTCTCACATCATTGTTACTTCTATCTCTCCTTTTGTCTCTTCTCCTTTCTTGTTTCTCACATCATTGTTACTTCTATTTCTCCTTTTGTCTCCTCTCCTTTCAGGTTTCTCACATCACTGTTGCTTCTATCTCTTCTTTTGTCTCCTCTCCCTTCTTGTTTCTCACGCCATTGTTGCTTCTAACTCTCCTTTTCTCTCCTCTCCCTTCTTGTTTCTCACCATTGTTACTTCTATCTCTCCTTTTGTCTCCTCTCTCTATTTTCTTGTTTCTCACACCATTGCTGCTTCTACCTCTCCTTTTGTCTCCTCTCCTTTCTTGTTTCTCACGCCATTGTTGTTTCTAACTCTCCTTTTCCCTCCTCTCCCTTCTTGTTTCTCACCATTGTTACTTCTATCTCTCCTTTTGTCTCCTCTTTCTTCTTGTTTCTCACACCATCGTTGCTTCTATCTCTCCTTTTGTTTCCTCTCCCTACTTGTTTCTCACACCATCATTACTTCTATCTCTCCTTTTGTCTCCTCTCTTTTCTTGTTTCTCACGCCATGGTTGCTTCTAACTCTCCTTTTCCCTCCTCTCCCTTCTTGTTTCTCACCATTGTTACTTCTATCTCTCCTTTTGTCTCCTCTTTCTCCTTGTTTCTCACGCCATTGTTATTTCTATCTCTCCTTTTGTCTCCTCTCCCTTCTCGTTTCTCACACCATTGTTACTTATATCTTCTCTTTTGTCTCTTCTCCCTTCTTGTTTCTCATACCATTGTTGCGTATATCTCTTGTTTTGTGTCCTCTCCCTTCTTGTTTTTCACCCCATTGTTACTTCTATATCTCCTTTTGTCTCCTCCCCCTTCTTGTTTCTCACCCCATTGTTGCATCTATCTCTCCTTTTGTCTCATCTCCCTTCTTGTTTCTCACACTTTTGTTACTTCTATATCACCTTTTGTCTCCTCTCCGTTCTTGTTTCTCATACCATTGTTGCGTATATCTCTTGTTTTGTCTCCTCTCCCTTTTTGTTTTTCACCCCATTGTTACTTCTATCTCTTTTTTTGTCTCCTCTCCCTTCTTGTTTCTCACCCCATTGTTGCTTCTATCTCTCCTTTTGTCTCCTCTCCCTTATTGTTTCTCACACCATTGTTACTTCTATCTCTCCTTTTGTCTCCTCTCCCTTATTGTTTCTCATACCATTGTTACCTCTATCTATTCTTTTGTCTCTTCTCCCTTCTTGTTTCTCACATCATTGTTACTTGTATCTCTCCTTTTGTCTCCTCTTCCTTCTTGTTTCTCACACCATTGTTACTTCCATCTCTCCGTTTGTCTCCTCTCCCTTCTTGTTTCTCATACCATTGTTACTTCTATCTCTCATTTAGTATCTTCTCCCTTATTGCTTTTCACGCCATCATTACTTCTATCTCTCCTTTTGTCTCCTCTCTTTTCTTGTTTCTCACGCCATGGTTGCTTCTAACTCTCCTTTTCCCTCCTCTCCCTTCTTGTTTCTCACATCATTGTTACTTCTATCTCTCCTTTTGCCTCCTTTCCCTTCTCGTTTCTCACACCATTGTTACTTATATCTCTTCTTTTGTCTCCTCTCCCTTATTGTTTCTCACACCATTGTTAATTCTAAATCTTTTTTTGTCTCCTCTCCCTTTTTGTTTTTCACCCCATTGTTACTTCTATCTCTCTTTTTGTCTCCTCTCCCTTCTTGTTTCTCACCCCATTGTTGCTTCTATCTCTCCTTTTGTCTCCTCTCCCTTTTTGTTTCTCACACCATTGTTACTTCTATCTCTCCTTTTGTCTCCTCTCCCTTATTGTTTCTCACACCATTGTTAATTCTAACTCTCTTTTGGTCTCCTCTCCCTTCTTGTTTCTCATACCATTGTTACTTCTATCTCTCATTTTGTTTCCTTTCACTTATTGTTTCTCATACCATTGTTACTTCTATCTATTCTTTTGTCTCTTCTCTCTTCTTATTTCTCATACCATTGTTACTTCTATCTCTACTTTTGTCTCCTCTCTTTTCTTGTTTCTCACACCATTGTTACTTCTATCTCTCCTTTTACCTCCTCTCCCTTTTTCGTTTCTCACATCATTGTTGCTTCTATCTCTCGTTTTGTCTCTTTTCCCTTCTTGTTTCTCACACCATTGTTACTTCTATCTATTCTTTTGTCATCTCTCTTTTCTTGTTTCTCACACCATTGTTACTTCCATCTCTCCTTTTACCTCCTCTCCCTTTTTGTTTCTCACATCATTGTTATTTCTATCTTTCCTTTCCTGTCCTCTCCGTTATCTTTTCTCACACCATTGTTGCTTGTATCTCTCCTTTTGTCTCCTCTCCCTTATTGTTTCTCACACCATTGTTACTTCTATCTCTCATTTTGTCTCCGCTCCCTTATTGTTTCTCATACCATTGTTACTTCTATCTCTCCTTTTGTCTCCTATCCCTTATTGTTTCTCATACCATTGTTACTTCTATCTATTTTTTTGTCTCTTCTCCCTTCTTGTTTCTCACATCATTGTTACTTCTATCTCTCCTTTTTTCTCCTCTCCTTTCTTGTTTCTCACACCATTGTTACTTCTATCTCTCCTTTTGTCTCCTCTCCCTTCTTGTTTCTCATACCATTGTTACTTCTATCTCTCATTTTTTATCCTCTCCCTTATTGTTATTCATACCATTGTTACTTCTATCTATTCTTTTGTCTCTTCTCCCTTCTTGTTTCTCACATC
This sequence comes from Watersipora subatra, assembly GCF_963576615.1. Taxonomy (NCBI): domain Eukaryota; kingdom Metazoa; phylum Bryozoa; class Gymnolaemata; order Cheilostomatida; family Watersiporidae; genus Watersipora; species Watersipora subatra. The sequence goes on along the minus strand of NC_088711.1, from coordinate 46,935,215 downwards.
ATTGTTGCTTCTATCTCTCCTTTTGTCTCCTTTCCCTTCTTGTTTCTCACACCATTGTTACTTATATCTCTTCTTTTGTCTCTTCTCCCTTTTTGTTTTTCACCCCATTGTTGCTTCTATATCTCCTTTTGTCTCCTCTCCCTTCTTGTTTCTCATACCATTGTTGCGTATATCTCTTGTTTTGCCTCCTCTCCCTTCTTGTTTTTCACCCCATTGTTACTGCTATCTCTCCTTTTGTCTCCTCTCCCTTCTTGTTTCTCACCCCATTGTTGCTTCTATTTCCTTTTGTCTGTTCTCCCTTCTTGTTTCTCACACCTTTGTTACTTCTCTCTCTCCTTTTGTCTCCTCTCCTTTCTGGTTTCTCACTTCATTGTTGCTTCTATCTCTCCTTTTGTCTCCTCCCCCTTCTTGTTTCTCACACCGTTGTTACTTTTATCTCTCATTTTGACTCCTTGCACTTCTTGTTTCTCATACCATTGTTACTTCTATCTATTCTTTTGTCTCTTTTCCCTTCTTGTTTTTCATACCATTGTTACTTCTATCTCTACTTTTGTCTCCTCTTTCTTTTCTCGTTTCTCTTACCATTGTTACTTCTATCTCTCCTTTTGTCTCCTCTCCCTTATTGTTTCTCATACCATTTTTACTTCTATCTATTCTTTTGTCTCTTCTCCCTTTTTGGTTCTCACATCATTGTTACTTCTATCTCTCCCTTTGTCTCTACTCCCTTCTTGTTTCTCTTACCATTGTTACTTCTATCTCTCCTTTTGTTTCCTCTCCCTTATTGTTTCTCATACCATTGTTACTTCTATCTAGTCTTTTGTCTCTTCTCCCTTCTTGTTTCTCACACCATTGTTGCTTCTTTCTCTCCTTTTGTGTCCTCTCCGTTCTCTTTTCTCACACCATTGTTGCTTCTATCTCTCCTTTTGTCTCTTCTCCCTTCTTGTTTCTCACATTATTGTTACTTCTATGTCTCCTTTTGTCTCCTCTCCATTCTTGCTTCTCATACTATTGTTGCTTCTATCTTTAATTTTGTCTCTTCTCCCTTCTTGTTTCTGATACCATTGTTGCTTCTATTTCTTATTTTGTCTCCTCTCCCTTCTTGTTTCTCACACCATTGTTACTTCTATCTCTCATTTTGTCTCCTTTCACTTCTTGTTTCTCATACCATTGTTACTTCTATCTATTCTTTTGTCTCTTTTCCCTTCTTGTTTTTCATACCATTGTTACTTCTATCTCTACTTTTGTCTCCTCTCTCTTCTTGTTTCTCACACCATTGTTACTTCTATTTCTCCTTTTGTCTCCTCTCCTTTCTTGTTTCTCACATCATTGTTATTTCTTTCTCTCCTTTTGTGTCCTCTCCGTTCTCTTTTCTCACACCATTGTTGCTTCTATCTCTCCTTTTGTCTCTTCTCCCTTCTTGTTTCTCACATCTTTGTTACTTCTATGTCTCCTTTTGTCTCTTCTCCCTTTTTGTTTTTCACACCAATGTTGCTTCTAACTCCTTTTGTCTCCTCTCCCTTCTCGATTCTGACACCATTGTTACTTATATCTCTTTTTTTGTCCCTTCTCCCTACTTGTTTTTCACACCATTGTTGCTTCAATCTCTCATTTTGTCTCCTCTCTATTCTTGTTTCTCACACCATTGTTGCTCATATCTCTCCTTTTGTCTCCTCTCTCTTCTTGTTTCTCACACCATTGTTACTTCTATTTCTCCTTTTCTCTCTTCTCCCTTCTCGTTTTTCACACCATTTTACTGATATCTCTTCTTTTGTCTCTTCTCCCTTCTTGTTTTTCACCCCATTGTTGCTTCTATATCTCCTTTGGTCTCCTCTCCCTTCTTGTTTCTCATAGGATTGTTGCTTCTATCTCTCCTTTTGTCTCTTCTCCCTTCTTGTTTCTCACATCATTGTTACTTCTATGTCTCCTTTTGTCTCTTCTCCCTTTTTGTTTTTCACACCAATGTTGCTTCTAACTCCTTTTGTCTCCTCTCCCTTCTCGATTCTGACACCATTGTTACTTATATCTCTTCTTTTGTCTCTTCTCCCTTCTCGTTTTTCACACCATTGTTACTTATATCTCTTCTTTTGTCTCCTCTCCCTTCTTGTTTTTCACCCCATTGTTAATTCTATCTCTTCTTTTGTCTCCTCTCCCTTCTTGTTTCTCACCCCATTGTTGCTTCTATCTCCTTTTGTCTCTTCTCCCTTCTTGTTTCTCACACATTTGTTACTTCTATCTCTCCTTTTGTCTCCTCTCCTTTCTGGTTTCTCATATCATTGTTGCTTCTATCTCTCCTTTTGTCTCCTCTCCCTTCTTGTTTCTCACACCATTCTTCCATTCATCTCTCATTTTGTCTCCTCTTTCTTCTTGTTTCCCACACCATTGTTGCTTCTATCTCTCCTTTTGTCTCCTCTTCCTTCTTGTTTCTCACACCATTGTTGCTTCTGTCTCTCCTTTTGTCTTCTCTCCCTGCTTGTTTCTCACGCCATTGTTGCTTCTAACTCTCCTTTTCTCTCCGCTCCCTTCTTGTTTCTCACCATTGTTACTTCTATCTCTCCTTTTGTCTCCTCTCTCTCTTTTCTTGTTTCTCACACCATTGCTGCTTCTATGTCTCCTTTTGTCTCCTCTCCTTTCTGGTTTCTCACATCAATTGTTACTTCTATCTCTTCTTTTGTCTCTTCTCCCTTTTTGTTTTTCACCCCATTGTTGCTTCTATATCTCCTTTTGTCTCCTCTCCCTTCTTGTTTCTCATACCATTGTTGCGTATATCTCTTGTTTTGCCTCTTCTCCCTTCTTGTTTTTCACCCCATTGTTACTTCTATCTCTCCTTTTGTCTCCTCTCCCTTCTTGTTTCTCACCCCATTGTTGCTTCTATTTCCTTTTGTCTGTTCTCCCTTCTTGTTTCTCACACCTTTGTTACTTCTCTCTCTCCTTTTGTCTCCTCTCCTTTCTGGTTTCTCACTTCATTGTTGCTTCTATCTCTCCTTTTGTCTCCTCCCCCTTCTTGTTTCTCACACCGTTGTTACTTTTATCTCTCATTTTGACTCCTTGCACTTCTTGTTTCTCATACCATTGTTACTTCTATCTATTCTTTTGTCTCTTTTCCCTTCTTGTTTTTCATACCATTGTTACTTCTATCTCTACTTTTGTCTCCTCTTTCTTTTCTCGTTTCTCTTACCATTGTTACTTCTATCTCTCCTTTTGTCTCCTCTCCCTTATTGTTTCTCATACCATTTTTACTTCTATCTATTCTTTTGTCTCTTCTCCCTTTTTGGTTCTCACATCATTGTTACTTCTATCTCTCCCTTTGTCTCTACTCCCTTCTTGTTTCTCTTACCATTGTTGCTTCTATCTCTCCTTTTGTTTCCTCTCCCTTATTGTTTCTCATACCATTGTTACTTCTATCTATTCTTTTGTCTCTTCTCCCTTCTTGTTTCTCACACCATTGTTGCTTCTTTCTCTCCTTTTGTGTCCTCTCCGTTCTCTTTTCTCACACCATTGTTGCTTCTATCTCTCCTTTTGTCTCTTCTCCCTTCTTGTTTCTCACATTATTGTTACTTCTATGTCTCCTTTTGTCTCCTCTCCATTCTTGCTTCTCATACTATTGTTGCTTCTATCTTTAATTTTGTCTCTTCTCCCTTCTTGTTTCTGATACCATTGTTGCTTCTATTTCTTATTTTGTCTCCTCTCCCTTCTTGTTTCTCACACCATTGTTACTTCTATCTCTCATTTTGTCTCCTTTCACTTCTTGTTTCTCATACCATTGTTACTTCTATCTATTCTTTTGTCTCTTTTCCCTTCTTGTTTTTCATACCATTGTTACTTCTATCTCTACTTTTGTCTCCTCTCTCTTCTTGTTTCTCACACCATTGTTACTTCTATTTCTCCTTTTGTCTCCTCTCCTTTCTTGTTTCTCACATCATTGTTATTTCTTTCTCTCCTTTTGTGTCCTCTCCGTTCTCTTTTCTCACACCATTGTTGCTTCTATCTCTCCTTTTGTCTCTTCTCCCTTCTTGTTTCTCACATCTTTGTTACTTCTATGTCTCCTTTTGTCTCTTCTCCCTTTTTGTTTTTCACACCAATGTTGCTTCTAACTCCTTTTGTCTCCTCTCCCTTCTCGATTCTGACACCATCGTTACTTATATCTCTTTTTTTGTCCCTTCTCCCTACTTGTTTTTCACACCATTGTTGCTTCAATCTCTCATTTTGTCTCCTCTCTATTCTTGTTTCTCACACCATTGTTACTTCTATTTCTCCTTTTCTCTCTTCTCCCTTCTCGTTTTTCACACCATTTTACTGATATCTCTTCTTTTGTCTCTTCTCCCTTCTTGTTTTTCACCCCATTGTTGCTTCTATATCTCCTTTGGTCTCCTCTCCCTTCTTGTTTCTCATAGGATTGTTGCTTCTATCTCTCCTTTTGTCTCTTCTCCCTTCTTGTTTCTCACATCATTGTTACTTCTATGTCTCCTTTTGTCTCTTCTCCCTTTTTGTTTTTCACACCAATGTTGCTTCTAACTCCTTTTGTCTCCTCTCCCTTCTCGATTCTGACACCATTGTTACTTATATCTCTTCTTTTGTCTCTTCTCCCTTCTCGTTTTTCACACCATTGTTACTTATATCTCTTCTTTTGTCTCCTCTCCCTTCTTGTTTTTCACCCCATTGTTAATTCTATCTCTCCTTTTGTCTCCTCTCCCTTCTTGTTTCTCACCCCATTGTTGCTTCTATCTCCTTTTGTCTCTTCTCCCTTCTTGTTTCTCACACATTTGTTACTTCTATCTCTCCTTTTGTCTCCTCTCCTTTCTGGTTTCTCATATCATTGTTGCTTCTATCTCTCCTTTTGTCTCCTCTCCCTTCTTGTTTCTCACACCATTCTTCCATTCATCTCTCATTTTGTCTCCTCTTTCTTCTTGCTTCCCACACCATTGTTGCTTCTATCTCTCCTTTTGTCTCCTCTTCCTTCTTGTTTCTCACACCATTGTTGCTTCTGTCTCTCCTTTTGTCTTCTCTCCCTTCTTGTTTCTCACGCCATTGTTGCTTCTAACTCTCCTTTTCTCTCCGCTCCCTTCTTGTTTCTCACCATTGTTACTTCTATCTCTCCTTTTGTCTCCTCTCTCTCTTTTCTTGTTTCTCACACCATTGCTGCTTCTATGTCTCCTTTTGTCTCCCCTCCTTTCTGGTTTCTCACATCAATTGTTACTTCTATCTCTTCTTTTGTCTCTTCTCTTTTCTGGTTTCTCACATCATTGTTACTTCTATCTCTCCTTTTGTCTCCTCTCCTTTCTGGTTTCTCACATCATTTTTGCTTCTATCTCTCCTTTTGTCTCATCTCCCTTCTTGTTTCTCACACCATTGTTACTTTTATCCCTCATTGTGTCTCCTCTTTCTTCTTGTTTCTCACACAATTGTTACTTCTATCTTTCTTTATGTTTCCTCTCCCTTCTTGTTTCTCACACCATTGTTACTTCTATCTCTCCTTTTGTCTCCTCTCCTTTCTTGTTTTTCACGCCATTGTCTCTTCTAACTCTCCTTTTCCCTCCTCTCCCTTCTTGTTTCTCACCATTGTTACTTCTATCTCTCTTTTTGTCTCCTCTTTCTTCTCGTATCTCACACCATTGTTACTTCCATCTCTCCTTTTGTCTCCTCTCCCTTCTCGTTTCTCACACCATTGTTACTTATATCTTTTGTTTTGTCTCTTCTCCCTTCTTGCTTTTCACCACATTGTTGCTTCTATATCTCTTTTTGTCTCCTCTCCCTTCTTGTTTCTCATACCATTGTTGCGTATATCTCTTGTTTTGTCTCCTCTCCCTTGTTGTTTTTCACCCCATTGTTACTTCTATCTCTCCTTTTGTCTCCTCTCCCTTCTTGTTTCTCACACCTTTGTTACTTCTCTCTCTCCTTTTGTCTCCTCTCCTTTCTAGTTTCTCACACCATTGTTGCTTCTATCTCTCCTTTTCTCTCCTCTTCCTTCTTGTTTCTCACACCATTGTTGCTTCTGTCTCTCCTTTTGTCTTCTCTCCCTTCTTGTTTCTCACGCCATTGTTGCTTCTAACTCTCCTTTTCTCTCTTCTCCCTTCTTGTTTCTCACCATTGTTACTTCTATCTCTCCTTTTGTCTCCTCTCTCTCTTTTTTTGTTTCTCACACCATTGCTGCTTCTATGTCTCCTTTTGTCTCCTCTCCTTTCTGGTTTTCTCACATCAATTGTTACTTCTATCTCTTCTTTTGTCTCTTCTCTTTTCTGGTTTCTCACATCATTGTTACTTCTATCTCTCTTTTTGTATCCTCTCCTTTCTGGTTTCTCACACCATTGTTACTTATATCTCTTCTTTTGTCTCTTCTCCCTTCTGGTTTCTCACAACATTGTTGCTTCTATCTCTCCTTTTGTCTCCTCTCCTTTCTGGTTTCTCACACCATTGTTACTTCTATCTCTCCTTTTGTCTCCTCTCCTTTCTTGTTTCTCATACCATTGTCGCTTCTATCTCTGTTTTAGTCTCATCTCCCTTCTTGTTTCTCACACCATTGTCATTTCTATCTCTCCTTTGGTCTCCACTCCCTGATTGTTTCTCATACTATTGTTACTTCTATCTCTTCTTTTGTCTCTTCTATCTTCTTGTTTCTCACACCATTGTCACTTCAATCTCTCCTTTGATCTCTTGTCTCTTCTTGTTTCTCACACCATTGTTACTTATATCTCTTCTTTTGTCTCTTCTCCCTTCTTGTTTTTCACACCAATGTTGCTTCTAACTCCTTTTGTCTCCTCTCCCTTCTCGTTTCTGACACCATTGTTACTTATATCTCTTCTTTTGTCTCTTCTCCCTTCTTGTTTTTCACACCATTGTTGCTTCTATCTCTCATTTTGTCTCCTCTCTCTTCTTGTTTCTCACACCATTGTTGCTCATATCTCTCCTTTTGTCTCCTCTCCCTTCTTGTTTCTCACGCCATTGTTGCTTCTAACTCTCCTTTTCTCTCCTCTCCCTTCTTGTTTCTCACCATTGTTACTTCTATCTCTCCTTTTGTCTCCTCTCTCTATTTTCTTGTTTCTCACACCATTGCTGCTTCTACCTCTCCTTTTGTCTCCTCTCCTTTCTGGTTTCTCACATCATCGTTACTTCTATCTATTCTTTTGTCTCTTTTCCCTTCTTGTTTTTCATACCATTGTTACTTCTATCTCTACTTTTGTCTCCTCTCTCTTCTTGTTTCTCACACCATTGTTACTTCTATCTCTCCTTTTGTCTCCTCTCCCTTCTTGTTTCTCACATCCATGTTATTTCTTTCTCTCCTTTTGTGTCCTCTCCGTTCTCTTTTCTCACACCATTGTTGCTTCTATCTCTTCTTTTGTTTCTTCTCCCTTTTTGTTTCTCACATCATTGTTACTTCTATGTCTCCTTTTGTCTCTTCTGCCTTCTTTTTTCTCACACCTTGTTGCTTCTATCTCTCCTTTTGTTTCCTCTCCATTCTTGCTTCTCATACTATTGTTGCTTCTTTCTCTTCTTTTCTCTCTTCTCCCTTCTTGTTTCTCATACCATTGTTACTTCTATCTCTCATTTTGTCTCCTCTTCTTTCTTGTTTCTTACACCATGGTTACTTCTTTCTCTCCTTATGTCTCCTTTCCCTTGTTGTTTCTCACACCATTGTTACTTCTATCTCTCCTTTTGTCTCTTTTCCCTTCTCGTTTCTCACACCATTGTTACTTATATCTCTTCTTTTGTCTCTTCTTCCTTCTTGTTTTTCACCCCATTGTCGCTTCTATCTCTCATTTTCTCTCCTCTCCCTTCTTGTTTCTCACACCATTGTTCCTTCTATCTCTCCTTTTGTCTCCTCTCCCTTCTTGTTTCTCACGCCATTGTTGCTTCTAACTCTCTTTTTCTCTCCTCTCCCTTCTTGTTTCTCACCATTGTTACTTCTATCTCTCCTTTTGTCTCCTCTCTCTATTTTCTTGTTTCTCACACCATTGCTGCTTCTACCTCTCCTTTTGTCTCCTCTCCTTTCTGGTTTCCCACATCATTGTTACTTCTATCTCTCCTTTTGTCTCTTCTCCTTTCTTGTTTCTCACATCATTGTAACTTCTATCTCTCCTTTTGTCTCCTCTCCTTTCTAGTTTCTCACATCACTGTTGCTTCTATCTCTTCTTTTGTCTCCTCTCCTTTCTTGTTTCTCACGCCATTGTTGCTTCTAACTCTCCTTTTCTCTCCTCTCCCTTCTTGTTTCTCACCATTTTTACTTCTATCTCTCCTTTTGTCTCCTCTCTCTATTTTCTTGTTTCTCACACCATTGCTGCTTCTACCTCTCCTTTTGTCTCCTCTCCTTTCTTGTTTCTCACGCCATTGTTGCTTCTAACTCTCCTTTTCCCTCCTCTCCCTTCTTGTTTCTCACCATTGTTACTTCTATCTCTCCTTTTGTCTCCTCTTTCTTCTTGTTTCTCACACCATTGCTGCTTCTACCTCTCCTTTTGTCTCCTCTCCTTTCTTGTTTCTCACGCCATTGTATCTTCTAACTCTCCTTTTCTCCCCTCTCCCTTCTTGTTTCTCACCATTGTTACTTCTATCTCTCCTTTTGTCTCCTCTCTCTCTTTTCTTGTTTCTCACACCATTGCTGCTTCTATTTCTCCTTTTGTCTCCTTTCCTTTCTGGTTTCTCACATCCTTGTTACTTCTATCTCTCTTTTTGTCTCCTCTCCCTTCTTGTTTCTCATACCATTGTTACTTCTATCTCTCATTTTTTATCCTCTCCCTTATTGTTTTTCATACCATTGTTACTTCTATCTATTCTTTTGACTCTTTTCCCTTCTTGTTTTTCATACCATTGATACTTCTATCTCTACTTTTGTCTCCTGTCTCTTCTTGTTTCTCACACCATTGTTACTTCTATCTCTCCTTTTGTCTCCTCTCCCTTCTTGTTTCTCACATCATTGTTATTTCTATCTCTCCTTTTGTGTCCTCTCCGTTCTCTTTTCTCACACTATTGTTGCCTCTATCTCTCCTTTTGTCTCTTCTCCCTTCTTGTTTCTCACACCATTGTTACTTTTATCCCTCATTGTGTCTCCTCTTTCTTCTTGTTTCTCACACAATTGTTACTTCTATCTTTCTTTATGTTTCCTCTCCCTTCTTGTTTCTCACACCATTGTTACTTCTATCTCTCCTTTTGTCTCCTCTCCTTTCTTGTTTTTCACGCCATTGTCTCTTCTAACTCTCCTTTTCCCTCCTCTCCCTTCTTGTTTCTCACCATTGTTACTTCTATCTCTCTTTTTGTCTCCTCTTTCTTCTCGTATCTCACACCATTGTTACTTCCATCTCTCCTTTTGTCTCCTCTCCCTTCTCGTTTCTCACACCATTGTTACTTATATCTTTTGTTTTGTCTCTTCTCCCTTCTTGCTTTTCACCACATTGTTGCTTCTATATCTCTTTTTGTCTCCTCTCCCTTCTTGTTTCTCATACCATTGTTGCGTATATCTCTTGTTTTGTCTCCTCTCCCTTGTTGTTTTTCACCCCATTGTTACTTCTATCTCTCCTTTTGTCTCCTCTCCCTTCTTGTTTCTCACACCTTTGTTACTTCTCTCTCTCCTTTTGTCTCCTCTCCTTTCTAGTTTCTCACACCATTGTTGCTTCTATCTCTCCTTTTCTCTCCTCTTCCTTCTTGTTTCTCACACCATTGTTGCTTCTGTCTCTCCTTTTGTCTTCTCTCCCTTCTTGTTTCTCACGCCATTGTTGCTTCTAACTCTCCTTTTCTCTCTTCTCCCTTCTTGTTTCTCACCATTGTTACTTCTATCTCTCCTTTTGTCTCCTCTCTCTCTTTTTTTGTTTCTCACACCATTGCTGCTTCTATGTCTCCTTTTGTCTCCTCTCCTTTCTGGTTTTCTCACATCAATTGTTACTTCTATCTCTTCTTTTGTCTCTTCTCTTTTCTGGTTTCTCACATCATTGTTACTTCTATCTCTCTTTTTGTATCCTCTCCTTTCTGGTTTCTCACACCATTGTTACTTATATCTCTTCTTTTGTCTCTTCTCCCTTCTGGTTTCTCACAACATTGTTGCTTCTATCTCTCCTTTTGTCTCCTCTCCTTTCTGGTTTCTCACACCATTGTTACTTCTATCTCTCCTTTTGTCTCCTCTCCTTTCTTGTTTCTCATACCATTGTCGCTTCTATCTCTGTTTTAGTCTCATCTCCCTTCTTGTTTCTCACACCATTGTCATTTCTATCTCTCCTTTGGTCTCCACTCCCTGATTGTTTCTCATACTATTGTTACTTCTATCTCTTCTTTTGTCTCTTCTATCTTCTTGTTTCTCACACCATTGTCACTTCAATCTCTCCTTTGATCTCTTGTCTCTTCTTGTTTCTCACACCATTGTTACTTATATCTCTTCTTTTGTCTCTTCTCCCTTCTTGTTTTTCACACCAATGTTGCTTCTAACTCCTTTTGTCTCCTCTCCCTTCTCGTTTCTGACACCATTGTTACTTATATCTCTTCTTTTGTCTCTTCTCCCTTCTTGTTTTTCACACCATTGTTGCTTCTATCTCTCATTTTGTCTCCTCTCTCTTCTTGTTTCTCACACCATTGTTGCTCATATCTCTCCTTTTGTCTCCTCTCCCTTCTTGTTTCTCACGCCATTGTTGCTTCTAACTCTCCTTTTCTCTCCTCTCCCTTCTTGTTTCTCACCATTGTTACTTCTATCTCTCCTTTTGTCTCCTCTCTCTATTTTCTTGTTTCTCACACCATTGCTGCTTCTACCTCTCCTTTTGTCTCCTCTCCTTTCTGGTTTCTCACATCATCGTTACTTCTATCTATTCTTTTGTCTCTTTTCCCTTCTTGTTTTTCATACCATTGTTACTTCTATCTCTACTTTTGTCTCCTCTCTCTTCTTGTTTCTCACACCATTGTTACTTCTATCTCTCCTTTTGTCTCCTCTCCCTTCTTGTTTCTCACATCCATGTTATTTCTTTCTCTCCTTTTGTGTCCTCTCCGTTCTCTTTTCTCACACCATTGTTGCTTCTATCTCTTCTTTTGTTTCTTCTCCCTTTTTGTTTCTCACATCATTGTTACTTCTATGTCTCCTTTTGTCTCTTCTGCCTTCTTTTTTCTCACACCTTGTTGCTTCTATCTCTCCTTTTGTTTCCTCTCCATTCTTGCTTCTCATACTATTGTTGCTTCTTTCTCTTCTTTTCTCTCTTCTCCCTTCTTGTTTCTCATACCATTGTTACTTCTATCTCTCATTTTGTCTCCTCTTCTTTCTTGTTTCTTACACCATGGTTACTTCTTTCTCTCCTTATGTCTCCTTTCCCTTGTTGTTTCTCACACCATTGTTACTTCTATCTCTCCTTTTGTCTCTTTTCCCTTCTCGTTTCTCACACCATTGTTACTTATATCTCTTCTTTTGTCTCTTCTTCCTTCTTGTTTTTCACCCCATTGTCGCTTCTATCTCTCATTTTCTCTCCTCTCCCTTCTTGTTTCTCACACCATTGTTCCTTCTATCTCTCCTTTTGTCTCCTCTCCCTTCTTGTTTCTCACGCCATTGTTGCTTCTAACTCTCTTTTTCTCTCCTCTCCCTTCTTGTTTCTCACCATTGTTACTTCTATCTCTCCTTTTGTCTCCTCTCTCTATTTTCTTGTTTCTCACACCATTGCTGCTTCTACCTCTCCTTTTGTCTCCTCTCCTTTCTGGTTTCCCACATCATTGTTACTTCTATCTCTCCTTTTGTCTCTTCTCCTTTCTTGTTTCTCACATCATTGTAACTTCTATCTCTCCTTTTGTCTCCTCTCCTTTCTAGTTTCTCACATCACTGTTGCTTCTATCTCTTCTTTTGTCTCCTCTCCTTTCTTGTTTCTCACGCCATTGTTGCTTCTAACTCTCCTTTTCTCTCCTCTCCCTTCTTGTTTCTCACACCATTGTTCCTTCTATCTCTCCTTTTGTATCCTCTCCTTTCTGGTTTCTCACACCATTGTTACTTATATCTCTTCTTTTGTCTCTTCTCCCTTCTGGTTTCTCACAACATTGTTGCTTCTATCTCTCCTTTTGTCTCCTCTCCTTTCTGGTTTCTCACACCATTGTTACTTCTATCTCTCCTTTTGTCTCCTCTCCTTTCTTGTTTCTCATACCATTGTCGCTTCTATCTCTGTTTTAGTCTCATCTCCCTTCTTGTTTCTCACACCATTGTCATTTCTATCTCTCCTTTGGTCTCCACTCCCTGATTGTTTCTCATACTATTGTTACTTCTATCTCTTCTTTTGTCTCTTCTATCTTCTTGTTTCTCACACCATTGTCACTTCAATCTCTCCTTTGATCTCTTGTCTCTTCTTGTTTCTCACACCATTGTTACTTATATCTCTTCTTTTGTCTCTTCTCCCTTCTTGTTTTTCACACCAATGTTGCTTCTAACTCCTTTTGTCTCCTCTCCCTTCTCGTTTCTGACACCATTGTTACTTATATCTCTTCTTTTGTCTCTTCTCCCTTCTTGTTTTTCACACCATTGTTGCTTCTATCTCTCATTTTGTCTCCTCTCTCTTCTTGTTTCTCACACCATTGTTGCTCATATCTCTCCTTTTGTCTCCTCTCCCTTCTTGTTTCTCACGCCATTGTTGCTTCTAACTCTCCTTTTCTCTCCTCTCCCTTCTTGTTTCTCACCATTGTTACTTCTATCTCTCCTTTTGTCTCCTCTCTCTATTTTCTTGTTTCTCACACCATTGCTGCTTCTACCTCTCCTTTTGTCTCCTCTCCTTTCTGGTTTCTCACATCATCGTTACTTCTATCTATTCTTTTGTCTCTTTTCCCTTCTTGTTTTTCATACCATTGTTACTTCTATCTCTACTTTTGTCTCCTCTCTCTTCTTGTTTCTCACACCATTGTTACTTCTATCTCTCCTTTTGTCTCCTCTCCCTTCTTGTTTCTCACATCCATGTTATTTCTTTCTCTCCTTTTGTGTCCTCTCCGTTCTCTTTTCTCACACCATTGTTGCTTCTATCTCTTCTTTTGTTTCTTCTCCCTTTTTGTTTCTCACATCATTGTTACTTCTATGTCTCCTTTTGTCTCTTCTGCCTTCTTTTTTCTCACACCTTGTTGCTTCTATCTCTCCTTTTGTTTCCTCTCCATTCTTGCTTCTCATACTATTGTTGCTTCTTTCTCTTCTTTTCTCTCTTCTCCCTTCTTGTTTCTCATACCATTGTTACTTCTATCTCTCATTTTGTCTCCTCTTCTTTCTTGTTTCTTACACCATGGTTACTTCTTTCTCTCCTTATGTCTCCTTTCCCTTGTTGTTTCTCACACCATTGTTACTTCTATCTCTCCTTTTGTCTCTTTTCCCTTCTCGTTTCTCACACCATTGTTACTTATATCTCTTCTTTTGTCTCTTCTTCCTTCTTGTTTTTCACCCCATTGTCGCTTCTATCTCTCATTTTCTCTCCTCTCCCTTCTTGTTTCTCACACCATTGTTCCTTCTATCTCTCCTTTTGTCTCCTCTCCCTTCTTGTTTCTCACGCCATTGTTGCTTCTAACTCTCTTTTTCTCTCCTCTCCCTTCTTGTTTCTCACCATTGTTACTTCTATCTCTCCTTTTGTCTCCTCTCTCTATTTTCTTGTTTCTCACACCATTGCTGCTTCTACCTCTCCTTTTGTCTCCTCTCCTTTCTGGTTTCCCACATCATTGTTACTTCTATCTCTCCTTTTGTCTCTTCTCCTTTCTTGTTTCTCACATCATTGTAACTTCTATCTCTCCTTTTGTCTCCTCTCCTTTCTAGTTTCTCACATCACTGTTGCTTCTATCTCTTCTTTTGTCTCCTCTCCTTTCTTGTTTCTCACGCCATTGTTGCTTCTAACTCTCCTTTTCTCTCCTCTCCCTTCTTGTTTCTCACCATTTTTACTTCTATCTCTCCTTTTGTCTCCTCTCTCTATTTTCTTGTTTCTCACACCATTGCTGCTTCTACCTCTCCTTTTGTCTCCTCTCCTTTCTTGTTTCTCACGCCATTGTTGCTTCTAACTCTCCTTTTCCCTCCTCTCCCTTCTTGTTTCTCACCATTGTTACTTCTATCTCTCCTTTTGTCTCCTCTTTCTTCTTGTTTCTCACACCATTGCTGCTTCTACCTCTCCTTTTGTCTCCTCTCCTTTCTTGTTTCTCACGCCATTGTATCTTCTAACTCTCCTTTTCTCCCCTCTCCCTTCTTGTTTCTCACCATTGTTACTTCTATCTCTCCTTTTGTCTCCTCTCTCTCTTTTCTTGTTTCTCACACCATTGCTGCTTCTATCTCTCCTTTTGTCTCCTTTCCTTTCTGGTTTCTCACATCCTTGTTACTTCTATCTCTCTTTTTGTCTCCTCTCCCTTCTTGTTTCTCATACCATTGTTACTTCTATCTCTCATTTTTTATCCTCTCCCTTATTGTTTTTCATACCATTGTTACTTCTATCTATTCTTTTGACTCTTTTCCCTTCTTGTTTTTCATACCATTGATACTTCTATCTCTACTTTTGTCTCCTGTCTCTTCTTGTTTCTCACACCATTGTTACTTCTATCTCTCCTTTTGTCTCCTCTCCCTTCTTGTTTCTCACATCATTGTTATTTCTATCTCTCCTTTTGTGTCCTCTCCGTTCTCTTTTCTCACACTATTGTTGCCTCTATCTCTCCTTTTGTCTCTTCTCCCTTCTTGTTTCTCACACCATTGTTACTTCTATCTCTCATTTTGTCTCCTCTCCTTTATTGTTTCACATACCATTGTTACTTTTATCAATTCTTTTGTCTCCTCTCCTTTCTTGTTTCTCACACCCTTGTTGCTTATATGTCTCCTTTGGTCGCCTCTTCATTCTTGTTTCTTACACCATGGTTACTTCTATCTCTCCTTTTTTCTCCTTTCCCTTGTTGTTTCTCACACCATTGTTACTTCTATCTCTCCTTTTTTCTCCTCTCCCTTCTTGTTTCTCACACCATTGTTACTTCTATCTCTCATTTTGTCTCCTCTCCCTTATTGTTTCTCACACCATTGTAACTTCTATCTCTCATTTTGTCTCCTCTCCCTTATTGTTTCTCATACCATTGTTACTTTTATCTCTCCTTTTGTCTCCTCTCCCTTATTGTTTCTCACACCATTGTAACTTCTATCTCTCATTTTCTCTCCGCTCCCTTATTGTTTCTCATACCATTGTTACTTCTATCTCTCCTTTTGTCTCCTCTCTCTTCTTGTTTCTCATACCATTGTTACTTCTATCTCTCCTTTTTTCTCCTCTCCCTTCTTGTTTCTCACACCATTGTTACTTCTATCTCTCCTTTTGTCTCCTCTCCCTACTTGTTTTTCATACCATTGTTACTTCTATCTCTCATTTTGTATCCTCTCCCTTATTGTTTTTCATACCATTGTTACTTCTATCTATTCTTTTGTCTCTTCTCCCTTCTTGTTTCTCACATCATTGTTACTTCTATCACTCCTTTTGTCTCCTCTCCTTTCTTGTTTCTCATATCATTGTTACTTCTATCTCTACTTTTGTCTCCTCTCTTTTCTTGTTTCTCAAACCATTGTTACTTCTATCTTTCCTTTTGCCTCCTCTCCCTTTTTGTTTCTCAACTCATTGTTATTTCTATCTTTCCTTTCGTGTCCTCTCCGTTATCTTTTTTCACACCATTGTTGCTTGTATCTCTCCTTTTGTCTCCTCTCCGTTCTCTTTTCTCTCACCATTATTGCTTATATCTCTCTTTGGTCGCCTCTTCCTTCTTGTTTCTCACACCGTTGTTACTTCTAGTTCTCCTTTTGTCTCTTCTCCTTTCTTTTTTCTCACACCATTGTTACTTCTATCTCTTCTTTGGTCTCCTTTCCCTTCTTGTTTCTCATACCATTTTTACTTCTATTTCTCATTTTGTTTCCTTTCACTTGTTGTTTCTCATACCATTGTTACTTCTATCTATTCTTTTGTCTCTTCTCCTTTCTTGTTTCTCATACCATTGTTACTTCTATCTCTACTTTTGTCTCCTCTCTTTTCTTGTTTCTCAAACCATTGTTACTTCTATCTTTCCTTTTGCCTCCTCTCCCTTTTTGTTTCTCAACTCATTGTTATTTCTATCTTTCCTTTCGTGTCCTCTCCGTTATCTTTTCTCACACCATTGTTGCTTGTACCTCTCCTTTTGTTTCCTCTCCCTTCTTGTTTCTCACACCATTGTTACTTCTTTTTCTCCTTTTGTCTCCTCTCCCTTCTTGTTTCTCACACCATTGTTACTTCTTTCTCTCCTTTTCTCTCCTTTCCCTTCTTGTTTCTCACACCATTGTAACTTTTATCTCTCATTTTGTATCCTCTCCCTTATTGTTTTTAATACCATTGTTACTTCTATCTATTCTTTTTTCTCCTCTCCCTTCTTGTTTCTCACACCATTGTTACTTCTTTCTCTCCTTTTGTCTCCTCTCCTTTCTTGTTTCTCATACCATTGTCGCTTCTATCTCTGTTTTAGTCTCATCTCCCTTCTTGTTTCTCACACCATAGTCACTTCTATCTCTCCTTTTGTCTCCACTCCCTGATTGTTTCTCATACCATTGTTACTTCTATCTCTTTTTTTGTCTCTTCTATCTTCTTGTTTCTCACACCATTGTCACTTCAATCTCTCCTTTTATCTCTTGTCTCTTCTTGTTTCTCACATCATTGTTACTTATATCTCTTCTTTTGTCTCTTCTCCCTTCTTGTTTTTCACACCAATGTTGCTTCTAACTCCTTTTGTCTCCTCTCCGTTCTCGTTTCTAACACCATTGTTACTTATATCTCTTCTTTTGTCTCTTCTCCCTTCTTGTTTTTCACACCATTGTTGCTTCTATCTCTCATTTTGTCTCCTCTCTCTTCTTGTTTCTCACACCATTGTTGCTCATATCTCTCCTTTTGTCTCCTCTCCCTTCTTGTTTCTCACGCCATTGTTGCTTCTAACTCTCCTTTTCTCTCCTCTCCCTTCTTGTTTCTCATCATTGTTACTTCTATCTCTCCTTTTGTCTCCTCTCTCTATTTTCTTGTTTCTCACACCATTGCTGCTTTTACCTCTCCTTTTGTCTCCTCTCCTTTCTGGTTTCTCACATCATCGTTACTTCTATCTATTCTTTTGTCTCTTTTCCCTTCTTGTTTTTCATACCATTGTTACTTCTATCTCTCCTTTTGTCTCCTCTCTCTCTTTTCTTGTTTCTCACACCATTGCTGCTTCTATCTCTCCTTTTGTCTCCTTTCCTTTCTGGTTTCTCACATCCTTGTTACTTCTATCTCTCTTTTTGTCTCCTCTCCCTTCTTGTTTCTCATATCATTGTTACTTCTATCTCTCATTTTTTATCCTCTCCCTTATTGTTTTTCATACCATTGTTACTTCTATCTATTCTTTTGACTCTTTTCCCTTCTTGTTTTTCATACCATTGATACTTCTATCTCTACTTTTGTCTCCTGTCTCTTCTTGTTTCTCACACCATTGTTACTTCTATCTCTCCTTTTGTATCCTCTCCCTTCTTGTTTCTCACATCATTGTTATTTCTATCTCTCCTTTTGTGTCCTCTCCGTTCTCTTTTCTCACACTATTGTTGCTTCTATCTCTCCTTTTGTCTCTTCTCCTTTCTTGTTTCTCACACCATTGTTACTTCTATCTCTCATTTTGTCTCCTCTCCTTTATTGTTTCACATACCATTGTTACTTTTATCAATTCTTTTGTCTCCTCTCCCTTCTTGTTTCTCACACCCTTGTTGCTTATATGTCTCCTTTGGTCGCCTCTTCATTCTTGTTTCTTACACCATGGTTACTTTTATCTCTCCTTTTTTCTCCTTTCCCTTGTTGTTTCTCACACCATTGTTACTTCTATCTCTCCTTTTGTCTCCTCTCCCTTCTTGTTTCTCATACCATTGTTACTTCTATCTCTCATTTTGTCTCCTCTCCCTTATTGTTTCTCACACCATTGTAACTTCTATCTTTCATTTTGTCTCCGCTCCCTTATTGTTTCTCATACCATTGTTACTTTTATCTCTCCTTTTGTCTCCTCTCCCTTATTGTTTCTCACACCATTGTAACTTCTATCTCTCATTTTGTCTCCGCTCCCTTATTGTTTCTCATACCATTGTTACTTCTATCTCTCCTTTTGTCTCCTCTCTCTTCTTGTTTCTCATACCATTGTTACTTCTATCTCTCCTTTTTTCTCCTCTCCCTTCTTGTTTCTCACACCATTGTTACTTCTATCTCTCCTTTTGTCTCCTCTCCCTACTTGTTTTTCATACCATTGTTACTTCTATCTCTCATTTTGTATCCTCTCCCTTATTGTTTTTCATACCATTGTTACTTCTATCTATTCTTTTGTCTCTTCTCCCTTCTTGTTTCTCACATCATTGTTACTTCTATCACTCCTTTTGTCTCCTCTCCTTTCTTGTTTCTCATATCATTGTTACTTCTATCTCTACTTTTGTCTCCTCTCTTTTCTTGTTTCTCACACTATTGTTACTTCTATCTTTCCTTTTGCCTCCTCTCCCTTTTTGTTTCTCACATCATTGTTATTTCTATCTTTCCTTTCGTGTCCTCTCCGTTATCTTTTCTCACACCATTGTTGCTTGTATCTCTCCTTTTGTCTCCTCTCCGTTCTCTTTTCTCACACCATTATTGCTTATATCTCTCTTTGGTCGCCTCTTCCTTCTTGTTTCTCACACCGTTGTTACTTCTAGTTCTCCTTTTGTCTCTTCTCCTTTCTTTTTTCTCACACCATTGTTACTTCTATCTCTTCTTTGGTCTCCTTTCCCTTCTTGTTTCTCATACCATTTTTACTTCTATTTCTCATTTTGTTTCCTTTCACTTATTGTTTCTCATACCATTGTTACTTCTATCTATTCTTTTGTCTCTTCTCCTTTCTTGTTTCTCATACCATTGTTACTTCTATCTCTACTTTTGTCTCCTCTCTTTTCTTGTTTCTCACACCATTGTTACTTCTATCTTTCCTTGTGCCTCCTCTCTCTTTTTGTTTCTCACATCATTGTTATTTCTATCTTTCCTTTCGTGTCCTCTCCGTTATCTTTTCTCACACCATTGTTGCTTGTATCTCTCCTTTTGTTTCCTCTCCCTTCTTGTTTCTCACACCATTGTTACTTCTTTCTCTCCTTTTGTCTCCTCTCCCTTCTTGTTTCTCACACCATTGTTACTTCTTTCTCTCCTTTTCTCTCCTTTCCCTTCTTGTTTCTCACACCATTGTAACTTTTATCTTTCATTTTGTATCCTCTCCCTTATTGTTTTTCATACCATTGTTACTTCTATCTATTCTTTTTTCTCCTCTCCCTTCTTGTTTCTCACACCATTGTTACTTCTATCTCTCCTTTTGTCTCCTCTCCTTTCTTGTTTCTCATACCATTGTCGCTTCTATCTCTGTTTTAGTCTCATCTCCCTTCTTGTTTCTCACACCATTGTCACTTCTATCTCTCCTTTTGTCTCCACTCCCTGATTGTTTCTCATACCATTGTTACTTCTATCTCCTTTTTTGTCTCTGCTATCTTCTTGTTTCTCACACCATTGTCACTTCAATCTCTCCTTTTATCTCTTGTCTCTTCTTGTTTCTCACACCATTGTTACTTATATCTTTTCTTTTGTCTCTTCTCCCTTCTTGTTTTTCACACCAATGTTGCTTCTAACTCCTTTTGTCTCCTCTCCGTTCTCGTTTCTGACACCATTGTTATTTATATCTCTCCTTTTGTCTCTTCTCCCTTCTTGTTTTTCACACCATTGTTGCTTCTATCTCTCATTTTGTCTCCTCTCTCTTTTTGTTTCTCACACCATTGTTGCTCATATCTCTCCTTTTGTCTCCTCTCCCTTCTTGTTTCTCACGCCATTGTTGCTTCTAACTCTCCTTTTCTCTCCTCTCCCTTCTTGTTTCTCATCATTGTTACTTCTATCTCTCCTTTTGTCTCCTCTCTCTATTTTCTTGTTTCTCACACCATTGCTGCTTCTACCTCTCCTTTTGTCTCCTCTCCTTTCTGGTTTCTCACATCATCGTTACTTCTATCTATTCTTTTGTCTCTTTTCCTTTCTTGTTTTTCATACCATTGTTACTTCTATCTTTACTTTTGTCTCCTCTCTCTTCTTGTTTCTCACACCATTGTTACTTCTATCTCTCCTTTTGTCTCCTCTCCCTTTTTGTTCCTCACATCATTGTTATTTCTTTCTCTCCTTTTGTGTCCTCTCCGTTCTCTTTTCTCACACCATTGTTGCTTCTATCTCTCCTTTTGTCTCTTCTCCCTTTTTGTTTCTCACATCATTGTCACTTCTATGTCTCCTTTTGTCTCTTCTGTCTTCTTTTCTCTCAGACCTTGTTGCTTCTATCTCTCCTTTTTTTTCCTCTCCATTTTTGCTTCTCATAGTATTGTTGCTTCTTCTCTTCTTTTCTCTCTTCTCCCTTCTTGTTTCTCATACCATTGTTACTTCTATCTCTCATTTTGTCTTCTCTTCTTTCTTGTTTCTTACACCATGGTTACTTCTTTCTCTCCTTATGTCTCCTTTCCCTTGTTGTTTCTCACACCATTGTTACTTCTATCTCTCCTTTTGTCTCTTTTCCTTTCTCGTTTCTCACGCCATTGTTGCTTCTAACTCTCCTTTTCCCTCCTCTCCCTTCTTGTTTCTCACCATTGTTACTTCTATCTCTCCTTTTGTCTCCTTTTTCTTCTTGTTTCTCACACCATCGTTGCTTCTATCTCTCCTTTTGTTTTCTCTCCCTTATTGTTTCTCACACCATTGTTACTTCTATCTCTCCTTTTGTCTCCTCTCCCTTATTGTTTCTCATACCATTGTTACTTCTATCTATTCTTTTGTCTCTTCTCCCTTCTTGTTTCTCACATCATTGTTACTTGTATATCTCTTTTTGTCTCCTCTCCCTTATTGTTTCTCACACCATTGTTACTTCTATCTCTCCTTTTGTCTCCTCTCCCTTATTGTTTCTCATACCATTGTTACTTCTATCTATTCTTTTGTCTCTTCTCCCTTCTTGTTTCTCACATCATTGTTACTTGTATCTCTCTTTTTGTCTCCTCTTCCTTCTTGTTTCTCACACCATTGTTACTTCCATCTCTCCTTTTGTCTCCTCTCCCTTTTTGTTTCTCATACCATTGTTACTTCTATCTCTCATTTTGTATCTTCTCCCTTATTGCTTCTCACGCCATCATTACTTCTATCTCTCCTTTTGTCTCCTCTCTTTTTTTTGTTTCTCGTGCCATGGTTGCTTCTAACTCTCCTTTTCCCTCCTCTCCCTTCTTGTTTCTCACATCATTGTTACTTCTATCTCTCCTTTTGTCTCCTCTTTCTCCTTGTTTCTCACACCATTGTCACTTCTATCTCTCCTTTTGTCTCCTCTCCCTTCTCGTTTCTCACACCATTGTTACTTATATCTCTTCTTTTGTCTCTTCTCCCTTCTTGTTTCTCATACCATTGTTGCGTATATCTCTTGTTTTGTGTCCTCTCCCTTTTTGTTTTTCACCCCTTTATTACTTCTATATTTCCTTTTGTCTCCTCTCCCTTCTTGTTTCTCACCCCATTGTTGCATCTATATCTCCTTTTGTCTCTTCTCCCTTCTTGTTTCTCACACTTTTGTTACTTCTATATCTCCTTTTGTCTCCTCTCCGTTCTTGTTTCTCATACCATTGTTGCGTATATCTCTTGTTTTGTCTCCTCTCCCTTTTTATTTTTTTCCCCATTGTTACTTCTATCTCTCTTTTTGTCTCCTCTCCCTTCTTGTTTCTCACCCCATTGTTGCTTCTATCTCTCCTTTTGTCTCCTCTCCTTTATTGTTTCTCACACCATTGTTACATCTATCTCTCCTTTTGTCTCCTCTCCCTTATTGTTTCTCACACCATTGTTACTTCTAACTCTTCTTTGGTCTCCTCTCCCTTCTTGTTTCTCATACCATTGTTACTTCTATCTCTCATTTTGTTTCCTTTCATTTATTGTTTCTCATACCATTGTTATTTCTATCTATTCTTTTGTCTCTTCTCCCTTCTTGTTTCTCATACCATTGTTACTTCTATCTCTACTTTTGTCTCCTCTCTTTTCTTGTTTCTCACACCATTGTTACTTCTATCTCTCCTTTTACCTCCTCTCCCATTTTGTTTCTCACATCATTGTTATTTCTATCTTTCTTTTCGTGTCCTCTCCGTTATCTTTTCTCACACCATTGTTGCTTGTATCTCTCCTTTTGTCTCCTCTCCCTTCTTGTTTCTCACACCATTGTTAATTCTTTCTCTCCTTTTGTCTCCTCTCCCTTCTTGTTTCTCATACCATTGTTACTTCTTTCTCTCCTTTTGTCTCCTCTCTCTTTTCGTTTCTCGCACCATTGTTGCTTCTATCTCTCCTTTTGCCTCCTCTCCCATTTTGTTTCTCACATCATTGTTATTTCTATCTTTCCTTTCGTGTCCTCTCCGTTATCTTTTCTCACACCATTGTTACTTCTATCTCTCCTTTTACCTCCTCTCCCATTTTGTTTCTCACATCATCGTTATTTCTATCTTTCCTTTCGTGTCCTCTCCGTTATCTTTTCTCACACCATTGTTGCTTGTATCTCTCCTTTTGTCTCCTCTCCCTTCTTGTTTCTCACACCATTGTTAATTCTTTCTCTCCTTTTGTCTCCTCTCCCTTCTCGTTTCTCACACCATTGTTACTTCTATCTCTCCTTTTCTCTCTTTTCCCTTCTTGTTTCTCACACAATTGTAACTTCTATCTCTCCTTTTGTCTCTTCTCCCTTCTTGTTTCTCATACCATTGTTACTTCTATCTCTCATTTTGTTTCCTTTCATTTATTGTTTCTCATACCATTGTTACTTCTATCTATTCTTTTGTCTCTTCTCCCTTCTTGTTTCTCATACCATTGTTACTTCTATCTCTACTTTTGTCTCCTCTCTTTTCTTGTTTCTCACACCATTGTTACTTCTATCTCTCCTTTTACCTCCTCTCCCATTTGGTTTCTCACATCATTGTTATTTCTATCTTTCCTTTCGTGTCCTCTCCGTTATCTTTTCTCACACCATTGTTGCTTGTATCTCTCTTTTTGTCTCCTCTCCCTTCTTGTTTCTCACACCATTGTTAATTCTTTCTCTCCTTTTGTCTCCTCTCCCTTCTTGTTTCTCATACCATTGTTACTTCTTTCTCTCCTTTTGTCTCCTCTCTCTTTTCGTTTCTCACACCATTGTTACTTCTATCTCTACTTTTGTCTCCTCTCTTTTCTTGTTTCTCACACCATTGTTACTTCTATCCCTCCTTTTACCTCCTCTCCCTTTTTGTTTCTCACATCATTGTTATTTCTATCTTTCCTTTCGTGTCCTCTCCGTTATCTTTTCTCACACCATTGTTGCTTGTATCTCTCCTTTTGTCTCCTCTCCCTTATTGTTTCTCACACCATTGTTACTTCTATCTCTCATTTTGTCTCCGCTCCCTTATTGTTTCTCATACCATTGTTACTTCTATCTCTCCTTTTGTCTCCTCTCCCTTATTGTTTCTCATACCATTGTAACTTTTATCTCTTCTTTTGTTTCCTTTCCCTTCTTGTTTCTCATACCATTGTTACTTATATCTCTTCTTTTGTCTCTTCTCCCTTCTTGTTTCTCATACCATTGTTGCTTCTATTTCTCCTTTTGTCTCCTCTCTCTTCTTGTTTTCCACACCACTGTTACTTCTTTCTCTCCTTTTGTCTCTTCTCCCTGCTTGTTTCTCTCACCATTGCTCCTTCTATCTCTCATTTTCTCTTCTCTCTCTTATTGTTTATCATACCATTGTTACTTCTATCTATTCTTTTGTCTCTTCTCCTTTCTTGTTTCTCACACCATTGTTGCTTATATCTCTCCTTTGGTCGCCTCTTCCTTCTTGTTTCTCACACCATGGTTACTTCTATCTCTCCTTTTGTCTCCTTTCCCTTCTTGTTTCTCATACCCTTGTTACTTCCATCTCTTCTTTTGTCTCTTCTCCCTTGTTGTTTCTAACACCATTGTTACTTCTATCTCTCCTTTGGTCTCCTCTCGCTTCTGGTTTCCCATACCATTGTTACTTCTATCTCTCATTTTGTCTCTTCTCCCTTTTTGTTTCTCACACCATTGTCACTTCTATCTCTCATTTTGTCTCCTCTCCTTTATTGTTTCTCACACCATTGTTACTTCTATCTCTCTTTTTGTCTCCTCTCCCTTATTGTTTCTCATACCATTGTTACTTCTATCTATTCTTTTGTCTCTTTTCCCTTCTTGTTTCTCACACCATTGTTACTTCTATCCCTCCTTTTACCTCCTCTCCCTTTTTGTTTCTCACATCATTGTTATTTCTATCTTTCCTTTCGTGTCCTCTCCGTTATCTTTTCTCACACCATTGTTGCTTGTATCTCTCCTTTTGTCTCCTCTCCCTTATTGTTTCTCACACCATTGTTACTTCTATCTCTCATTTTGTCTCCGCTCCCTTATTGTTTCTCATACCATTGTTACCTCTATCTCTCCTTTTGTCTCCTCTCCCTTATTGTTTCTCATACCATTGTAACTTCTATCTCTTCTTTTGTTTCCTTTCCCTTCTTGTTTCTCATACCATTGTTACTTATATCTCTTCTTTTGTCTCTTCCCCCTTCTTGTTTCTCATACCATTGTTGCTTCTATTTCTCCTTTGGTCTCCTCTCTCTTCTTGTTTTCCACACCACTGTTACTTCTTTCTCTCCTTTTGTCTCTTCTCCCTGCTTGTTTCTCTCACCATTGCTCCTTCTATTTCTCATTTTCTCTTCTCTCTCTTATTGTTGATCATACCGTTGTTACTTCTATCTATTCTTTTGTCTCTTCTCCTTTCTTGTTTCTCACACCATTGTTGCTTATATCTCTCCTTTGGTCGCCTCTTCCTTCTTGTTTCTCACACCATGGTTACTTCTATCTCTCCTTTTGTCTCCTTTCCCTTCTTGTTTCTCATACCCTTGTTACTTCCATCTCTTCTTTTGTCTTTTCTCCCTTGTTGTTTCTAACACCATTGTTACTTCTATCTCTCCTTTGGTCTCCTCTCGCTTCTGGTTTCCCATACCATTGTTACTTCTATCTCTCATTTTGTCTTTTCTCCCTTTTTGTTTCTCACACCATTGTCACTTCTTTCTCTCCTTTTGTCTCCGCTCCTTTCTTGTTTCTCATACCCTTGTTACTTCCATCTCTTCTTTTGTCTCTTCTCCCTTGTTGTTTCTAACACCATTGTTACTTCTATCTCTCCTTTGGTCTCCTCTCGCTTCTGGTTTCCCATACCATTGTTACTTCTATCTCTCATTTTGTCTCTTCTCCCTTTTTGTTTCTCACACCATTGTCACTTCTTTCTCTCCTTTTGTCTCCTCTCCCTTCTTGTTTCTCACATCATTGTTGCTTCTATCTCTCCTTTTGTCTCTTCTGCCTTCTTTTTTCTCACACCATTGTTACATCTATCTCTCCTTTGGTCTCCTCTCTCTTCTTGTTTCTCATACCATTGTTACTTATTTCTCTCCTTTTCTCTCCTCTCCCTTCTTGTTTCTCACATCAATGTTGCTACTAACTCCCTTTTTTTCCTCTCCCTTCTTGTTTCTCACCATTGTTACTTCTATCTCTTCTTTTGTCTCCTCTCTCTTTTCTCGTTTCTCACAAGATTGTTGCTTCTATCACTCCTTTTGTTTTCTCTCCCTTCTTGCTTCTCATACTATTGTTGCTTCTATCTTTACTTTTGTCTCCTGTCCCTTATTGTTTCTCATACCATTGTTACTTCTATCTCTCCTTTTGTCTCCTCTCCCTTATTGTTTCTCATACCATTGTTACTTCTATCTATTCTTTTGTCTCTTCTCCCTTTTTGTTTCTCACATCATTGTTACTTCTATCTCTCCTTTGGTCTCCTCTCCCTTTTTGTTTCTCACACCATTGTTACTTCTATCTCTCCTTTTGTCTCCTCTCCCTTCTTGTTTCTCATACCATTGTTACTTCTATTTCTCATTTTGTCTCCTTTCACTTCTTGTTTCTCATACCATTGTTACTTCTATCTATTCTTTTGTCTCTTTTCACTTCTTGTTTTTCATACCATTGTTACTTCTATCTCTACTTTTGTCTCCTCTCTCTTCTTGTTTCTCACATCATTGTTATTTCTATCTCTCCTTATGTGTCCTCTCCGTTCTCTTTTCTCACACCATTGTTGCTTCTATTTCTCCTTTTGTCTCCTCTCCCTTCTTGTTTCTCACACCATTGTTACTTCTTTCTCTCATTTTGTCTCCTCTCCCCTCTTGTTTCTCATACCATTGTTACTTCTATCTCTCATTTTGTCTCTTTTCCGTTCTTGTTTCTCACACCATTGTTGTTTCTATCTCTCCTTTTGTCTCCTTTCCCTTCTTCTTTCTCACACCATTGTAACTTCTATCTCTTCTTTTGTCTCCTTTCCCTTCTTGTTTCTCACACCAATGTTACTTCTATCTCTCCTTTAGTCTCCTCTCCCTTCTTGTTTCTCATACCATTGTTACTTCTATTTCTCATTTTGTCTCCTTTCACTTCTTGTTTCTCATACCATTGTTACTTCTATCTATTCTTTTGTCTCTTTTCCCTTCTTGTTTCTCATACCATTGTTGCTTTTATTTCTCCTATTGTCTCCTCTCTCTTCTTGTTTTCCACACCACTGTTACTTCTTTCTCTCCTTTTCTCTCTTCTCCCTTCTTGTTTCTCACACCATTGTTACTTCTATCTCTCATTTTGTCTCCTCTCCCTTATTGTTTCTCATACCATTGTTACTTCTATCCATTCTTTTGTCTCCTCTCCCTTATTGTTTCTCACACCATTGTTGCTTATATCTTTCCTTTGGTCGCTTCTTCCTTCTTGTTTCTCACACCGTTGTTACTTCTATTTCTCCTTTTGTCTCTTCTCTTTTCTTTTTTCTCACACCATTGTTACTTCTATCTTTCTTTTGGTCCCCTCTCCCTTCTTGTTTATCATACCATTGTTACTTCTATCTCTCATTTTGTCTCCTCTCACTTATTGTTTCTCATACCATTGTTACTTATAGCTCTTCTTTTGTCTCTTCTCCCTTCTTGTTTCTCATACCATTGTTGCTTCTATTTCTCATTTTGTCTCCTCTCTCTTCTTGTTTTCCACACCACTGTTACTTCTTTCTCTCCTTTTCTCTCTTCTCCCTTCTTGTTTCTCACACCATTGTTACTTCTATCTCTCATTTTGTCTCCTCTCCCTTATTGTTTCTCATACCATTGTTACTTCTATCCATTCTTTTGTCTCCTCTCCCTTCTGGTTTCTCACACCATTGTTGCTTATATCTCTCCTTTTGTCGCCTCTTCTTTCTTGTTTCTTACACCATGGTTACTTCTATCTCTGCTTTTGTCTCCTTTCCCTTGTTGTTTCTCACACCATTGTTACTTCTATCTCTCCTTTTGTCTCTTTTCCCTTTTTGTTTCTCACACCATTGTTACTTCTATCTCTCATTTTGTCTCCTCTCCCTTATTGTTTCTCACACCATTGTTACTTCTATCTCTCATTTTGTCTCCTCTCCCTTATTGTTTCTCATACCATTGTTACTTCTATCTATTCTTTTGCCTCTTCTCCCTTCTTGTTTCTCACACCATTGTTACTTCTATCTCTCCTTTTGTCTCCTCTCCCTTCTTGTTTCTCATACCATTGTTGCTTCTATCTCTCCTTTGTCTCCTTTCCCTTCTTGTTTCTCACAACATTGTTATTTATATCTCTCCTTTTGTCTCCTCTCTCTCTTCTCGTTTCTCACACCATTGTTTCTTCTATCTCGCCCTTTGTCTCCTCTCCCTTCTTGTTTCTCATACTTTTGTTGCTTCTATCTTTACTTTTGTCTCCTGTCCCTTCTTGTTTCCCATACCATTGTTACTTCTATCTGTTCTTTTGTCTCCTCTCTCTTTTTTCGTTTCTCACACCATTGTTGCTTCTATCTCTCATTTTTCTCCTCTCACTCATTGTTTCTCATACTTTTGTTGCTTCTATCTTTACTTTTGTCTCCAGTCCCTTCTTGTTTCTCACACCATTGTTACATCTATCTCTCTCTTTGTCTGCTCTCCCTTCTTGTTTCTCACACCATTGTTACTTCTCTCTATTCTTTTGTCTCTTCTCCCTTCTTGTTTCTCACATCATTGTTATTTCTATTTCTCCTTTTGTTTCCTCTCTCTTTTTGTTTCTCACACCATTGTTGCTTATATCTCTCTTTTAGTCTCCTCTCCCTTCTTGTTTTTCACACCACTGTTACTTATTTCTCTCTTTTTGTCTCCTCTCTCTTTTTGTTTCTCATACCACTGTTACTTCTATCTCTCCTTTTGTCTCCTCTCCTTTTTTGTTTCTCACCCTATTGTTTATTCTATCTTTCCTTTTGTCTCCTCTCCCTTCTTGTTTCTCGCACCATTGTTACTTCTATCTCTTCTTTTGTCTCTTCTCCTTTCTTGTTTCTCACACTATTGTTAATTCTATCTCTCCTTTTGTCTCCTCTCCCTTCTTGTTTCTCACACCATTGTTGCTCATATCTCTCCTTTTGTCTCCTCTCCCTTCTTGTTTCTCACGCCATTGTTGCTTCTAACTCTCCTTTTCTCTCCTCTCCCTTCTTGTTTCTCATCATTGTTACTTCTATCTCTCCTTTTGTCTCCTCTCTCTATTTTCTTGTTTCTCACACCATTGCTGCTTCTACCTCTCCTTTTGTCTCCTCTCCTTTCTGGTTTCTCACATCATCGTTACTTCTATCTATTCTTTTGTCTCTTTTCCCTTCTTGTTTTTCATACCATTGTTACTTCTATCTCTCCTTTTGTCTCCTCTCTCTCTTTTCTTGTTTCTCACACCATTGCTGCTTCTATCTCTCCTTTTGTCTCCTTTCCTTTCTGGTTTCTCACATCCTTGTTACTTCTATCTCTCTTTTTGTCTCCTCTCCCTTCTTGTTTCTCATATCATTGTTACTTCTATCTCTCATTTTTTATCCTCTCCCTTATTGTTTTTCATACCATTGTTACTTCTATCTATTCTTTTGACTCTTTTCCCTTCTTGTTTTTCATACCATTGATACTTCTATCTCTACTTTTGTCTCCTGTCTCTTCTTGTTTCTCACACCATTGTTACTTCTATCTCTCCTTTTGTATCCTCTCCCTTCTTGTTTCTCACATCATTGTTATTTCTATCTCTCCTTTTGTGTCCTCTCCGTTCTCTTTTCTCACACTATTGTTGCTTCTATCTCTCCTTTTGTCTCTTCTCCTTTCTTGTTTCTCACACCATTGTTACTTCTATCTCTCATTTTGTCTCCTCTCCTTTATTGTTTCACATACCATTGTTACTTTTATCAATTCTTTTGTCTCCTCTCCCTTCTTGTTTCTCACACCCTTGTTGCTTATATGTCTCCTTTGGTCGCCTCTTCATTCTTGTTTCTTACACCATGGTTACTTTTATCTCTCCTTTTTTCTCCTTTCCCTTGTTGTTTCTCACACCATTGTTACTTCTATCTCTCCTTTTGTCTCCTCTCCCTTCTTGTTTCTCATACCATTGTTACTTCTATCTCTCATTTTGTCTCCTCTCCCTTATTGTTTCTCACACCATTGTAACTTCTATCTTTCATTTTGTCTCCGCTCCCTTATTGTTTCTCATACCATTGTTACTTTTATCTCTCCTTTTGTCTCCTCTCCCTTATTGTTTCTCACACCATTGTAACTTCTATCTCTCATTTTGTCTCCGCTCCCTTATTGTTTCTCATACCATTGTTACTTCTATCTCTCCTTTTGTCTCCTCTCTCTTCTTGTTTCTCATACCATTGTTACTTCTATCTCTCCTTTTTTCTCCTCTCCCTTCTTGTTTCTCACACCATTGTTACTTCTATCTCTCCTTTTGTCTCCTCTCCCTACTTGTTTTTCATACCATTGTTACTTCTATCTCTCATTTTGTATCCTCTCCCTTATTGTTTTTCATACCATTGTTACTTCTATCTATTCTTTTGTCTCTTCTCCCTTCTTGTTTCTCACATCATTGTTACTTCTATCACTCCTTTTGTCTCCTCTCCTTTCTTGTTTCTCATATCATTGTTACTTCTATCTCTACTTTTGTCTCCTCTCTTTTCTTGTTTCTCACACTATTGTTACTTCTATCTTTCCTTTTGCCTCCTCTCCCTTTTTGTTTCTCACATCATTGTTATTTCTATCTTTCCTTTCGTGTCCTCTCCGTTATCTTTTCTCACACCATTGTTGCTTGTATCTCTCCTTTTGTCTCCTCTCCGTTCTCTTTTCTCACACCATTATTGCTTATATCTCTCTTTGGTCGCCTCTTCCTTCTTGTTTCTCACACCGTTGTTACTTCTAGTTCTCCTTTTGTCTCTTCTCCTTTCTTTTTTCTCACACCATTGTTACTTCTATCTCTTCTTTGGTCTCCTTTCCCTTCTTGTTTCTCATACCATTTTTACTTCTATTTCTCATTTTGTTTCCTTTCACTTATTGTTTCTCATACCATTGTTACTTCTATCTATTCTTTTGTCTCTTCTCCTTTCTTGTTTCTCATACCATTGTTACTTCTATCTCTACTTTTGTCTCCTCTCTTTTCTTGTTTCTCACACCATTGTTACTTCTATCTTTCCTTGTGCCTCCTCTCTCTTTTTGTTTCTCACATCATTGTTATTTCTATCTTTCCTTTCGTGTCCTCTCCGTTATCTTTTCTCACACCATTGTTGCTTGTATCTCTCCTTTTGTTTCCTCTCCCTTCTTGTTTCTCACACCATTGTTACTTCTTTCTCTCCTTTTGTCTCCTCTCCCTTCTTGTTTCTCACACCATTGTTACTTCTTTCTCTCCTTTTCTCTCCTTTCCCTTCTTGTTTCTCACACCATTGTAACTTTTATCTTTCATTTTGTATCCTCTCCCTTATTGTTTTTCATACCATTGTTACTTCTATCTATTCTTTTTTCTCCTCTCCCTTCTTGTTTCTCACACCATTGTTACTTCTATCTCTCCTTTTGTCTCCTCTCCTTTCTTGTTTCTCATACCATTGTCGCTTCTATCTCTGTTTTAGTCTCATCTCCCTTCTTGTTTCTCACACCATTGTCACTTCTATCTCTCCTTTTGTCTCCACTCCCTGATTGTTTCTCATACCATTGTTACTTCTATCTCCTTTTTTGTCTCTGCTATCTTCTTGTTTCTCACACCATTGTCACTTCAATCTCTCCTTTTATCTCTTGTCTCTTCTTGTTTCTCACACCATTGTTACTTATATCTTTTCTTTTGTCTCTTCTCCCTTCTTGTTTTTCACACCAATGTTGCTTCTAACTCCTTTTGTCTCCTCTCCGTTCTCGTTTCTGACACCATTGTTATTTATATCTCTCCTTTTGTCTCTTCTCCCTTCTTGTTTTTCACACCATTGTTGCTTCTATCTCTCATTTTGTCTCCTCTCTCTTTTTGTTTCTCACACCATTGTTGCTCATATCTCTCCTTTTGTCTCCTCTCCCTTCTTGTTTCTCACGCCATTGTTGCTTCTAACTCTCCTTTTCTCTCCTCTCCCTTCTTGTTTCTCATAATTGTTACTTCTATCTCTCCTTTTGTCTCCTCTCTCTATTTTCTTGTTTCTCACACCATTGCTGCTTCTACCTCTCCTTTTGTCTCCTCTCCTTTCTGGTTTCTCACATCATCGTTACTTCTATCTATTCTTTTGTCTCTTTTCCTTTCTTGTTTTTCAGACCATTGTTACTTCTATCTTTACTTTTGTCTCCTCTCTCTTCTTGTTTCTCACACCATTGTTACTTCTATCTCTCCTTTTGTCTCCTCTCCCTTTTTGTTCCTCACATCATTGTTATTTCTTTCTCTCCTTTTGTGTCCTCTCCGTTCTCTTTTCTCACACCATTGTTGCTTCTATCTCTCCTTTTGTCTCTTCTCCCTTTTTGTTTCTCACATCATTGTCACTTCTATGTCTCCTTTTGTCTCTTCTGTCTTCTTTTCTCTCAGACCTTGTTGCTTCTATCTCTCCTTTTTTTTCCTCTCCATTTTTGCTTCTCATAGTATTGTTGCTTCTTCTCTTCTTTTCTCTCTTCTCCCTTCTTGTTTCTCATACCATTGTTACTTCTATCTCTCATTTTGTCTTCTCTTCTTTCTTGTTTCTTACACCATGGTTACTTCTTTCTCTCCTTATGTCTCCTTTCCCTTGTTGTTTCTCACACCATTGTTACTTCTATCTCTCCTTTTGTCTCTTTTCCTTTCTCGTTTCTCACGCCATTGTTGCTTCTAACTCTCCTTTTCCCTCCTCTCCCTTCTTGTTTCTCACCATTGTTACTTCTATCTCTCCTTTTGTCTCCTTTTTCTTCTTGTTTCTCACACCATCGTTGCTTCTATCTCTCCTTTTGTTTTCTCTCCCTTATTGTTTCTCACACCATTGTTACTTCTATCTCTCCTTTTGTCTCCTCTCCCTTATTGTTTCTCATACCATTGTTACTTCTATCTATTCTTTTGTCTCTTCTCCCTTCTTGTTTCTCACATCATTGTTACTTGTATATCTCTTTTTGTCTCCTCTCCCTTATTGTTTCTCACACCATTGTTACTTCTATCTCTCCTTTTGTCTCCTCTCCCTTATTGTTTCTCATACCATTGTTACTTCTATCTATTCTTTTGTCTCTTCTCCCTTCTTGTTTCTCACATCATTGTTACTTGTATCTCTCTTTTTGTCTCCTCTTCCTTCTTGTTTCTCACACCATTGTTACTTCCATCTCTCCTTTTGTCTCCTCTCCCTTTTTGTTTCTCATACCATTGTTACTTCTATCTCTCATTTTGTATCTTCTCCCTTATTGCTTCTCACGCCATCATTACTTCTATCTCTCCTTTTGTCTCCTCTCTTTTTTTTGTTTCTCGTGCCATGGTTGCTTCTAACTCTCCTTTTCCCTCCTCTCCCTTCTTGTTTCTCACATCATTGTTACTTCTATCTCTCCTTTTGTCTCCTCTTTCTCCTTGTTTCTCACACCATTGTCACTTCTATCTCTCCTTTTGTCTCCTCTCCCTTCTCGTTTCTCACACCATTGTTACTTATATCTCTTCTTTTGTCTCTTCTCCCTTCTTGTTTCTCATACCATTGTTGCGTATATCTCTTGTTTTGTGTCCTCTCCCTTTTTGTTTTTCACCCCTTTATTACTTCTATATCTCCTTTTGTCTCCTCTCCCTTCTTGTTTCTCACCCCATTGTTGCATCTATTTCTCCTTTTGTCTCTTCTCCCTTCTTGTTTCTCACACTTTTGTTACTTCTATATCTCCTTTTGTCTCCTCTCCGTTCTTGTTTCTCATACCATTGTTGCGTATATCTCTTGTTTTGTCTCCTCTCCCTTTTTATTTTTCTCCCCATTGTTACTTCTATCTCTCTTTTTGTCTCCTCTCCCTTCTTGTTTCTCACCCCATTGTTGCTTCTATCTCTCCTTTTGTCTCCTCTCCTTTATTGTTTCTCACACCATTGTTACATCTATCTCTCCTTTTGTCTCCTCTCCCTTATTGTTTCTCACACCATTGTTACTTCTAACTCTTCTTTGGTCTCCTCTCCCTTCTTGTTTCTCATACCATTGTTACTTCTATCTCTCATTTTGTTTCCTTTCATTTATTGTTTCTCATACCATTGATATTTCTATCTATTCTTTTGTCTCTTCTCCCTTCTTGTTTCTCATACCATTGTTACTTCTATCTCTACTTTTGTCTCCTCTCTTTTCTTGTTTCTCACACCATTGTTACTTCTATCTCTCCTTTTACCTCCTCTCCCATTTTGTTTCTCACATCATTGTTATTTCTATCTTTCTTTTCGTGTCCTCTCCGTTATCTTTTCTCACACCATTGTTGCTTGTATCTCTCCTTTTGTCTCCTCTCCCTTCTTGTTTCTCACACCATTGTTAATTCTTTCTCTCCTTTTGTCTCCTCTCCCTTCTTGTTTCTCATACCATTGTTACTTCTTTCTCTCCTTTTGTCTCCTCTCTCTTTTCGTTTCTCGCACCATTGTTGCTTCTATCTCTCCTTTTGCCTCCTCTCCCATTTTGTTTCTCACATCATTGTTATTTCTATCTTTCCTTTCGTGTCCTCTCCGTTATCTTTTCTCACACCATTGTTACTTCTATCTCTCCTTTTACCTCCTCTCCCATTTTGTTTCTCACATCATCGTTATTTCTATCTTTCCTTTCGTGTCCTCTCCGTTATCTTTTCTCACACCATTGTTGCTTGTATCTCTCCTTTTGTCTCCTCTCCCTTCTTGTTTCTCACACCATTGTTAATTCTTTCTCTCCTTTTGTCTCCTCTCCCTTCTCGTTTCTCACACCATTGTTACTTCTATCTCTCCTTTTCTCTCTTTTCCCTTCTTGTTTCTCACACAATTGTAACTTCTATCTCTCCTTTTGTCTCTTCTCCCTTCTTGTTTCTCATACCATTGTTACTTCTATCTCTCATTTTGTTTCCTTTCATTTATTGTTTCTCATACCATTGTTACTTCTATCTATTCTTTTGTCTCTTCTCCCTTCTTGTTTCTCATACCATTGTTACTTCTATCTCTACTTTTGTCTCCTCTCTTTTCTTGTTTCTCACACCATTGTTACTTCTATCTCTCCTTTTACCTCCTCTCCCATTTGGTTTCTCACATCATTGTTATTTCTATCTTTCCTTTCGTGTCCTCTCCGTTATCTTTTCTCACACCATTGTTGCTTGTATCTCTCTTTTTGTCTCCTCTCCCTTCTTGTTTCTCACACCATTGTTAATTCTTTCTCTCCTTTTGTCTCCTCTCCCTTCTTGTTTCTCATACCATTGTTACTTCTTTCTCTCCTTTTGTCTCCTCTCTCTTTTCGTTTCTCACACCATTGTTACTTCTATCTCTACTTTTGTCTCCTCTCTTTTCTTGTTTCTCACACCATTGTTACTTCTATCCCTCCTTTTACCTCCTCTCCCTTTTTGTTTCTCACATCATTGTTATTTCTATCTTTCCTTTCGTGTCCTCTCCGTTATCTTTTCTCACACCATTGTTGCTTGTATCTCTCCTTTTGTCTCCTCTCCCTTATTGTTTCTCACACCATTGTTACTTCTATCTCTCATTTTGTCTCCGCTCCCTTATTGTTTCTCATACCATTGTTACTTCTATCTCTCCTTTTGTCTCCTCTCCCTTATTGTTTCTCATACCATTGTAACTTTTATCTCTTCTTTTGTTTCCTTTCCCTTCTTGTTTCTCATACCATTGTTACTTATATCTCTTCTTTTGTCTCTTCTCCCTTCTTGTTTCTCATACCATTGTTGCTTCTATTTCTCCTTTTGTCTCCTCTCTCTTCTTGTTTTCCACACCACTGTTACTTCTTTCTCTCCTTTTGTCTCTTCTCCCTGCTTGTTTCTCTCACCATTGCTCCTTCTATCTCTCATTTTCTCTTCTCTCTCTTATTGTTTATCATACCATTGTTACTTCTATCTATTCTTTTGTCTCTTCTCCTTTCTTGTTTCTCACACCATTGTTGCTTATATCTCTCCTTTGGTCGCCTCTTCCTTCTTGTTTCTCACACCATGGTTACTTCTATCTCTCCTTTTGTCTCCTTTCCCTTCTTGTTTCTCATACCCTTGTTACTTCCATCTCTTCTTTTGTCTCTTCTCCCTTGTTGTTTCTAACACCATTGTTACTTCTATCTCTCCTTTGGTCTCCTCTCGCTTCTGGTTTCCCATACCATTGTTACTTCTATCTCTCATTTTGTCTCTTCTCCCTTTTTGTTTCTCACACCATTGTCACTTCTATCTCTCATTTTGTCTCCTCTCCTTTATTGTTTCTCACACCATTGTTACTTCTATCTCTCTTTTTGTCTCCTCTCCCTTATTGTTTCTCATACCATTGTTACTTCTATCTATTCTTTTGTCTCTTTTCCCTTCTTGTTTCTCACACCATTGTTACTTCTATCCCTCCTTTTACCTCCTCTCCCTTTTTGTTTCTCACATCATTGTTATTTCTATCTTTCCTTTCGTGTCCTCTCCGTTATCTTTTCTCACACCATTGTTGCTTGTATCTCTCCTTTTGTCTCCTCTCCCTTATTGTTTCTCACACCATTGTTACTTCTATCTCTCATTTTGTCTCCGCTCCCTTATTGTTTCTCATACCATTGTTACCTCTATCTCTCCTTTTGTCTCCTCTCCCTTATTGTTTCTCATACCATTGTAACTTCTATCTCTTCTTTTGTTTCCTTTCCCTTCTTGTTTCTCATACCATTGTTACTTATATCTCTTCTTTTGTCTCTTCCCCCTTCTTGTTTCTCATACCATTGTTGCTTCTATTTCTCCTTTGGTCTCCTCTCTCTTCTTGTTTTCCACACCACTGTTACTTCTTTCTCTCCTTTTGTCTCTTCTCCCTGCTTGTTTCTCTCACCATTGCTCCTTCTATTTCTCATTTTCTCTTCTCTCTCTTATTGTTGATCATACCGTTGTTACTTCTATCTATTCTTTTGTCTCTTCTCCTTTCTTGTTTCTCACACCATTGTTGCTTATATCTCTCCTTTGGTCGCCTCTTCCTTCTTGTTTCTCACACCATGGTTACTTCTATCTCTCCTTTTGTCTCCTTTCCCTTCTTGTTTCTCATACCCTTGTTACTTCCATCTCTTCTTTTGTCTTTTCTCCCTTGTTGCTTCTAACACCATTGTTACTTCTATCTCTCCTTTGGTCTCCTCTCGCTTCTGGTTTCCCATACCATTGTTACTTCTATCTCTCATTTTGTCTTTTCTCCCTTTTTGTTTCTCACACCATTGTCACTTCTTTCTCTCCTTTTGTCTCCGCTCCTTTCTTGTTTCTCATACCCTTGTTACTTCCATCTCTTCTTTTGTCTCTTCTCCCTTGTTGTTTCTAACACCATTGTTACTTCTATCTCTCCTTTGGTCTCCTCTCGCTTCTGGTTTCCCATACCATTGTTACTTCTATCTCTCATTTTGTCTCTTCTCCCTTTTTGTTTCTCACACCATTGTCACTTCTTTCTCTCCTTTTGTCTCCTCTCCCTTCTTGTTTCTCACATCATTGTTGCTTCTATCTCTCCTTTTGTCTCTTCTGCCTTCTTTTTTCTCACACCATTGTTACATCTATCTCTCCTTTGGTCTCCTCTCTCTTCTTGTTTCTCATACCATTGTTACTTATTTCTCTCCTTTTCTCTCCTCTCCCTTCTTGTTTCTCACATCAATGTTACTACTAACTCCCTTTTTTTCCTCTCCCTTCTTGTTTCTCACCATTGTTACTTCTATCTCTTCTTTTGTCTCCTCTCTCTTTTCTCGTTTCTCACAAGATTGTTGCTTCTATCACTCCTTTTGTTTTCTCTCCCTTCTTGCTTCTCATACTATTGTTGCTTCTATCTTTACTTTTGTCTCCTGTCCCTTATTGTTTCTCATACCATTGTTACTTCTATCTCTCCTTTTGTCTCCTCTCCCTTATTGTTTCTCATACCATTGTTACTTCTATCTATTCTTTTGTCTCTTCTCCCTTTTTGTTTCTCACATCATTGTTACTTCTATCTCTCCTTTGGTCTCCTCTCCCTTTTTGTTTCTCACACCATTGTTACTTCTATCTCTCCTTTTGTCTCCTCTCCCTTCTTGTTTCTCATACCATTGTTACTTCTATTTCTCATTTTGTCTCCTTTCACTTCTTGTTTCTCATACCATTGTTACTTCTATCTATTCTTTTGTCTCTTTTCACTTCTTGTTTTTCATACCATTGTTACTTCTATCTCTACTTTTGTCTCCTCTCTCTTCTTGTTTCTCACATCATTGTTATTTCTATCTCTCCTTATGTGTCCTCTCCGTTCTCTTTTCTCACACCATTGTTGCTTCTATTTCTCCTTTTGTCTCCTCTCCCTTCTTGTTTCTCACACCATTGTTACTTCTTTCTCTCATTTTGTCTCCTCTCCCTTCTTGTTTCTCATACCATTGTTACTTCTATCTCTCATTTTGTCTCTTTTCCGTTCTTGTTTCTCACACCATTGTTGTTTCTATCTCTCCTTTTGTCTCCTTTCCCTTCTTCTTTCTCACACCATTGTAACTTCTATCTCTTCTTTTGTCTCCTTTCCCTTCTTGTTTCTCACACCAATGTTACTTCTATCTCTCCTTTAGTCTCCTCTCCCTTCTTGTTTCTCATACCATTGTTACTTCTATTTCTCATTTTGTCTCCTTTCACTTCTTGTTTCTCATACCATTGTTACTTCTATCTATTCTTTTGTCTCTTTTCCCTTCTTGTTTCTCATACCATTGTTGCTTTTATTTCTCCTATTGTCTCCTCTCTCTTCTTGTTTTCCACACCACTGTTACTTCTTTCTCTCCTTTTCTCTCTTCTCCCTTCTTGTTTCTCACACCATTGTTACTTCTATCTCTCATTTTGTCTCCTCTCCCTTATTGTTTCTCATACCATTGTTACTTCTATCCATTCTTTTGTCTCCTCTCCCTTATTGTTTCTCACACCATTGTTGCTTATATCTTTCCTTTGGTCGCTTCTTCCTTCTTGTTTCTCACACCGTTGTTACTTCTATTTCTCCTTTTGTCTCTTCTCTTTTCTTTTTTCTCACACCATTGTTACTTCTATCTTTCTTTTGGTCTCCTCTCCCTTCTTGTTTATCATACCATTGTTACTTCTATCTCTCATTTTGTCTCCTCTCACTTATTGTTTCTCATACCATTGTTACTTATAGCTCTTCTTTTGTCTCTTCTCCCTTCTTGTTTCTCATACCATTGTTGCTTCTATTTCTCATTTTGTCTCCTCTCTCTTCTTGTTTTCCACACCACTGTTACTTCTTTCTCTCCTTTTCTCTCTTCTCCCTTCTTGTTTCTCACACCATTGTTACTTCTATCTCTCATTTTGTCTCCTCTCCCTTATTGTTTCTCATACCATTGTTACTTCTATCCATTCTTTTGTCTCCTCTCCCTTCTGGTTTCTCACACCATTGTTGCTTATATCTCTCCTTTTGTCGCCTCTTCTTTCTTGTTTCTTACACCATGGTTACTTCTATCTCTGCTTTTGTCTCCTTTCCCTTGTTGTTTCTCACACCATTGTTACTTCTATCTCTCCTTTTGTCTCTTTTCCCTTTTTGTTTCTCACACCATTGTTACTTCTATCTCTCATTTTGTCTCCTCTCCCTTATTGTTTCTCACACCATTGTTACTTCTATCTCTCATTTTGTCTCCTCTCCCTTATTGTTTCTCATACCATTGTTACTTCTATCTATTCTTTTGCCTCTTCTCCCTTCTTGTTTCTCACACCATTGTTACTTCTATCTCTCCTTTTGTCTCCTCTCCCTTCTTGTTTCTCATACCATTGTTGCTTCTATCTCTCCTTTTGTCTCCTTTCCCTTCTTGTTTCTCACAACATTGTTATTTATATCTCTCCTTTTGTCTCCTCTCTCTCTTCTCGTTTCTCACACCATTGTTTCTTCTATCTCGCCCTTTGTCTCCTCTCCCTTCTTGTTTCTCATACTTTTGTTGCTTCTATCTTTACTTTTGTCTCCTGTCCCTTCTTGTTTCCCATACCATTGTTACTTCTATCTGTTCTTTTGTCTCCTCTCTCTTTTTTCGTTTCTCACACCATTGTTGCTTCTATCTCTCATTTTTCTCCTCTCACTCATTGTTTCTCATACTTTTGTTGCTTCTATCTTTACTTTTGTCTCCAGTCCCTTCTTGTTTCTCACACCATTGTTACATCTATCTCTCTCTTTGTCTGCTCTCCCTTCTTGTTTCTCACACCATTGTTACTTCTCTCTATTCTTTTGTCTCTTCTCCCTTCTTGTTTCTCACATCATTGTTATTTCTATTTCTCCTTTTGTTTCCTCTCTCTTTTTGTTTCTCACACCATTGTTGCTTATATCTCTCTTTTAGTCTCCTCTCCCTTCTTGTTTTTCACACCACTGTTACTTATTTCTCTCTTTTTGTCTCCTCTCTCTTTTTGTTTCTCATACCACTGTTACTTCTATCTCTCCTTTTGTCTCCTCTCCTTTTTTGTTTCTCACCCTATTGTTTATTCTATCTTTCCTTTTGTCTCCTCTCCCTTCTTGTTTCTCGCACCATTGTTACTTCTATCTCTTCTTTTGTCTCTTCTCCTTTCTTGTTTCTCCCACTATTGTTAATTCTATCTCTCCTTTTGTCTCCTCTCCCTTCTTGTTTCTCACACCATTGTTGCTTGTATCTCTCCTTTTGTCTCCTCTCCCTTATTGTTTCTCACACCATTGTTACTTCTATCTCTCATTTTGTCTCCGCTCCCTTATTGTTTCTCATACCATTGTTACTTCTATCTCTCCTTTTGTCTCCTCTCCCTTATTGTTTCTCATACCATTGTAACTTTTATCTCTTCTTTTGTTTCCTTTCCCTTCTTGTTTCTCATACCATTGTTACTTATATCTCTTCTTTTGTCTCTTCTCCCTTCTTGTTTCTCATACCATTGTTGCTTCTATTTCTCCTTTTGTCTCCTCTCTCTTCTTGTTTTCCACACCACTGTTACTTCTTTCTCTCCTTTTGTCTCTTCTCCCTGCTTGTTTCTCTCACCATTGCTCCTTCTATCTCTCATTTTCTCTTCTCTCTCTTATTGTTTATCATACCATTGTTACTTCTATCTATTCTTTTGTCTCTTCTCCTTTCTTGTTTCTCACACCATTGTTGCTTATATCTCTCCTTTGGTCGCCTCTTCCTTCTTGTTTCTCACA
This sequence comes from Watersipora subatra, assembly GCF_963576615.1. NCBI lineage: Eukaryota > Metazoa > Bryozoa > Gymnolaemata > Cheilostomatida > Watersiporidae > Watersipora > Watersipora subatra. Next base: position 46,894,667 of record NC_088711.1, on the reverse strand, counting down.
CCATGGTTACTTCTATCTCTCCTTTTGTCTCCTTTCCCTTCTTGTTTCTCATACCCTTGTTACTTCCATCTCTTCTTTTGTCTCTTCTCCCTTGTTGTTTCTAACACCATTGTTACTTCTATCTCTCCTTTGGTCTCCTCTCGCTTCTGGTTTCCCATACCATTGTTACTTCTATCTCTCATTTTGTCTCTTCTCCCTTTTTGTTTCTCACACCATTGTCACTTCTATCTCTCATTTTGTCTCCTCTCCTTTATTGTTTCTCACACCATTGTTACTTCTATCTCTCTTTTTGTCTCCTCTCCCTTATTGTTTCTCATACCATTGTTACTTCTATCTATTCTTTTGTCTCTTTTCCCTTCTTGTTTCTCACACCATTGTTACTTCTATCCCTCCTTTTACCTCCTCTCCCTTTTTGTTTCTCACATCATTGTTATTTCTATCTTTCCTTTCGTGTCCTCTCCGTTATCTTTTCTCACACCATTGTTGCTTGTATCTCTCCTTTTGTCTCCTCTCCCTTATTGTTTCTCACACCATTGTTACTTCTATCTCTCATTTTGTCTCCGCTCCCTTATTGTTTCTCATACCATTGTTACCTCTATCTCTCCTTTTGTCTCCTCTCCCTTATTGTTTCTCATACCATTGTAACTTCTATCTCTTCTTTTGTTTCCTTTCCCTTCTTGTTTCTCATACCATTGTTACTTATATCTCTTCTTTTGTCTCTTCCCCCTTCTTGTTTCTCATACCATTGTTGCTTCTATTTCTCCTTTGGTCTCCTCTCTCTTCTTGTTTTCCACACCACTGTTACTTCTTTCTCTCCTTTTGTCTCTTCTCCCTGCTTGTTTCTCTCACCATTGCTCCTTCTATTTCTCATTTTCTCTTCTCTCTCTTATTGTTGATCATACCGTTGTTACTTCTATCTATTCTTTTGTCTCTTCTCCTTTCTTGTTTCTCACACCATTGTTGCTTATATCTCTCCTTTGGTCGCCTCTTCCTTCTTGTTTCTCACACCATGGTTACTTCTATCTCTCCTTTTGTCTCCTTTCCCTTCTTGTTTCTCATACCCTTGTTACTTCCATCTCTTCTTTTGTCTTTTCTCCCTTGTTGCTTCTAACACCATTGTTACTTCTATCTCTCCTTTGGTCTCCTCTCGCTTCTGGTTTCCCATACCATTGTTACTTCTATCTCTCATTTTGTCTTTTCTCCCTTTTTGTTTCTCACACCATTGTCACTTCTTTCTCTCCTTTTGTCTCCGCTCCTTTCTTGTTTCTCATACCCTTGTTACTTCCATCTCTTCTTTTGTCTCTTCTCCCTTGTTGTTTCTAACACCATTGTTACTTCTATCTCTCCTTTGGTCTCCTCTCGCTTCTGGTTTCCCATACCATTGTTACTTCTATCTCTCATTTTGTCTCTTCTCCCTTTTTGTTTCTCACACCATTGTCACTTCTTTCTCTCCTTTTGTCTCCTCTCCCTTCTTGTTTCTCACATCATTGTTGCTTCTATCTCTCCTTTTGTCTCTTCTGCCTTCTTTTTTCTCACACCATTGTTACATCTATCTCTCCTTTGGTCTCCTCTCTCTTCTTGTTTCTCATACCATTGTTACTTATTTCTCTCCTTTTCTCTCCTCTCCCTTCTTGTTTCTCACATCAATGTTACTACTAACTCCCTTTTTTTCCTCTCCCTTCTTGTTTCTCACCATTGTTACTTCTATCTCTTCTTTTGTCTCCTCTCTCTTTTCTCGTTTCTCACAAGATTGTTGCTTCTATCACTCCTTTTGTTTTCTCTCCCTTCTTGCTTCTCATACTATTGTTGCTTCTATCTTTACTTTTGTCTCCTGTCCCTTATTGTTTCTCATACCATTGTTACTTCTATCTCTCCTTTTGTCTCCTCTCCCTTATTGTTTCTCATACCATTGTTACTTCTATCTATTCTTTTGTCTCTTCTCCCTTTTTGTTTCTCACATCATTGTTACTTCTATCTCTCCTTTGGTCTCCTCTCCCTTTTTGTTTCTCACACCATTGTTACTTCTATCTCTCCTTTTGTCTCCTCTCCCTTCTTGTTTCTCATACCATTGTTACTTCTATTTCTCATTTTGTCTCCTTTCACTTCTTGTTTCTCATACCATTGTTACTTCTATCTATTCTTTTGTCTCTTTTCACTTCTTGTTTTTCATACCATTGTTACTTCTATCTCTACTTTTGTCTCCTCTCTCTTCTTGTTTCTCACATCATTGTTATTTCTATCTCTCCTTATGTGTCCTCTCCGTTCTCTTTTCTCACACCATTGTTGCTTCTATTTCTCCTTTTGTCTCCTCTCCCTTCTTGTTTCTCACACCATTGTTACTTCTTTCTCTCATTTTGTCTCCTCTCCCTTCTTGTTTCTCATACCATTGTTACTTCTATCTCTCATTTTGTCTCTTTTCCGTTCTTGTTTCTCACACCATTGTTGTTTCTATCTCTCCTTTTGTCTCCTTTCCCTTCTTCTTTCTCACACCATTGTAACTTCTATCTCTTCTTTTGTCTCCTTTCCCTTCTTGTTTCTCACACCAATGTTACTTCTATCTCTCCTTTAGTCTCCTCTCCCTTCTTGTTTCTCATACCATTGTTACTTCTATTTCTCATTTTGTCTCCTTTCACTTCTTGTTTCTCATACCATTGTTACTTCTATCTATTCTTTTGTCTCTTTTCCCTTCTTGTTTCTCATACCATTGTTGCTTTTATTTCTCCTATTGTCTCCTCTCTCTTCTTGTTTTCCACACCACTGTTACTTCTTTCTCTCCTTTTCTCTCTTCTCCCTTCTTGTTTCTCACACCATTGTTACTTCTATCTCTCATTTTGTCTCCTCTCCCTTATTGTTTCTCATACCATTGTTACTTCTATCCATTCTTTTGTCTCCTCTCCCTTATTGTTTCTCACACCATTGTTGCTTATATCTTTCCTTTGGTCGCTTCTTCCTTCTTGTTTCTCACACCGTTGTTACTTCTATTTCTCCTTTTGTCTCTTCTCTTTTCTTTTTTCTCACACCATTGTTACTTCTATCTTTCTTTTGGTCTCCTCTCCCTTCTTGTTTATCATACCATTGTTACTTCTATCTCTCATTTTGTCTCCTCTCACTTATTGTTTCTCATACCATTGTTACTTATAGCTCTTCTTTTGTCTCTTCTCCCTTCTTGTTTCTCATACCATTGTTGCTTCTATTTCTCATTTTGTCTCCTCTCTCTTCTTGTTTTCCACACCACTGTTACTTCTTTCTCTCCTTTTCTCTCTTCTCCCTTCTTGTTTCTCACACCATTGTTACTTCTATCTCTCATTTTGTCTCCTCTCCCTTATTGTTTCTCATACCATTGTTACTTCTATCCATTCTTTTGTCTCCTCTCCCTTCTGGTTTCTCACACCATTGTTGCTTATATCTCTCCTTTTGTCGCCTCTTCTTTCTTGTTTCTTACACCATGGTTACTTCTATCTCTGCTTTTGTCTCCTTTCCCTTGTTGTTTCTCACACCATTGTTACTTCTATCTCTCCTTTTGTCTCTTTTCCCTTTTTGTTTCTCACACCATTGTTACTTCTATCTCTCATTTTGTCTCCTCTCCCTTATTGTTTCTCACACCATTGTTACTTCTATCTCTCATTTTGTCTCCTCTCCCTTATTGTTTCTCATACCATTGTTACTTCTATCTATTCTTTTGCCTCTTCTCCCTTCTTGTTTCTCACACCATTGTTACTTCTATCTCTCCTTTTGTCTCCTCTCCCTTCTTGTTTCTCATACCATTGTTGCTTCTATCTCTCCTTTTGTCTCCTTTCCCTTCTTGTTTCTCACAACATTGTTATTTATATCTCTCCTTTTGTCTCCTCTCTCTCTTCTCGTTTCTCACACCATTGTTTCTTCTATCTCGCCCTTTGTCTCCTCTCCCTTCTTGTTTCTCATACTTTTGTTGCTTCTATCTTTACTTTTGTCTCCTGTCCCTTCTTGTTTCCCATACCATTGTTACTTCTATCTGTTCTTTTGTCTCCTCTCTCTTTTTTCGTTTCTCACACCATTGTTGCTTCTATCTCTCATTTTTCTCCTCTCACTCATTGTTTCTCATACTTTTGTTGCTTCTATCTTTACTTTTGTCTCCAGTCCCTTCTTGTTTCTCACACCATTGTTACATCTATCTCTCTCTTTGTCTGCTCTCCCTTCTTGTTTCTCACACCATTGTTACTTCTCTCTATTCTTTTGTCTCTTCTCCCTTCTTGTTTCTCACATCATTGTTATTTCTATTTCTCCTTTTGTTTCCTCTCTCTTTTTGTTTCTCACACCATTGTTGCTTATATCTCTCTTTTAGTCTCCTCTCCCTTCTTGTTTTTCACACCACTGTTACTTATTTCTCTCTTTTTGTCTCCTCTCTCTTTTTGTTTCTCATACCACTGTTACTTCTATCTCTCCTTTTGTCTCCTCTCCTTTTTTGTTTCTCACCCTATTGTTTATTCTATCTTTCCTTTTGTCTCCTCTCCCTTCTTGTTTCTCGCACCATTGTTACTTCTATCTCTTCTTTTGTCTCTTCTCCTTTCTTGTTTCTCCCACTATTGTTAATTCTATCTCTCCTTTTGTCTCCTCTCCCTTCTTGTTTCTCACACCATTGTTGCTTCTATCTCCCCTTTTGTCTCTTTTCCTTTCTTGTTTCTCACACCATTGTTACTTCTATCTCTCCTTTTGTCTCCTCTCTCTTTTTGTTTCTCATACCATGGTTGCTTCCATCTCTCCTTTAGTCTCCTCTCTTTCCCATTTTATTTTGTAAAACTGTAAAGATCCAGTAGTTGTAAATCTGGTTGCATGAATTAGCATATCACTAGCAGCACTGAGACATATCGAAGTCTAGCTAGCTGTCCGGAAACGCTTTCATAACCAAAGCTTATCAATATGACCCACGAAAAGGTCACCCCAAAAATCCGCACAAAATTTTAGTAAACTATTACATGATACATATATAGGGTAGAAGTCTCGGATGAAAATACATTTTTCTCTTTTTGTTTTAATAGATACAAGAGAAGGTGAGAAGAAGGAGCATACATCATGGACATGGCCAGCAGCCAACATTTGACAGTACCCTTAGAAAGAAACTTTACCTGTTTCCAAGATACAATCCATCTTAGTCCGTCTGAGTGTTTACCAATCATGCAGTGTCTCTCTCAAGTCTGTATTGTTATATACAGCTCATTACTTATTGACAGATCACCTGACTGGTGATTGTATGATTACATGTTTTTTTTCTTCCATTCTCTACTGCTGTTTATAGATACATTCTGTACATATCTGCTAGAAAATTTGCATGATGATTCTCCTCATTCGTTCTTTCCAATTTTTTATCTTTTGGCTGCGACTATCTAGAATCAAGAGCCAAACATGTTTTGACTATCAAGTGCTGCAAAACCATACGCATTATTCTGTTTATGGTAGCTCTATTATTGATGCTTATGGACCGTTATTCTATTTATGGTAGCTCTATTATTGAAGCTTATGGACCGTTATTATGCTTATGGTAGCTCTATTATTATTTGATGGCCATGGACTATTATTATTTACATCATATTTATGGTATCCCCATTGTTTTCGGATGATCATGGCCTTTGGAACATCTTTTTTAACGAGTTTTATTATCTAGATGTCTAGCAGTGTTGTGTATCTGTATTGAGTTCTATAGCACACTATGTCAATATTTATTTACATCTTTTTCAGCTGTTGGTTTTATATGTTTACTGACAACTCTTCCAGTCACCTTGTTTCTGGCACATTCTATTGCCATTCTATTCTGGCACATTCTATATTTAATCATATATTGTTTCCTATTTGGATTCATGCTCTCCTGTGCATTGTATCGGTAATAAAAATATCTTTTACTAAAATTATCAAGGACATTCATTGGTTTAATTATTTGATTTGGCAGAATAATGTTTTTATCTGGTTTTTGGAATTTTAACATTTCTCCAATAAATGTTCTGAAATTCTTTAAAACAACCGATCGAGTTTTTCCACTCGCTCCACAAGAAAACAAACCACTCTCTTGCAAGGCAATTATAATTATATAAATCACAGTAAATATATATGTAAGAGTACAGTTTAAGATGCACGGAACATACAGTAGACAGCACAATGAGAGACTTCCAGGAGCTCTGCTGTTGGTCGCTTCTGCAACATCTTCTACAGCTCTTGATGGTCACTTGGTTCTGTCCTTCAGTAGCAAGGTGGACTTACAGACCACCCTCTGCTGACTGGAAGTGTTACAACAGGAGCTATGGTCTGTTGATTCAGGCATGGCTCAGCGGTGTCGTCAGTCGCCTCGTGGTCAGCTTCTCTCTGGCCCGGCTCTGGGCACCGTAATTCTCGCTTTTTTTGGCTTTCAATATTTCTGCCAAGTCTTCAGTCCAACAATGGTCAAGTATTTGTAACGCATGTCTATATGATGCTACCCTGATTAACTTTGTTTATTTTATCAACCTGAAATTTGTAAACTAAACTTGGCATTAGTTCAATTAATTTACAAAATAACGAGCTACTTACCTACCCATTTGGTAATTTACATTCTTCCTACCACTAGTTGATCAATCAATTCAGTTTAGTAGTATTACATTTATTTCAATCAGCAATGCACATGTTAAACTTAACTGGTCAGACTATACAAAGAAAACTCCATGTCAAACACAATGTAATCATAATGTAAATACCACACTGGTCAAACTAAAGCCATAACCAATACAATAAAATAGATGCATGTAAATGTGTCACTAACACAGGTGGACTAGATTGGAAAGACAAGCATTGCTGGACTAACTTGCTTTTTAAAAGCTACAAAAGTTATTTACAAAAGTACAGCTAGCCACCTTATCTTGTGGTGGTATTTTCCATATTATAAAAGAAATGAACAAACTAGGTGAGCATGTTTAATCTGTTTTTCTCAAGTAAAGTGAAAAAAAACTATTTAATTATGGACTATTTCTTTAATACAAACTAGCTCATAACTGATCTACAGCTTATTTCAAGGTTTTCTTATTGCTGTACATAAACCTCCTAATGATTACTCTTTCTAAAACCGAAGTAGAATTCAAAATTATATCTAAAAACTGTGATAGCTTACTTAGATGCATTTTTATTACATTCATACCAGTTTTTATTAGCTCTTTTTGAATCCCATCGGTTATTTGTTCTCGTTTTCTTTTTTGATTTTGTCTCTTCCAAATAATTGCTCTAACGAATTTTTTAAAGCCATCTTCAAACTTCTGTCAGAAAGAGGTTTATAGCCAGGTATTCTAGATTTAGGCATGGCTGTCAGATCGAGGGCACACTTATTGTTAGTTGTAGTAGTGACTACATCACACAGTCTTGAATGTTAGTTATACTATTTTCTCATAACATTCAAAATCTTAAAATCACTGATTCTGCCCATTAAAGAATTCTATGAAATTTTTTTTAAACGATCTACTCTTTGTAAATACAACTTTTTATAGCTGTGCTTAGTTTCACGCATTGAACAATGTTGCAGAAGTCAGACCATTTTAAAACCATCTGGTCACCTCTGAACAACACTCTACATCTGAAATATGAGTTAATATTAGCCAACATACAGATAATTTAGGGAATTGAAAGTCAACTTTGAAAATTAATGTGTGCTGTCCAGGCTAGTAAGACCATGTGACCATCAAAGACAACCTATAAAACAATATGCCTCAGGCTGTTGCTAGTTATTCAATATGAAAGTGAGCAAGTAACCTTAATGCAGCTGTTTAAAACTACACTATATTAAATTAATTCAACTTATATTATGTTGCTGTGAATTGTTAGGATAGCAGTCACGATACCTGGTCACCAGCCAAGTTGGATAAAGTATTTTAATGTGAAATAACAGCTGCAGTTTATTAATACTAGTACTTTTGCTAGTCCTGTGTATTGTGAGAGATGATCATGAATAATCAATGTATGTGATTATCTAATGAACTAGTCAGGTGACCGAATGGTGAAGTGGTGCCATGCTTTGAAACTGATGCTCAGGGTGTGAGTTACAAACGAGGGAATATTTTTTTTATCGCTCCTAGCGTGGCTTCAAAAGGACGAACACAGCTCTCATTATAGTAAAGTTTACTGTCTCTATTTATTGACTGTCTATTTGTAGAGTTGGTAGTCAGTAATATAAATGTTGTTGGATGATTCTTTAATCAGGGTAAAGTGTTCTGTATATTTTGCATGATTCGAGCCTTTCTAGAAAGTTAAAAATGTGTAAAACAGGAATCACACAATTAACTGGTTTGCTTTGGTTGCAATTGTTGTTAGTAGTCCTCGGCTTTGTCTTGTCTGCACACCATGTGCTTTAATTTGGCTATAAGCAAAGCTTACGTCCTGACACCTGGTTCATTGTCGGGGTGAATCAATATGTGGTAAAACACAGTGTGCGCAGGCTGTAGGTAAATATCATGAGACTGGCTTGTGAACTGAAGTTCATATAAATAGTGGGAGGTGCCTCGTCTTACCACCGCAGTTGCAATCTTGCTCAAACTCATGTTGTAGGGGTACAATGTCAAATAGCAGCAAAGCTGATTTATTTGGTTCATCAAATCAGATAGTGTTGGAGTTGTCTCATGTTGGCTTGCATTATTAGCACTGCTATCAAGTAGCCATTATTTAGCCATGATAGATATGCATATCCTTGTGATGCAACCACTTAGTTAGTAAACCTATGAATATTGAATGTGTTGACTAGACATGAAGCAACAGCATGTATATATTTTCTAAGAGTGATAATAGTCTTCTAGAAAAGGAGTGAGTAGCCTGCCATGATTACAATGGTTTCCTTACTATTTATTCATTACAAGTTTGCCTTTCAAAAGTTAAATACTCCCTTTTTCAAAAACTACTTCTTTAGTTGATTTCAACTTTTATGAGAATATTTCTAACTAATCTCCTAGTTTCATAGCACCTGGTGAGCATTAAGATTTGTCACATTCCACATGGTTATATTTACAGAGAAATGTAATTAAAATAGATTAGCATTTTGCTGACCCTTTTACCTCTTGGAGTTAACTAGTTAAACATATGACTCAGATATAGCAATCAATTCACAAACAAGTAATTTGAAAGTTATGTAATACAGTTTAAATGTTTAAAATGCAGCAAATAATCAGAAAAAAAACCAATTGATAGCCAAGTGTTGAGAAAGACAACCATCAAAACTGAAAACTTTTACTATATGTGATGCACACAGCTGTCATGAATTTCTGTGTATCTTTGAACTACATTTTGTTTCTACACAGCAGTTGGACATAATTTATCATATCAATTGAGTTTGTCATAACCACATGTATAATAATGAAGATATTGCAATGGTGAAGTAGTGAAAAGATGATCTGCAAGCAAGAAAATATATATTATTGTCTAATAATTCATTTAGCTTGTCAGCAAAAGTTCAGTGTTAAAACGCAAAAGGGCATGAAACCACCAAGTAAATAAATTCATACCCAAGTTTGAACACTCTCATAGATAACCACCTCAGTTAATACAAACAGTATTATTTGAAAAAAAAACACTCAAGAGCTGTCATATGAGCAGATACAAATGTTATATCTATCATTTAGTATTGGCAGACAAAAGGGTTCAAAAACCACCAGCGAAATGATTTCATACCCAAGTTGTGTCCCTCGCAAAAACAAAAATTTCAGTTAATGCAAACAGTGTCATTAAAAAAAGCAATGAAGAACTACCATATGAGTAGACACAACTGTTTATATCTGCCCTCTAAAACACAACAACAGGGAGTTAGGTGAGGGTTAGGTAGACTACACCAAGTTGGTATTGAGGTAAACTGTGAAATACATTACGTATATTACTGTATATACATTGTATATAACTTGTTTGGTATTATTCACTCCAGCTCATATTCGATTATCTGTAATAAACAGTCAAGTCATCTAAACTAATGATATAACAGTGTTTCATTTGTTGTATTTTACATTTGATTCAGACTTTCCAATGAAGATTTTCTAAATGCAGACATGCCAACAAGTCGCCGAGACCGAGACTAGACAGACTTGCCAATCATTCGTTGCATTAGTGTACAATGCATTGACAGTTCAACTTTTTAATGTTGGTATAAAATAAGCAAACATTTCACACTTCTACCATACCTGAACAAAAATGCCAATCTGTCATCAAGTAGGTTAGTAAAGATTGTGGAAAGGTTTTTTTATGAGAATAGGTCATATATTTATTTGATACTTACATTGATTAGATGTAACGTTAAAACCAATACAATACATAAAACTTTCTTAAAGCCTAAATTATACATAAAAACAAATTTATACAGAACCAATCACAAAGGTTTTTATTGTTCCTTTGCTGTAAAAACACATCTACAAAAAAGTAGGCTCCACATTGTGTAGGTGTAACATACTTTTATTTTCACTAAATATACCACACTTTAATTTACACTAGATATAACTTACTTTAACTTACACTGGATAAAACTCACTTCACCTTACACTGGATATAACTAACGTTAACTTGAACTAGATATAACTCACTTAAACTCACACTTGCAATAACTTACTTGAACATACTCTAAAAATAGATCATTTTAACTTACCCCAGATATAACTCGCTTTAACTTACATTAGTTATACCTGACTTTAACTTACTTTAGAACTAGCTTATTTAACTTACAGTCAATATAACATGCTTTAACTTACAGTAGATATAACTCACTTTAACTTACAGTAGATATAACCTAATTCAGCTTACCCTGGATACAACTTCTTTTAACCTACACTAAATATAACTCATTTTTACCCACAACAGATATATTACAAAACATATAATCCATATATCTTTCCTTATTTTTATTTTATCATTCTATCTTTAAATTTGGAAAGCTTTTTCGCTTTTACTGACAAAACTGTGGCTTAAAAAAATTGTTGTTTGTTAACAATTATTGCATATATCAGGATATGTAGATATTCTCTTCACAAACCATGTCAAAAATTCATATATATAGAAGTAAGTTGAGATTTGAATGTTATGAGCAATGAGCAAACACGTCTACTTTCCATTAAACAGATATACAGTTAGCAGACTTGTCAACTTCCTTGACATGTTTAGGCAATTAACAGACTTGTCAACATACCAGTAGGAAACTGCAAACCTGTGTTATTATATAGAGACATGCTCTTTAAGAGTCATATCTAAAACTTGCAGTTTCTGCCATGCATTCTGACTATAATGACTCTATACAGTATACTGAATGTGTTGAGTATAGCTAAAGATTGAAACCAGTTTTTTGTACTTTAAAGTATGTAATTTAAATAAAAGGCTTTCTGATGACTACTCACTAATTGGGCAGATGATTCCAGAAAATCCTGCTGAACAAATGCATCTATCTTTAATACAGACTCCTCCATTGACACAATTGGGTTTACAGCGCCAATCCACACAACTGTGTCCATCCTTAAGGAGAGTGTAGCCCTGGCGGCAGAGACAAGCGTATGAGCCAAAAGTATTCATGCATTTGTGTGAAGAGATTCCTGGCACTACAACACATTCATTCACCTCTATAAAACATAAGTAAAGATGTGCTTGTTCATTTGAGAGGCGAGTCTCAGAAGCATCGATTATATATGAATACCAGCAGTAGCAATGGAAGAGTGAAATTAGATTAAAAATGTAGAGTTATGTTGTTTTATAATTTAGCACAAATGTTAACAGAATCATTACTCTTGCCAGCTATCCAGTGAGTCTGACTTCTTTAATAGTCTCTGTTAAGTATAGTATCAGGTATATATTAATCTTGTTCCTTTTAATCGTAAAATTGTATGATTCTCAAGCTGTGTTATTCTATTTATTATCATTATATTATTATAACTATATATTTACATTATTATTGTAAATACATGTATATTATTATAATACATATATGTATCTATGTATAAGACCTATAGTGCGGTTGGTAAGGGTGTTTTCTGGTGACCATGAGGCTCAGGTTCAATTCCTCTCTTCTGCTCATTTATCTTGACTATGCTGCGGTGAAAAAGGAACATAATCTGGAAATGGAAGATCAATGAGGAATGTGAGTTTAAGCACACACAGAAGAGACACACACCAACAAGATGTAGTTTCACCTGTTGATGAAGACATGTACCCTCAACTTGATACCCTTCACTCATTAGTGATATACTTTACTAACGAGTGAGTAAGCTTACATTCAAGGTCATCAGCTTCTATTGAAAATTAAAGTGCTACTGGCCATGACCTTTACAGCAAGTCAGCAAGGTCATACCCAACAAGCTGCCAGAAGTTAATAGCCACAAAAGGAATCGATCACAGAGACTGATACGCTAAGTATGGCAACCATCACCTTAGAAAAGATCGGTGTTAAGCTACATTTAGTCAACAATGAAACCTACATTCGATTTTGGCAGATGAGGTTTGAAAACAAGTTAGCAAGCTCATTAAAATATCAAACTACAGTGTGGAGTGCTCAAAGGAGAAAGCCAGAAAGGAAGATTTTGGATCAGTCAAACAGCAGTTTATAGCACTTTTACTCTTGATTGTAACAGTACACTAAAGAACACAATAACGAGTAACTCGATATTCAAAGGTGAGCTGCAAATGCCACTGACAGATACCCCCAAATCTAGCGTCTTGATGTTCTGGAAGGACACCTGGACTAAGTAGGTGACTCATAACAGCACTGCAGATTGGCTGAAGAAATGAGAGCCACCAACAATGATTCACCATCGGTGCAACAAACATTAAGTGCAGAGTATATGAAGAACTTGGCAGCATTTGGAGCTGAACAGATCTAAACCTTACGGTAGAAGAAACCTACATTTCAGCACACTAGATCGGTAAAGCAGATGGAAAGCCAGAAAAAAAATGGTGACCATCCATAATGGTTGACAAAATGACAAAATGTACAGCTGATGAAAGACGCAAAGCAGAGGTCGATTCTCAATAATTATTAGCCATTAACATACTTGCTGCTACCTGCAAGCTGCTCCTACAAATAGTCACAGAAAAACTGGAAGAGTCCATGAGTCAGCATAGTATCAGTCTTTATAAAGTCAATGGATGCAACACTCTCCAAGCCAAATACCCGTTGCTAGTGGATTGGATGATCTGGCAATACAGCAGGTGAAGGCATACCAATCTTGCTATGGCTTGAATTGACACTACAAGGCTCATAGCTCAAGCTCCAATAGCTGGATCATTGAGAACCTAAGGTGCACAATGTCTGTACTACCCTTCAGGGGGGTCATCAAGATGTCGATGACTAAATAGAAGGTGGAACTGGAGGCAAATGGTAAGAAAGGAGTGAGCGTCGAAACAAACAGAGCATCTATCAAGTTGACTGCCTGTCACTGAATTGGTCCTCCTTAGCTGTACAAGCGCCTTCTGGTTTGTACTGCTTCTCTGCATATGCCTATGCACTCTAAACAATATGCTGGAGATAACCAAGGTAAACCACCTATTTAACATGGATGACACGAAGCTGTATGCAAAGAAGAAAGTGGTATTGATTTGGTGACAACACTTGTTTAGATCTACAGCAAACATATTAGAACGATCTTTGCAGGAGAATAATATAAAAGCCTAATTTTCAAAAAAGATTACTGTGCACACACTTGGTCTGAAAATGCCAACTGGTGCCATCAATGATATAAAAGAACAGTTCAAGTTCTTGGAGATTATACCACCTAACATCAACTACGAAACTGATGTGCAGAAGGCCATTACCAAATACAAGACACAAATTTGAAATGTTCAGCAAATCAGGCTCAATTTCAAGATTCAAGTCACTTCAATGAATTCCCATGCACTGCTGCTAGCAAAGTACCCAGCGGGCATAAAAAGGCTGACCGGGAATTAATCATGGAAACAGACATAGTCACTCACAAGCTTTGGATCATGCTAAGAGCATTCCACCTAAAGGCCAACACTGCTAATTTATACCTTGGTAGAAAAATGCTGGCATGTAAAAACATTGTAATTCCTGTGGTGATTGAAGCATTAGGTACAATAACACTTGCTGCATCTAAAGTGGTTTACCCAAATGCAGGCTACGATCAACACAAGTCAGTGGCAGAAAAAGGAGCTATTGGGAGCAGCTAAGATCTTGATGTGAGTTCAAACTTTTAGATTTCTGGTTCAAGAGCTGAGCTTGAGTAAAAACTACCACTCAAATTATTCTACAGATCTGAGGAAATTTTTATTTTATGTGTAAATTGTATCATAGTGCTAAGCAAAAGGAAAGTCAACAACAACCAAAATTTTGGGGAGAACAATAATATTAATAAAAGGAAAAATACTCAACTAAAAGTTACAACAAATCTGTTTTACAAAATCATGCTCTTCAAGCGACAATTGTACACACTTACACACTTACCATGTATTTATGTAAGTATATATGTATGACATATTTGAAATAATGACCAATCGATGACATCTTACCTTTTTCAAAAATATCACTACTAAATCTTACGGGACATACACATTTATTGGTCTCTGTGTCACGATGTGTGCCATGCACGCACTTTGGGCAAGTGATAGACACGCAGCTCACACCATCTTACGCAACTATCGAACCAGCTGGACAGAGGCACTTATACGAGCCGACCTCGGACCTCAACCCTGAGTGCCTGGTTCCTCACATTCATCTATGCATGTGAGAGAAAAGAACTACATGTATGTCCTGTTGATATGAGCCAAAAGATTTTATTTACTATTTGAAATTAAAGTTCACCCTATATAACTGATGATGTTTAATTACTCAAATATATCACTGAGCAACAATTAGTACTCGTATGTACTAGTACATACAGTATCACTAGTATGTGCCTCTATATACAGTATCACTAGAATGTACCTCTATATACAGTATCACTAATATGTACCTCTATATACAGAATCACTACTATGTACTACTATATACAGTATCACTAGTATGTACTAGTATATATACCCTTCTGCATTTTACTAAGTGTTTTGCCAATAGATTTAAATCTATGTTTAAAGTCCATTTGGTTACCTTGTATTATATTTGAATCACTTTTATTTATTTGTTTATATGTTTTATATATTCACTTATATTTTCCAGCTTGACTAGTAAATTTTCAGAATAAAGTTTGTTGGGAAGAAGTTGCCATATTAAAAAAAAGGTTTATTTTTTGGCAAAAGTGCAATGCATGCTGGATTGCTTATTTTAATATTTCGCTTTCTGGCAGATCAAAGCAGACAAACTTCTTCGCTAAGCCTGGTTCCCATACACGCCGCAAGCACTCGTGGCAGAGTCACAGGGCTATCAGCAGTGAAATGGGAATCTATGCCCCGAGTACCGCTGGTAGTTGCTGGTGATCGGCGCAAGAGTTCAGCGCAGTTCAACTTTCGCAAGTAGCCGCAGGCAGAAACTTCCCAAAATGCACTGTGCAGATGAAAGTCAGCAATTTTTAGCTGGCATGGCAGGCAGCCATTTTCTATGTGATCATAGGACACACAGCTTTATGTGAACATAAGCTGCTGAGCTTGGTGTCGCAAGTGTTTAGCTACGCGAGATTAGCAGCTGTGTCTCGCAGCCGATATTGGAACTACACTTGAGGCTAAAATGTTTGTAGTAGTGCTTTACATGAAATCACACTACCTCCAACAAACTGTTGTCTGTTAAAAATGGCTTCTTCAATGTTGCATGTTTGCTATGTTCAATAAAATAGAAGAGATCGTGCTACAAGTTCATCTTTAATTGACCTCTTATTGACCTCTTATTGACCTCTTATTGACCTCTTGTTTGTTTGTAATCAGTGTAGACCTCTCTACGATTGAAAACTTCTGTTAAACTCAAATTAGCTTTTTAGTTTCAAACTGTTTGGCCACATTTAACTAAATTTACAAAACAAAAGATTTGTTTTGAAACTCTTGTTAAGTGTAGCAAAACCTAACAAAATTGTTAAGTGTTGCAAAACAACGAAATCGAAATTAAGTTTAGCGTAAAATTAGAACTTATTTTTAGGTATGCGCTTACTACGCTAAATTCATTATGTTAGTTGCCATACTTAACAGAAGTTACAAAATAAAGAAGTTGATTTCCAGAAAGGATAGTCATGCCGTGATAAGGCGAGTGATTGATGCATTGAAAGAAAAGTGATAACTTTCTGGTGATTTTGAAACTTGCATGATTGTGATATCAAATAGACAAAGAAAAGCTGTCCTTAAAACAGAGTCGACAGCTCGTAGCAGTATGCCTATTAGTCAATCATAAAAATTAACTTTCACAAAATGTTAGTAGACATTATCAAAAAGTAGCGATATATTTCCATCATTTACAATGTTTTTGATGTTTGAGGTGATCTGATTGACAGGATGTTTTAAGATTAAAATCAACAAAGCTTGGTCGCCACTAAAATGCTAAAAAAAATGCATGTCACTAGCTGTTATCATTGCTATAGTTGATAATTAATATCGCCCTTTGCGCTCGAGTTGCAAGTATGCGTCCCTATTCAATTTCTTTGCAACTAAAGATGTCATAATCACACTTTTGCTTCACTTTTAGTATGTATAACGAATTAGTTATTATCAGTTCAGACTTGTATGTACTTGGAGTTTACTAGCGTGTATGATCAAGTGGGAAAACAACTCCCCGAATTATCTCAGGCCCAACTAAGTGTTGAAGATGAACTTGGACAAAACCTTAGTAGATTTTGTCAGAAAGTTTCAGCATTTTTCAATTCATTTGTGATTGTTTGTTATGTTCGAGGGGGATCTGATTGACAGGATGACAAAACTTGACTGCTGTTCAAACGAAAACAACTAGTGACATCATGTTGCACGCATTTTTATTCTGAGCAGCTTAACCACGAACTGGTTGTATCGATTTTAATCTTGAAACATCCTGACAAGTGGGTTCACTTCAAACATAAAAAACAATTGCAAATGATAGCAAAGTATCGATACTTCAGGATGAAGTTTTCTAAAAATTTGGTGCAAGTTCATCTAGAAGTTCTTACATGATGACCTGGTAGAAATCACCTGTATTGGATGCTCATCACGGCTTTCACTGTGACAAATGCAACTGTATATGCCTGGCTACCTCTCATCTCCGTCAGCTTCCGACATCTTGGCATCGATGAGGTAAGAAAATCTATGCAAATATAACGCCAAGTTTAGCTTTTTTCTATTTACTTTTGTTATGTTAGCTCTATTGTAGTTAACAGCAGTGTTATCTGTTAGCTCTCTTGTAGTTAACAGTAGTGTTATCTGTTAGCTCTCTTGTAGTTAACAGTAGTGTTATCTATTGTAGTTAACAGTAGTGTTATCTATTGTAGTTAACAGTAGTGTTATCTATTGTAGTTAACAGTAGTGTTATTTAAGCTAGAATAATATGGCATTTATCAGTTTATCAGGCAGTTTTGTTGACTGCTACCTGCCATGCTGACCTGTATGATTTGAGGAGCAGTATTAGAGCATGTCGTAATCAACCAAGCAATCATATCTATGCATCACTCACTAACCTTTTTGTTTAATGCAGGTGACGGCATCTTGGATGAGTGTGTACGGCACCCTTGTGGGCACCTTTGCCCTCCTAATATCCTTCATAGCAGATATGCGCTACTTCAAGAGAAAAACTAGAGCTATTTTAAAGGGCTTTGCAGTTATGTCTATAGTTGTGCTCACATTGCTGGCGTGTATACAGAAAGAGTGGATAATTCTCGCAGATGAGGCAGTCATTCGTAAGTAGATTTGTACCAGAATGAGTTGTCTAAGGATATTAGGGGTTTATTGCAGTAGCCATTTTTTTGATTTTGAGATATTAAATATTGTAGATTAGTAGCCTTCCAATTAGGTGTTAGTGTAGCCTGTGAAGTGTATAATACACATTTAGTTGTAAGATCAGAAGTGCAGTAGCCAATTAACTGTGAACTGAGAAGTAGGCCCACAGTATCCAATTAGCTGTTAGCTGAGAAGTACAGTAGCCAATTAGCTATTATCTGAGAAGAGCAGTAGCCAATTAGCTGTTAGCTGAGAAGCACATTAGCCAATTAAATACAATATTGAAGTAGTCAGTATACAGTAGTCAGTTGAATTCAAGTTGACATGTAGACTAGCTGAGTTGGTGCAAGTCAAGATGTGAAATAACCAATTAACTAAGATCTTGGGTATACAGTAGCAAATCACATTTAGGTTGAGGTTCTCAGTAGCCAATCGGATGCCATATGAGTGTGAAGTAGCCAATTTATTTAAGGAAGTTATGCTGTCGCAAATTAAGGTGCGCCAAATTGTGTAGTGGTCTATTAGAGGCAAACTATAGTATCATATATATAATATATATATGCAATTTAGTATAATTATGTACCATGCAATGAGATAAATTTTTAACAATTATATGCAAAATAAAATGTCACACCAACTAATTGAATGAAAAGCTAAATACGTACTACCATTACGAAGCACCAAGTAAGCTGCCTTTTAACAAGAAAGTTTCATAGTTCTAAGAATGGCTGTAGTCTGAAACAACATTTCTTGGTTGTAGCAACGCTGTATCTACTAATAATACTTGTCAACATATCAGCGCAGTCCATATTTCCCATCTGCTCTGAGCTGGCATATGAATATGCGTATCCAGTACATGAGGGCCTCGCTGGCACAGTCCTCATGCTGGGCAACGGAATAACTGCCGGAATATTCTACGGACTCCTGCTTATTCCGGCTCTATCTGAAGGTAAGCATAAAATATAGTTGCACTACCTTTTCAACAGTTGCATCAATTTCCTTGGGATATTTTGTTGCTGTTGACTTTCTCCTTGTTTTCAATGCTTTTTTCCTTTTTGACAGTAAAACGACTGTTTTGCTGGCTTTTGGATTTCTATGGTCTGGTCTCTACTATTTATATATCAGCCTGCATTTATTTTAAAATCACCCAGTTTTAAGATATGTTCAATAATGACAAAGAGTTTGAATATTTCTTATAAGCTGTTCCTACTCTATGGTACTTTTAATAATATCGTCTCAAAGTTTTCCATCACAGAAGTTCTCCTACTAAAGATCCTCCTAACATTGTGGCGCAGCAGCCAATATAATACAAGTTAATCTAATATAATGTAATATAATAGTGTTTTTAATGATAATATAATACTGTATAATATAACTAGAAATTCCCTTGTCATGCAGCCCACAAACAAAGTAGTAATGGAAAAAAGAAAGGGTACTGCTGGTTGTTGAAAAAGTAGTTACAAAAGGTCAGAATTCCACAAAAGTAGAATTCTTTAGTAGATGTTTTAGGCTTCGCCTACAACATCTACTAAAGAATTCTCTGAATCAGATGAGTTGTTGTTATTATTTTGAGTAGCTTGTTGTTGAACATTAGCATATGTGTTTATGGTTGCTGTGAGGACCTTCTATTTCTCCTCCTCCAGAACAATTGGGAGACACGTGGACGGCCAGTACGACGACATGGTGTTCTAGGAGGTTGTATGTCCATGGTAGTTGTTAAGTTGTTTTGAAATGAAATTCAAAAGGTCAATTATGCAAAACAAAATGTGGTATAAAAATCAGACTTAATCTACTACTACCTCAAACCTGTTTTACAACAATAAAATAAATATTAATTCAAACTGTAGGTAATTTAACTAACAACAGCAATAATGAAATATGTTTATTATATCTCTGAAATGCAATATTAAAAGTAAAATGGCAAGCTGCCGTGTAATATACACAATTTGAAAGTTGCGTTGAAAAGTTGTAAGTTGGTTGTGATGAATGTAGAATCGTTTTGACAGCGATATGTAACAGAAAGCAAGCATTAGCATTAACGCATCTGGAAGTTTTCTGCAAACTGGAGTAAAATAAAAAAAGAATAATACTATAATAATAAAAATTCTTGTCATAAAGAGGCATTGTAGTTCGGCTCTAGCTTGTAGATAAGATGTAAAAAAATCTGGCTAATGTTCTAGATAATTTAATGAAACCTTCGGTAAATGGACAAAAAACATAGGCTGATAAACCGTGTACCACATTTTTGTACCTGTAAATCTGTCTACGCCTCAAACGGCCTATGGTAATTAAAGAAACCTTCGGCAATTAGACAATGCAATCATTATATACTTCGATGTTGTAAATTCTAATGATTATTTTTATAATTAAATACTATAATAATTTTTTTATAAAATTAAATAAGTAATTCGAATAATAAAATCGGCAAAACAGAAACGATAACTTTTCAGTACTTTTACTTTAATTACGGAAACCTTCGGCAATTAGATTATGCTATAGACTGGTGAAATGTGCACGCTTTTCTCGTGAAATGCGCACGACTTAATAGTTCTACTATTTGTTGCACGGCCTTATTGGCGTTTCGTTGGCCGGTCTTAATTTTGATTACAATAAGCCTGTCAAGTTTTTATTGCGATTTTTGGCCAAATTAATCTGTCTATTTATGTATAATCTGATCAGATGGGTTAGTTTTAGGATTTCGCAGAAACCTTTCAAAGACTTGGTAGCATATTTAAATAGGTTTATAAGTGTTTTGTATTGTTATTATACTTAAACGACTCTACCCAAAAATGGTTAACTTTGTTGATGAGATTTCGGTACAAGGCTTTGGTCACGGCCGTTAACGGATAATTTTTCGGGAGCTGTGTGCACATATGCAGTTATCATAAATCTCCCAAACAATCACTTTGCTCATGTTTGGTCGTGGGAATATATTATAATATAGTATGACATATTATTATTTAAATCAACCTATAATTAGTTGTTTTAACAATTTGACAAGGCAGTTAATACAGTACAATTTAATCTAATATAATATGATATAACGTAATGATATATGACTACATTAATATCTACTTCGACTTCAGAGTGCATCAACATAAGATAAATTTGAAAAACGAGCAAAATTCCGAACAAGTTTTTGCCTTGAGATATGAGACAAATATGAGATACAAGATAGTTGTTGATTTAGGTGCTAGCTGACCGAGTATGTGAGAGGCTGCTTATGAGAAGAACACTATCACTTAGTGAAAACGTTTTATAAAGGTCGACTAAAGGTGAGAGCGAGGCAAAAGAGCCAAGTCGGAAGAATATAACAAAAACTTTAAACAAAGACGAAATTAAATTTAAGTTCAGCATAAAAATAAAACTTATATTTAAGTGTGTTTTTGCTATGATAAATTAATTAAAGTTTAATTGAAAGTGGATGTTATGTTAGCATCACAAAAGTCTAAAGTATAACATATCAAGTCTCAGTCTCTCACACTGACTTATTTGATATAAGAGAGAATCGACCTATGAGCTCTGTCCAGGAGCACATTGAGCTTATATGTCGAGGGGTGGCAATAAAATATTAAATAATACAGTGTAATATAAATGAGATGCAATATAGTGTAAAATAATATAACATATCATTATATATAATAGTGTAATATAAATGTGATACATTATAATGTAATATAATATAACATATCATCGTATATAATAGTGTAATATAAATGTGATACAGTATAATGTAATATAATATAACATATCATCGTATATAATAGTGTAATATAAATGTGATACAGTATAATGTAATATAATATAACATATCATCGTATATAATAGTGTAATATAAATGTGATACAGTACAATGTAATATAATATAACATATCATCGTATATAATAGTGTAATATAAATGTGATGCAATATAATGTAGTATAACATAGCATATCATTGTATATAATAGTGTAATATAAATGTGATACAATATAATGTAATATAATATAACATATCATTGT
Source organism: Watersipora subatra (assembly GCF_963576615.1). Classification (NCBI taxonomy): domain Eukaryota; kingdom Metazoa; phylum Bryozoa; class Gymnolaemata; order Cheilostomatida; family Watersiporidae; genus Watersipora; species Watersipora subatra. Next base: position 46,872,893 of record NC_088711.1, on the reverse strand, counting down.
ATATAATAGTGTAATACAAATGTGATACAGTATAATGTAATATAATATAACATATCATCGTATATAATAGTGTAATATAAATGTGATACAATATAATGTAGTATAACATAACATATCATTGTATATAATAGTGTAATATAAATGTGATACAATATAATGTAATATACATGTAATATAACATATCATTGTATATAATAGTGTAATATAAATGTGATACAATGTAATGTAATATAATATAACATATCATTGTACATAATAGTGTAATATAAATGTGATACAATATAATGTAATATAATATAACATATCATCGTATATAATAGTGTAATATAAATGTGATACAATATAATGTAGTATAACATAACATATCATTGTATATAATAGTGTAATATAAATGTGATACAATATAATGTAATATAATATAACATATCATTGTATATAATAGTGTAATATAAATGTGATACAGTATAATGTAATATAATATAACATATCATCGTATATAATAGTGTAATATAAATGTGATACAATATAATGTAGTATAACATAACATATCATTGTATATAATAGTGTAATATAAATGTGATACAATATAATGTAATATACATGTAATATAACATATCATTGTATATAATAGTGTAATATAAATGTGATACAATGTAATGTAATATAATATAACATATCATTGTACATAATAGTGTAATATAAATGTGATACAATATAATGTAATATAATGTAACATACCATTGTATATATAGTGTAATATAAATGTGATACAATACAATATAATGTAATATAATATATCATTGTATATAATAGTGTAATATAAATGTGATACAATGTAATGTAATATAATATAACATATCATTGTATATAATAGTGTAATATAATTGTGATACAATATAACGTAGTATAATAGATATAAATTTACATCATATATTATAGTGCAGCTAGCCTAATGCTCTGTGTTGCACGGGTATTCAAAATAACTTATAAACAGTGGCAGGTAATGCAGTTGCTTGCCAATTGCTATTAGCCTGGCACATTGCCAATGGCTAATTTGAGTAAGCTAGTATCCTTATTGATAAACTTAAATATAAGAGCCGTGAGATCAAGAGTTAGTGACATTGCGTCATAACGCAAAGTGCTATGTGTATTTTAACCTAGATAACGACTCATATCGCCCAATGAATTCACTACATCAATTGGTTAGTTTATCGCCTTATGAATGAGAGGTTCTGAGATCAAATCTTCTGTGATACGAATTCTTCATAGCTAAATACGACTAATCAGCTATAGCTGGAAAGACTGAACGACAAACTTTGATATTTATATATATTGATGTAAATTATTTTAATCTAACCTCATCTAATATCATTTAAACTAGTTAAAACCAATATATATTCTATTGGTTTGTCCTGACAATAACTCTAATACAGTGTTTTTCAATTGCAGTGTCTGTAGTTGAAAATCCTATAACTCTCTTTGTATCATTTACCATTTCTCATTTTATGTGAATCAACACACTATGTATCAAAAATAATTTACATATAATATGTGAGTATATAAAGCTCCATGTTGATCGTTTTTATTGTTACAATATAGAAACCATATGGATGACACTGATATGTATTCTTGGGAGTTGTATCACTCTTCCTCTTCTCATTCTACTCAAGGACGACTTCCGCAGACTTGATCTGGATGAGATAAAAACTTAAAGCTCAAAAGCTGAAGAAATTAGTACAATTTATAGGCTCATAGATAGAGAGTGGTAATTAGAGCCATTTAGGTCAGGGATTTCTTTACTTGTCTTTTATTGTTACATCTAAGGAAGCATAGAATGTTAACATAACCAATGGGTGCCATTTTTTAGGCAACAGCTAGCAAAGTCTTTAACCTCAGGAATCACCTTTCAACTTGTTTAATAAGCTGACGTGTCTTATTTATAGTACAAACTTTTGATGAGTTGATTATATAGTTGTAACTTTAGAACCACCAATTATAAAATATAATGTTTTTCATGATTTTGATTGTCTATAAGAAAACATTTATTATTAAGGAATTAAATACGCTAGCCATATTCCAACAATAACTATATTTATATGTTTTTCACCTGAAGTGTGAATAAAATTCTTATATTTTCTTACTCCTTCCCTTTTATTGGTTTTATTGCTCTAAGATATACTAAATGAATTTGAAACTAGTCACAATCTGGCTGTTTTTGTTGCAATCTCTTTCAATAGTTTGAGTGAGTGTCCTGTTATGGTTCACTTCTTTTGACTGCATGCTGTGAGTAAAGCAATGGAATAGAAATAAGAATATTCAAAAACGATTCACTAACAAAAATACCAAATAATGAAAAATTAAATTATTACAGCGACGTATCGCACAAGTTTCTTTTTACAAAAGAGCATTTATAAAATGAAAAAGAGTACAAAGCCATAAAACCAAAATATTGTTTAAACTTTGTGCTAGCTGTATAATACTTTGCATATAATGCAATCAATCTTATGTATAAAAAACACTCTTACGCTCTTCAAGTGCCCAACTAAATATAGCTATGAGCAACTCCTTCAATAGAATTACATCTCAGCTAGAGTACAAACAGAAGCCTTCAGGTAGCTGTAGTTTGATGAGCTGTGTAAATAGGTTCTACAGCTTTCTAGTGCCACCATCTTAGCATCAATGTTATTGCATCATCAATGTTATTGCAACCCACGTTTTTGCTTTTATTTTGCTAAGGTGCTGACTTTTTTGGCCTCAGGCAGCTCAGCAATGAAATGAAAGAATTATCTTGGCTTAGAATAAAAAACACATATAATTATGTTTATTATAAATATTATTATATTTTATTATTGCAACTAGTGGATATACAGACTTTGCAATCATTCTTGTTTTCACATCTTCGAAACTTTACCAAAGGGAAGTTCTATCTTGCTATCGTTATCAAACACAAATAAATATCCACCAAGACAGAATTTTGGTTTATCTCTTTCACTCAATATTGTTTCTTAGTAAACTTAAAATTCAAACTAAAGAACTCTAATAGTGATGAGTAATGAAGTAGAGTTTTCATTTAGTATAATTTTGGCTATGATTAATAATTATAGTAATAATTACCAGCAATAATAATAATAATAAGTGGCACCCGACTGTCAGATGCCAAAATGAGTTGTAAGGAAATAATGAGGAGCACCATAGTTGGCGCGTAAAAATAGGCAGCAAAGAAACCCTGTTAAATCAGTTTATTCCAGTATAAAGTTTACCTTATCTAAGATTTCAAAATCAGTTCAGTATAAACATTACTTAGTGATAAGCTATTTTATGTCTAGCAATGAGTTTAAATCTTCAAATGATTGTTTTGCGCTACAATATTTCTAGTTTGCACAATTTACTAAAATGTCTTAATTATAGAAGGCCAGAAACCTTGAATTGCCAAAATTTCACAATCATTATCATAGGGCAGCTCTAGCTTGAGCTCAAAGCATAAAGTGGTCAGTCAATAAAACGATTTGTTGTCGTGAATCGATTTGTAACATTTTTCAGTCTCTAAAAAATCCTCTTTTATTACTGGTTTGCTTCCTATTTATTAAAGCCTTTCGTTGTACTAAACCGTAATATCACCATAAGTCATGATCTACTATATTAGTTGACTAAAATGTCTATAACACCCTTAAGCTTCTAATTTATAATATATACATATGTCTAATATACTGATATACTATGTACTAATGTATATATGCAGGCTTTAGGAAATTAAGTTAAAAGAAGAGCTTCAAACTCGCGAGCTATGACTCACAGGCTCTGACTCACAGGCTCTGACTCACAGGCTGGGACTCAGTAACCTTTTTATACACACATACTTCTATGCAACCATTGTTATTAATTAAACATATTCAGGAATTTCTTTTTTCAGTTTGTAATAATTGTATCATTACCAAATCACATTTACTTGTAATCGTAGCAAAACGGACTTAATTTAGCTCTTACTTGCTTGCTAATTATTTCACATTTACATCTAAACCCTTTTACAGATGTTCTATTTTTTTAATTTATTTGATTTGCACAAAACATTTTCCTCATGATATGAAGTTTGAAAGTTACAGCTGTTTGACAAATTATGATGTGTTTGTCTACCATGATGCACCTGTGAGTCATGTCTAGCCTTAGGACACCTGTGAATAATAAACATAAGAGTTGGCACGTGTGCTCTTAAATAATAAACATGAGTTGCTCAGGTCCCATGGCTATAAATAGCACTACTACTAGCTACTACTAGCACTACTACTACTACTACTACTACTACTACTACTACTACTACTACTACTACAAAAAGGTAAAAGATTTAGCAATACAATCATTGAGCGCATTTTTTGGTAAGTACAAAATATAATCATCACATTGTAGATATCTGGTACTTGGAAATTAAAACATATCAACGATATATGAAGTATTATATATATCAGTACACTGATATATATAATACTTCAGTGCTAGTGCAATCAGTACCCTGACAGTCTCGTGCGTAGTGAGAGATCGTCATGCGTAATAACTGTAGGTACGATTTATCTTAGCTGTGGAAGGTGGTCAAGTGGCTCAGGTAGTAGTGAATTTGACTTAACATTCAATGACGCGGGTTCCCTGTGCGGTGCAATCTTTTAACCTAACACTTTTAGCATGGCTTTGGACAGATGGGAGAACATGACCCTTATTATAGTAAAGGTTAGCATCAACCTTAAAGGTTGACTTGCAACAAAATTCACATTACAGTTATTTGGTATCAAAAGATTCACCATGTCTTACTCTGTTGTGCCAAATACTACTAGCCTACTACAAAAATACTACTTCTGTAGGTGCCAAATATGTGGAAATGTGATTACAAGCTGTTAAAAGCTCAAAAACGAAAAGCCGCCGTAGATTGGAATCCATTTATTTCTCTGACATAGTCATGACAGTTTGGTTATTGTCTTGTCAGGTGATGTTCTCACGTGAATTGAAAGGCCAATAAAAAGCTCAATATTAAACTTATCGTAGCACTAGTTTATGACAAACACTTCGGGTTTTACCGAAGACCATGTATCAAATATAGATGCTCGCTACTTCACAGTTTTGTTTCGGCTTGATCAAATCGTCAAGTCGTAATCTGATCATGTGACCCAATACTTCGCAAACAATTTTTGCAGCACTTTTCGATTATCACAAGTGACCAATAGGCTTGTCTTGATTATCAGACAATGATATGCACTCCTTCGAGGTAAGGTTATAAATTAAATGAATTTTCACGGTAAGTTATAAGATATCACTGCTTAAAGTGACAGCATTACTATGACGATAAAATAGACGTGTAAAAACAATAGACATGGTTTTATTGAATTCGTGAAGTATATTTGTAAAAACATTTCGACGAATAAGGTTGCATGAAAGTGTAAACAGAAACCATCTACCACAACTATGTCACATTGAGCCGTTTTGGAAAGATAATCCAAACTACGGCGGTCTTGTGTGGTTGCGATTAACTGTTCGTTTTTTAGCTTTTTAGAGCTTGTAATCACATTCCCGCATATTTTACACCTACAACACAACAGAGTAAAACAGGGTGAATCTTTTGATATCAAATAACTGTAATGTGATTTTTGTTGCAAGTCAACCTTCAAATAAATGCTGCCTGTGGCTAGCAATTGTTGGCAAATTTAACAGTCGGCGACCCCAAGTTACTGAGAACTTAATTGGAGCTGAAAGTATAATACATATTGCCCGATTTTGGATTCTTTCAAGAGATGTAGATTTTGCTTGCAAAATAGTTAAGAAGAGGGAAGAACAATACTCTAAAACAGTCCTTACTATGGATGTATATACCAGCTTAGCTTGCTCTACAGTGAGGTATTTTCTGAATTTACATGAGACGTAAACTAACTTGTTTGCTTTCTGACAAAGAGCTTCAATATGAGGACCAAAACTCAACTCAAAGTCTAACGTAACACTTAAAATAAAAAGGGTGGGCTGGGGTTTTGGAATGTCACCAGTCATGCTTATTGTATATTGTTCTGTTATTTTTCTATTAGGGAAAATACAAAACTGTGATTTAGCTGAAAAAAGGTTATTACTATACCAAGTAGAGGCCTGTTTAAGTAACTCTGAACATGACATTAGTGAGCCTTCAACAGATGTACCGATGCTTAAAATCAAGGTATCATCTGCATAAGAAAATGATGTAGGGTGAGTGACAAGAGAATCATTAACAGCCGGTAAAAATAAAATGGGACCTAGTATAGAACCTTGAGGGACTCCACTATTAATGGGAAGTATAGATGACTTAGAGCCACCAACTTTTATAACCAGCATGCGAATAGATAAATAGGAACGAACTAGTTCAGTAGCGTTGCCTGACATATCATAGTCCTTAAGTTTGGATATGAGTAGATTGTGGTTGACTGAATCGAAAGCCTTTTTCACATCTAGACAGATCACTGCAATGTAGACCAGAGATTTTCTAATTGATCATTAATCAGCAAACTTTCAATTTTCGCTGGAGAGTTTTGTTTTTCAGACAGATGCTTCAGACATTTGTAGAAAGAAGTTGCACTCTCAGAAGCCTTTTTTGAATAATACTCTTTTTTAGCTTTCCTTATTTAAAAGAGCACATAGTTTTTGAATTTATGATAATGTAGTATTTGATTTTTGGTCACAATATCCGTGGACTGATAAAAATTTTTGTAGTATTGATTTTTCAGATTAACTAGTCATAACAAATTTTGGTTAAGCCATTCTTTCTTTGCCCCGCGAACTCTGATTTACCTCAGAGGCAGGTGATCATTAAAGACTGTGTATATATTGGACTCCAACAGGTCCATTTTCCTATTAGGAAATATTGTACCGTCTCTTGCTATTTGAAGCAGTGGAAGTCTCCTGGTAGCTTCATAGAAAATGTGTGGGTCAAATTTACTATATACTCTGGTTTTAATAAGTTTTCTTCACATCTGACTTTTTTGACATGTATATGTTGCTACAAGAATTGTCGCATAGTGACCAGATATAGAGTAGTCACATGTAAGTATTTTAAAAAGCTCAACATTTAAACTTTGACTAACATAACTGTAGTCAAGAAGGGACTCTTTACCAGTGCAACTAGTATAAGTAACCCCAGTCGAGTGCTGGGATAAACCTAGAACATCTAAAGTGTCTTGAAGCAGAGATTTTTCATCGCTTTTGACATTCCAGTTAATGTTCACGTCTCCTACAATCACCAGTTGTCCATTTATCATAGAAGGAGAAGATAGTAATGTAGAAAACTGTAGCAAAAACTGGGTTTTGTTTTTATCAGGTGTAACGTTTAAGTTACCAACAATAATAGACTTTGAATTTCCAGCTAAGATCTCAATCCAAACGAAAGAATCACACACTTTAGACATGGCAGTGCTCAAGTGTAGAAGTATTTTAAATTTAATATTAGAGCAAACATAAAGTGTGGTGCCACAGCCTCTAGATTTTGTCTCTGGCTCACAGTCGCGTCTAACTATGGAAACACCAGCTAAATCAACTAAAGAGTCAGGTATGCACGGTTTAAGCCATGATTCGTTAACTGAAAATATATCACAACAATCATGTAGCTTAAGACTCTCAAAAAAATGTTTGGATTACATTATTCGTTGCATGTTAGCGGTGCTGTAAGTAGTAGGCTACGTTTATTTAACAGTAATAACAATCAGGTGTAGGTAATATAAATGATATATATATTTATAACTGTTACATGTAGATATGATTGCTTTTTTTACAGGATGTACCACATGATACAACTCAGGATGCTACATTCAGTACAAGGACCTCAACACTCAAGTTGCAGTGCAACGCAATGCTACACTAAAACACTTGAAAGTTCACTCAGCTACATGCATGAAGCAAATTTCTTTGAAAATCTCAGTCTTTCTGTCATTTCACAATGCTATTGCTATAACTAATATGAGAGATCATTGCAATGCTGATGAAAGTCTTATAAGAAGGCTTAAAAGTTTGTGATAACTCCAGATTCTGGTGGTGTGAAACCAATGACTGTTGCTACGCTTATGATAAACTTTCTGCAGTCTGTTCAAGGAATAGTATCAAATAAAAATTCACCCAGCTACTTTCATGGTCGGAAAGAGTTGCGGAGGGGTTTTTGACTGTCGCTAGATATTTTTTAATGATATGGTTTATTGAGATACCTACATATATTTTATGTACTGCTGTTGATGAAAGTTTAAGTGTTGTACATGTAGTATTAAGCTTTTATATGGAGCATATGTCGAGTTTTTTGTAAATTCATATTATGGCAGAAGTAGTGGAATCAAAACTACTTCCATTTTCTTCCCATATCTTTAAGCTTACTTTTTGTATCACTTGTTGAATTGTGGGAATGAGGTCTTCATATTTTTGTCACAAACAAAGCATACACCTTTCATTATGTAGTAGTATATACTTTGCTTTGCATTGGTAGACACAAATGCTGATGTATTCATGTTGCATTTTCATGTGTGTTCATCCTATAATATACTACTTCAGCTTTACTGCGTTTATTTTTATCATACTACTATAATATAAATAGCTAAATGATACAAGTTTACTACTGTTTTTCACTTTGCTTTTAGATTAATCTGATTAATCTTCACAGTGAGCTAATAATACTCAAGTTAATCATATATTATTATACACTTCTGATACTCTAAAACTCATACAAAATAAATTATAAATGATTTGGTTCTCTGGACAGGTTCACCAAGTACTTACCATTAACTATACCAAACCATTAACCTTGGAATTAGTTATAAGATTAACTCGATTAATTCAACATTAATTTGCAATAATTGCTTAATCTTTATTACTTGTGTTAAAAACAAACAATTTCACATGTCAACTTGTTACCACGAGTGCCTTTTAATTTTTTTGGATTAATTATTAAACTTTTTATTTTATTGGTATTTTATTTGGCAATTTACACATCCTTTTCATTAACCCAATAACTGATAAAACGCCTTCAGCCGCCCTGACATAGGCGAGTTTCAAAGCTTTGTAGCTCTCATAATATTTAAGTTACAATCTTGAAAAACAGCTCAAGTTGTAGAAAAATCTCTATTCTACAAGATACAGTTTTGGATTTATGTTCTGCTTACAGCGAATCATGTTTTATAAGTAAAAAGGCGGAGGTATGTTTCATCTTTCAGAAAATTTCTAGGAGCTAATAGGTTAAAATGCTGAACATTTTAGTCATAAATTGGCCCAAATTTAATGATTTATCGTGATAAAGCATCTACCGAGTCACAAATTTACAAAGGGTATGACTTTTGATTATGCATTTCAGCTAAAGTGAAAATTCGCATGAAAAAGAAAGGATGTTGTACAATAGTGAGCTGTAATCACACTTGCCTCCCAAACATGTTTACTTTCTATGCACATGAGAGTGCCATTGGCATGTATACTGCATATAATAGTGTGGCATGTATACTGCATATAATAGTTTGGCATGCATCTATATATATAGATTTCTCAAAGTCTGTCCGGGTGTCGTCGTAGGAAATCTGGCTATATATCTTAAAATCTTAGAATAAATATTCCGTACCGAATAGGATTTGATCTCGGACTAAGCCGTTCACCAGTCTAACACCTTCCCCACTAGACTACGGAAGTCAAATTGCTAGCCTGCCAATATAAGTCATTATATAAGATTAAAACCTAACTGCTATACGTTTGACGCGGGTCATAGCATTACGCCACGAGAAGCCGTTCGCTCACATTATTAAACTAGCTAATAGCAAAACTCTCACTACTTCTCACTGTTTATAAGACAACAAACTTTTCTCATGATAAGTAGTTTGAAAGTTAGAAGGGCAAATGTTGTTATATATTAAAAACAAATCAATTTTCTGTCCAAATACTCTTCTATTACACGGGCAACGCCGGGTGGGACAGCTAGTACTGCATATAATAGTGTAGCATGCATACTGCGTATAATAGTGTGGCATGTATACTGCATATAATAGTGTGGTATGCATACTGCATATAATAGTGTGGCATGCATACTGCATATAATAGTGTGGTATGCATACTGCCATTGGTATCAGCTAAAGCTACCATATAACTATAATATAGCCTACCTATTTCCACACTCTTATACTAAGATAGAAACAATGCACATGTATACTGCCTGCATTCAGCTGCTTATAATATACTATTTGAATATAATATACATGTAACATTTAGAATAAGCTAAGTTTCAAGCTTTATTTTTTACAAATCATTTGTTAACCAAGTTCAGTTCTATATTTCTCACTGGCCCTCACCTACGCTAATATTTTTTGCAAAGACATTTATTACATGAAGATAAATACTACCGTAAGCTAGTTATATCTTAAGTAAATTAAATTAACCGCAACGTTGTGATTGAAGAAGAAAGCGTGAATCTGGTTAAAAAATGATATTAGCAGAAGGGATTGTGAAATTGGTCCAAATATGAGTCGCAGAAATTTGTAAACTTCCTGTTACAAATCATGGTCAATGATATTTAACAAAATTCTCTTTCCTTTTAATATATTTATATGATCGAATTGTACAGCGCAATGATCACACAGCAGATATTTGCGAGCAATACACATGTACTACTGCGCAGTATGTGCGCCCAACATCCAGTTGTTATCAAGCAACATTTTTCCTTTAAACGGTGCATATCAGTGTGTTGTACATTTTAAATGCAGAAAAATGCATATCGGAAGCAATAAATGCATAAAATGAAGCCTTAATTTTGTGTTCTATTTAAACTGTGTTTTATACTAATGTATGTAGATGGTATATACAAGCCTAGTGAAAAATTCCCACTGAGTTTGTTTTTATGTATATATCATATCTACTTGTATGATTTTAATAAAATAAGTAAATTCATGATCTAGTTCCTTGGTCTTACCATTCCAGAGAAGTATAAAATAATTAGTTTAGTTTGTTGTGTTGAATAATGAATTATTTATCAGTTGAACCTTTAGCTAGTTAATACAGGATCATCAGCTTCTGAGCTCTCACCAAGTTTTCTTGATGTGTATTAATAGTTGGTATGAGAAAGTGAATATTGTCCTATCGACTTTACTCCTGAATATAATATTCCACTAGCTTATCCTGACAAGCTTTTTTTCTCACCCAAGAAACAAAGCTTTTCACGATAGGTCAATTTTCTACATATATGTATTTAATTAATATATCATAATGCTGTTGATCTACATGTACATTAACACTGACACAGTATTTTCCGTTGACACCAAGACAATTATAATCTGTATATATACCTGTATATTATATAATATATACATGAATATATTATAACATATACATGTATATATTATATATATACATGTATATGTTATAATAATGTATATATATATTATAATATATACATGTATATATTATAATATATACATGTATATATTATAATATACATATATATGTATATATTATAACATATATAATCCATAACTGTAAGCAGTTAAGCCTGATTAATTTTACGAAACAAAAATTTATTAAATAAAAGAACAGTGCTTTGCTTCGTGTCCAGCATTTTATCACTTCCTATTCGTGCTCTTAGTAGCATTGCCATTGTTAAGCAGAGAAAGCTAGTACAGTTGCCTAACAGGCTAATCAAGGAGTTCTCGTATTTAACTGCTTGGGCTAAGACACTTTTGCTTTCTTGTCACAATAAATGTAACAGCTACTCTTGGCAGCTTTGATCTGAAAAGAAGACATGTATGCCTACTCGGTTCTCAAAATACTAACACTCCTTATAGACTTGTACCTGTTTCGGGGAATTTGAAGTCGAATGCAGCTCTGATATTAATAAAGCTACTCTTCAATATGCGATGTGTAAGTAAATATGATAAAATCCACAGATGTTTTTATGCCCAACTGAGTTATATTATAATAAGCTCATCAAATTGAACATTTAACCAACTGACTGAACTGTTAACAGCATGTATAACATTAGAGAAATAAATGAATAACCAGAACGAAACTAGTATTGCGTATTACAATCATGATTTTAATCCTTTCGAAGAATAATCTTCGATTAGAAGACAGCACTAACAAAAAATATTTTAAATTGACTGAATTGGCATGAGTATTTTACCACTTGAAAATATAAAACTAATACCAAAAATATGTACTTGTAATCCTTATACTATGTAATGTATATAGCCAAGGATCTCATGATATAAAACCATATAAAAACTATATTAAAAATCAACCTAATGAGTAAAATGTGTTTAGAGTCCAGAGTTCAGTACAATGTCCAACCTACTCCATAACCGCATAGGATTGCAGCCAATGAAGCCAGTATTTCCTTGATAGAAGTAGGTTTAAGCTGCTTATCTCTTTTGTACATATAACACATCTTTTGGGCCCCTCTACAAATACATATGCATTATAATTAGTGACTGTGGCTGCAATAGAATGAACTATTAAATTAATGGTGGTAAGTCATCTAGCTTACCATTCTTGGCTCGCGAAATGCCACATAAGGATGTCTCCAATTGTCGCTTCAAACCAATAATACTCTAAAGCTCTAGATTCCATGTTGCGCGGACAACATGAATATTAATAATACCTAATAATCTAATCATATATTCGGGAGAATTAAGAGCAGTAGCAATTGTTACAAAATAAATTAGATTAAACATGCTCATCATAATACGGGATTTGGTAACATAACATGTTGTCGAGACAGGCTAATCTTACTTACGTGGGAGATCCATTTACTAAATGCCATGGCATACATCCTGCAGTCAAACCCGTTTGGCTGTGTTGGTACCTGAAAGTAATAAATGCAATATTTTCGACTTGGCGGATGGAATAGGAGAAAGTGATATGTTGAGGGATGAACACAAAATATTATTTTATTGTCTAAATGTATATTGTGAATGATATAGAAAAGTAAGGCAAGCATAGTAATAATAACATTAAGCGAGACAACCAAAAACACTCATTTAATATTATTCCATTACAAACATTGAATTTTTCATTTATTAATTTGTAGAATATATTTGTAGAGTGCTAACTTGATTTATTGATACAGCGAGTATCATATAAAAATAACTAATAATTACCTTCTTATTGATCAGTGAAGGCCTTGCTTCATAGCCAAGTTTAGTGTATATACTGAAATAATTAAAAAATATATATTTGATAACCATAAAATAGAGAGAGACGGCACACTTTGAAAAATGTATTTATACTATCCTAAAAAGTTCTCAATTTCATTGCAGTTACCGGTCCCAAAAATAGAGAGCAAAGAATTCAATGATCGGAGACAAATACTAATGGCATGATTTTGTCGCAGAAGAGATAAAAAAGAAAATATTAGAGCGATAGAGAAGATGAGGGTGCAGGAGGAAAATAGAAGGATACCCAGGTAAAAATGTTGTGGTACAGTTTAGAGAAAAGCCGAAGTGTAGCCTGAAAGAGAGAGACACTGACAGAATAAGATGGCAATTGATGACAGGACCGCCACCAATCTCAAATCATGGCAGACTAGGTGAGAAAAGTTAAAAAGATGCTCCTGCCGAATTGAGGCATTTTCAAGACAAAGAAGACTAGCCATACATAGTTTGGGGCAACTAGACATACACAAATACTTCAATATGTAATAACTGCAGTAACAGTTCACAAACCAACATTTAAACTCTCATCTCATTAGTTTGGTAGACATCTCCCGTTTAGTATTTAAACAATCGAAAATGACTACTGTGCCTTCCATGAGAGCAGCAACAAACCAGTGAAACCTAAAATCGTAGCACGTAACTGCTTTAAATCATGTTTACCTAGTTTGCAGCAAAATATTACACTGAAGCCATAACTTAAAACAAACAAATAGGTCAATCTGTAAATACTAAATAGTGACTGTTTCACTTTTACAAGCAAGAAGCAATCACTATAACGGTTCACAGTACCATAACTCACACTGGAGTGTGAGTGTCTAAGCCTGATCAAAATGCTACAAGAGGAATGCACTTGGCACAAAGCGGCAGTGGTCTAGTAACGGACTAGCAGTCCTGCGCCAAGCGGAGTTTAGTTTACTATACGTGGCACAAACATGATGGACGCACCTAAATTTTAAATTATTTTTGCAGATCAGAAGTTAGTTTATGAAAAACGATAAACAATTATTGTAGTATATTCATCTTTACCCTGGATTGCAGATTATCACTGCTCCTACTCCTTCACAGGTCAGATCTGGAATTGCATCACTGCTGCAAACAAAAACATACAGCTATCCTATGCGTCTGATGAAACATTGTCAAGATACTAACATATAGGTTTATTTTATTTTGTATTTAGGACTATCGAAGCCTCATACTCAACCCCACCCATACCCGAGAGACTAAAACCAAAATTCAGGAACAGGACCAAATCCTGACCCATGCCTAATAATGATGTACCAGTCCAGTAGCACGCATGGTAAATGATGATACACCATACTGCTGTATTCCTTCCATATAATTGCATTGAGTACAAAAGGAGAAATCAACGTCATCACACCACTACAATAAGATAGCCACAAATGTTACTACAATGTCAACTTTGGTTTAATTACTTAGCTATATACATATATAGGGCGATAGAAATTTCCACTGGCAACTCCTTTGACCTTGCAGCAGACTACAACCCACACTCACAAGTCACAAAGCTATTTATGATAATTAACCAAAGTGGAAAAAGAGATTATTTTGTCATTGTAAAGTCATATATAACAAGTAAATACAAACTCAAAACTTTGATTGCAAATAACAGCGAACATCACCTACATGTCACATAGATTTTCACATTCTCTATAATAGTTTAGTAAATCATTCAAGCTAGTTTTCATCATTTTACCGAAATAGAAACTATTGTCATAAGATACTGACTGTCATTGTTGCAATTTAGGATAGCAATAAGCTTTGTTTATTCAGTCTTACCTTGATGTCAGATCCATGAGGTCATGAGGTCACTGTCAAGCCACTCTTCAGTGGCCAGCAAAGCCAGTGACTTGCTAGGAATGGATAAGCTTCCTGGAAAGCTGATATTATTGGATCAGAAAAGTAGGGTACGTCCAATAGGAGCATAGAATGATAAGCTATACCTAAAGATCTCTATGATCATGCACTAAAGGATATCGGGGTCACCAGGATAATGGCACTAAACTAGTGGATTGTATCATAAGTCGTGCAAGGACAGTAACAGGAACAGTAAACATTATCAATAAAAATGTAAAGCAACTATATGAAGTAGCGTAATGAGAATGTTAACATTCAAATATTCTAAACTCCGAAATGATACTCAGTACAAGCAATAGCAACTTAGGTAATGCATGCATACATACCTTACATAACTAGTACTAGAAGTTGTGGGCTTAAAACAGACAAAAGCATAAGTAGTACATCTTACCATACAATTCTATTCGGTGTATAAGACAGAACACCATAACCCTTTGGTCCAATTTCATTTTCGTATTATTCTTGCTCATTGTTTAACTAGAACTGTTTCCATAATTCTTGTATAGTTAAATAAAAGTAATCGTGACGAAACTTGACTAAATTTCGGATTGATTGACGTAGCATGACATAGTGTCAAATATCAAAAAATTTCAGTTGCAACACACATTCCAATAAAGCTGCCAATCATCACCAAAGTGTGCTAATTAGACACACTCTGTCAAGATTAACAGTGGTACAGGAAGCAAATACAGCTGAAGTCATCAAGTGTACAGGTGTCCCAAAGTCTGAAACTTGAAAATCAATGCACAGTGCCCACTACCTGTCAACAAAGAACAACAAGAAGAAAATATGGCATTTATTACAAGAAAGTGTCGTAAGTAGTATAGTGAGAGCAGATCTACACACACTAGG
The DNA here is from genome assembly GCF_963576615.1 of Watersipora subatra. NCBI lineage: Eukaryota > Metazoa > Bryozoa > Gymnolaemata > Cheilostomatida > Watersiporidae > Watersipora > Watersipora subatra. Next base: position 46,857,009 of record NC_088711.1, on the reverse strand, counting down.
CGGAGCTTAGGGAGCAGGAAGTGACATCACATCAGGATCTGTTTGATTGACAGTTGGGGGGCGGAGCTAGGCGGTGTTGAGTCATGGTGTGAGTCATGGCGAGCTGTGTGATTCGTGGTGCGAGTAATGGTGTGAGTTGGTTGGTGACGTCGCGGTGGTGGTGTCGGTGGCCGAGTGGTGAGTCGGGCCGCGAGACGATTCGCGGTTGTATTTGGGATTATCGGATTTCGTTGGCGTCCGGTAGAGGTCGCTCTTCCGTGCCGTTTCGGGGATTGACGGAGAGCTCGGTGGCGACGGGTTGACGGACGGTGGCGGATGGATTTCGAGATCGTCGAAGCTTGTATGTATTTTCTTTTTTCCGATCCCGAATGAGAATGATGTGTCTGCGAACGAATATTCATTTTGATTGTAAACTTCATAAATTCTGAAATTATCCATCGCTGTTATGGTTCCACTACTTTTTTAAAGATAATGTATAAATTGATGAAGTATTATTAGTTAGTGTTGATTGTTACTGGAGCTTCTGAGGAGTCAACTTTCAATAGTATGAATATCGACATTATTTCTGAAAGAACTTCCCAATTGAATATGAAACAAAGAGAGTATAGAAGACCAACCAAGTCTAGATTGAATAGAACTACGTCATTACGAAGATCATCAAGAAAAAGTTCGGTAGTAAAGCGGTTATTCGAATCCAAGGAAAATTATATGGAAGGAGATGAGAAAATTACGTCACCTATTGCAATAGTTTTTAAAACCGAGGAAATGCAAGAACCATGGAAATGGATTGATCTAAAAGTTTTGGATATTCCAGCTCCGTTAGAAGTAATACAAGCAAATAAGTCTGAAGAAAATGACAATTGTGAGATTGCATTGCAATTCTTCGTTGAACGTAAGGGAGAGCGTGTGGTATTATGTTCGATCATCGATCCTCAAAAGTATAACATTCCCTCATCATTTCAATGGCTGACACCAGCTCTCATGATATTGGATCGAAGTGAGATTTACATGAACTCTAAGTCTTCATCAGGATTAAAACTTTTCAGAATTGACGGAGCATGCAATCTGAAGGAATTCAGAGAGAAATTAAACAAAGATTATAAACTCTGTATATCAAGACAGTAATGAGTTAAGGAAATGATATTATGATTAAATTTTATATAGTTTATTTGATGATATATCATAGGGATTTAAACTTACTATCAATGGATATGTTATTGAATAAAAGTTTTGTATATAAAAATGCTAAAACATAATATAAAAAAGACTATTGAATTTCATTCAATCCCAATTTTCTTCTTCTTCTTTCATTGTCGAATGAGAATGAACTGTCTACAATCAAAACATACATTATTTTTAGTGAGATATAGTAAAAGTAAGACATACAATCAGATTAGATCATTCATTCAAACTAAAAATCAAATATAATGTAATACTTACTGAAGAATAAGAAGATCCATCCTTTTTCTGAATGGAATCTTCCTGTTGAGATACGGGAGCCTGCAATTGCAATGATTACAGTCAGGATGGATTACTATAACCTTGCTGAGATAGTAGACTCTACATTCACAATGGACTCCAACTTAAATTGTAAATTTCAATTGCATTAGTCATCGAATCATAGAATGATATGCAAGATGTAATGCAGACAGAATAGGATATGCAATCAGCTAGAGTAGGACATACAGACAATAAGAAAAACAAATATGTTACATCACATAGTCAGACTAGGACACACAGACAGAGGAGGATATTCAGTTAAAGTAAAGAAATAAATATAATGTACTACTTACTGAAGATTCAAATTCATAAAGCCTTCTCCGAAAAGGACTATATTTAGTTCGGTGATGCCCAGGGTCCTACAATTGCATTGATTATAGTCAGAGTAGAACATGCAGACAAATTAAAACACAGCCAGGTCTTACTTTGAATTTCAATTCCAACTCCTTTTGTTTTAAAGTGGAGTTATACAAAATATTAATTACTGTTTTCACAGATTGATACTCATTTTAACATTCCTAGATACCAATTGGAGTGAATTTTGTTGAATGTATTTGATCTTTAGTTACATGTTTTATCATTATACAACGATATTAGACGAAATAAATATAATGTAATGCTTACTTTTAAAGTCAATGTAACATCGAAGTTACGAAAGAACTCCTCTCTTTGCTGCTGCATGACCAATGATTTCTACAATAATTTCCAAAATTACTTTGTATAATTTAATTGTTTCATTTAAGCAAACCCTATAATTCGAAATATATTTAATATGTAGTTTATATTCTCAAGTTTCCTTTAATCAAAAATATAATTTAGTAAAATATTATAATGTAGTACTTACTTTCTTTTGAAGCTTGATCTTGAATCGAAAAGCCTTCTGTTTTTCAGGATCTACCTCTCTACCCCAAGGGCAGTAGCCCCATATCTCAACACACGTGTCGATGCATTTTGTCTGAGTTAGGAGTCTATCCACGTTTTTGTCTCGAGCACACATTGTAAACTATTATAAATAAAATGAGATGAAAAACTTATTCTTTCTCGTTGCTTATATAGTAAGCAGAATCAATATTATGGTTGATTAAACTTGTGTAATTTATGATCACGAAATTGTAAAATCAGCTAAACAGATTTCGCGAAATTCAATTTCGCGAAAGTTGACTATATAATATATATAATATGTAGTTTCGCGAAATCCATTTTCGCGAAATTCACTTTCGCGAAATTCAATTTCGCGAAAGTTGACTATATAATATATAATGTGTAATTTCGCGAAAGTTGACTATATAATATATATAATGTGTAATTTCGCGAAATTCACTTTCGCGAAATTCAATTTCGCGAAATTGGATTTCGCGAAATTGGATTTCGCGAAATTACACATTATATATATTATATAGTCAACTTTCGCGAAATTGAATTTCGCGAAAGTGAATTTCGCGAAAGTGAATTTCGCGAAATTACACATTATATATATTATATAGTCAACTTTCGTTGACTATATAATATATATATAATATGTAATTTCGCGAAATCCATTTTCGCGAAATTCACTTTCGCGTTGATGTACAAGTGAGCAGTGATTATAAATGTATATATAATAATAAAATGTGAGTAAGATAAAAGTTACTGAAGATACAATAAACAGAGCTAGGATTGTGCTAGGCCGTGTTAATATACAAGTGAGCAGTGATTATAAATGTATATATAATATTAAAATGTGAGTAAGATAAAAGTTACTGAAGATACAATAAACAAAGCTAGGATTGAGCTAGTCTATGTTAATATACAAGTGAGCAGCGAATATAAATGAATATATAATAATAAAACGTGAGTAAGATAAAAAGCTACTGAAGATACAATAAACAAAGCTAGGATTGTGCTAGGCCGTGTTAATATACAAGTGAGTAGTGATTATAAATGTATATATAATAATAAAATGTGAGTAAGATAAAAGCTACTGAAGATACAAACAAAGCTAGGATTGTACTAGTCCATGATGATATACAAGGGAGCAGTGATTATAAATATATATAATAATAAAATGTGAGTAAGATAAAAGCTACTGAAGATACAATAAACAAAAAACTAGGATTGTACTAGTCTATGTTGGTGTACAAGTGAGCAATGATTATAAATGTATATATAATAATAAAATGTGAGTAAGATAAAAGCTACTGAAGATACAATAAACAAAGCTAGGACTGTGCTAGTCCATGTTAATATACAAGTGAGCAGTGATTATAAATATATATAATAATAAAATGTATTATTATATATACTCACATTACTTACTCTCATTTTATTATTATATATATATTTATAATCACTGCTCACTTGTATATTAACACGGACTAGCACAGTCCTAGCTTTGTTTATTGTATCTTCAGTAGCTTTTATCTTACTCACATTTTATTATTATATATAGGGGTAACGGGGGCACAGTGGGCCGTTTTTGACCTTACTCAAGATTTCTCTGCTCATAGTCGATCAACTAAGTTTAAATTGATAGGAAAGCAAAAGAAATATGTTCTCTAACATATCTGAAAGTCGTCTGGCTCTATGCCAATCCTTGTAAAAAATATTGCGTGTTACACAAGATAAAAATTTTGGACCACTGTGCTCCATGGCTGGGGTACAGTGGTCCATGTCATGGGGCACGCTGGACATCACTTATATTCCGTCATAATGTTATCAAGTCAAAATGATTTTAATGTGATTATTTATCTTTGTCAGTTATATGAAATTCTATTTATTATTTACTGGATAAGAAGCAAGCGTGTGACAAGAAAAATCAATGTATTCAGCTAAATGTCACTCTCTGTGTCTTTTCAAGTACCCGCTTATTCAATCCTCCCCAGCACATTCGTTGTCATCCCATCTGGGAGGATAGCTACAATGGTTTTGTTTAGCATAGGCCCGTAATAACTTTCTTAGTTGTTTCTCTGTCAGCCCTTGATGATGCCCTAAAGCTGTGAGCCGGTATTCTTTCAGTAATAGTTCTTGATGAACTGTGAAAACGGTTCTATTTGCTTCTTTTTGGAAAAGAACTCAACATTATTTATTCCTTTGTCTTTTGCCTTATTTACATAACGAGCCATGATTATTCTCAAGATTTTCAGGTTCTCAGTGACCCTGTGCGCTGCCAGGCCTTCCTCAAACACCATCTTTACGGCAGTCCTAATTTCAGCAGCGGGGTTCAATTTTTCTTATGGCCATCAGTCATTTTTTTTATGTATGCACCATCTCTCTCTTTTTTCAACAGCAGTATCAATCTTGATGTTTTTATTTAAAAATAATATATATAAACAAATGCCTTTTAAAACCTGTCTCAAATATGAGGGAAAGTAAGTTTGAGCAACTAAACTTAGTGGGTTGAGGAGATTATTATTGGTACAAATAGGGCTGGTGATTTGAGGGGAAAGCGTTTCAACGTTAGCCTATTTGTATTTTAGCTTAAAATTGATTTTTCATTACCCTGGCTTTGGTGTAGGAGCATTGAGAATAAAGCGGGGTATAGTGGACCATGTTCACTGTGCCCCACTTCAAATTGTTCACTGTGCCCCAACCATACCTTGTGAGAGAAAATGAGCTGAATTTTTCACAGCTTCCATCCATTGTTTATGTTGAATATTGAAAAAAGAAGAGAACATTTATGCCTATGTTTGTTTACATTAAGAGATACATACCTATGACAGTGTAATGTATTGGACCATTTTTAGCTTGCATGTCATACATTACTTTTACCATGAAAAATTACATTTTACTCACCTGAGATTTTCCTCTTTTAGCTATCTATTACCAAATAATAAAAGTAAACCCCTGCCATCATTTCCTATGAACTATAACTAGTGTGAAAACACTAAACTGTTTGTATTTCTGAAAAAAGAGGGGTGTTCACTGTGCCCCTATGTCCACTGTGCCCCCGTTACCCCTACATTTATAATCATTGCCCACTTGTACATCAACATAGACTAGTACAATCCTGCTTTGATTATTGTATCTTCAGTAGCTTTTATCTTACTCACGATTTATTATATATATATATATATATATTTATAATCACTGCTCCCTTGTATATCAACATGGACTAGCACAATCCTAGCTTTGTTTATTGTATCTTCAGTAGCTTTTATCTTACTCACATTTTATTATTATATATACATTTATAATCACTGCTCACTTGTATATTAACTCTTTCGCTACCACGTTAATTGTTGACCAAACGATTATTCTGCCCAAGTTAATTCAAACGGATTTTCTAAAAAATCCGATATACCGTTAGTATTTAAGCAATATCTCAAAAAATGAAAACATATATCGTTTTACTTTTAAATGTAGCTTATTCAGAACAAAATTCTCCACAAGATAGGTGTAAAATTGTTTAGCAACTCTTACTCTCACAAAATTCCTGACGCTTTTCTTTGCGTTGAACAAACTCGGTGTGTTTCTTATTGTCATGACGATAACAGTCTGGTTTTACCGTTTTTGAAAAAATAATTAGAAATGGAATTGTTGAACCAAAAATTTAGTTGCACGTCATTGGCAACAAGGTTGTTTCATTGGAAACAAAATTTGATTGGCCTAGCTGATGTGTAGGATTTGTAATTAAAAGAAAAAGTGAAACCCTATTGATGAGTCGATACACCGTCTGATTGTCTGTATTTATATTACCGCGAATTGATGGAAATGTTCAACAAAAAAAACAAAAAAAAATTTTTTTTTTTTTATTGGTTACACCTGATTGGCAAAAAGGTTGTTTTATTGGAAACAATTCTTTCAACAACATGTGGAGATTACTGTCTCCTCTTTGCAATATTTTGGAGCAGAGGATGTTCAATAGAAGATTTTCTAACAGTTATGCTAAAAATTTCTGAAACAGATACACGAGATCATGTAGTTCGAAAAACTATACTAGATAGATATGATTGGAATGAAAAAAAATTAGTAAAAGTCTTAATAACCAAGAAAATGAAGGTGTTGACAATGTACATATTCAAGGAACTTCCCAAATTGTTAAATTACTAGAAGATCTGACATAAATTTTTTTTCTATATTTTACAATTGAATATACATATATACTTTATATCGAAATAAAGTTGGTAACAAATACAACCGAATATTATTTACTTTTTGATATAAGTTTTATATATTGATATACTCACACTGAGTTGGAGCTATCCTCAAAATAATCCACATATTAATCCATGTATGCCCCTTTACTAGTTCATCATCTTCATCTATTTACTGGTCGAGAGACTGTTATGGAATGGTTAAGCCAAACCAAACAGGAGAATTCCATAGGTAAACCTAGGAAAACAATCAGGTCGAATGCCAAGGCGCTTGTCCACACAACAGCCCCTGAAAACAGCGACACTCAACGAACTTAATCGCGAGTAGCCGGCTAACAGAATTCTAGCTGAAGCATACAAGCCTTATGGTATCAACACTCGATCGACCCAAATTCTCAAATATAAGTAGGCATCAAGAGATGGTTAATGAGGCAGAATATTCCATCAGATTATGCAACGCTTATATAGTGAATTGAAGAATGATGGGTGTGTCCAAAGGAATTAATGAAGCGAAAATAGTAAACAGATTTTCGCGAAATTGAATTTCGCGAAAGTGAATTTCGCGAAATTGAATTTCGCAAAATTACACATTATATATATTATATAGTCAACTTTCGCGAAATTCAATTTCGCGAAATTACACATTATATATATATTATATAGTCAACTTTCGCGAAATTGAATTTCGCGAAATTACACATTATATATTATATAGTCAACTTTCGCGAAATTGAATTTCGCGAAAGTGAATTTCGCAAAATTACACATTACCCTAGGACACTTATGTATTCGCGGCATCTAACTTTCGCGTTTTCGCGGTGTAATCCTCTCGCGAAAATTTAATGAGCGAAACTAAACTATCATAACGAACGAGCGAAAACGCGAAGTTAAATAGCTTTGTTCGTTGATATCCACAATAAAATCGTATTATTAGAAATGCAGGCAACTTTCGTCTGTGGTTAGAATAAATGGGAAATTTCTGGTAAACTCATTATAGCTAATACACCGACTGAGCAGCATGGCAAAGCAATATCAGTTTAGTCACCGAATTTGTAACTGATGAGGATGAAAGTCTGGTAGGTGAAGTCGTAAAATTGAAGAATAATTATTGCAGTGATGAATTTTATTACTATCCAAAAACAATATCAGCCCTCATCAGGTCCAACCACATTATCTCTTTCACTGCCAATCATGTACAAATTCGTTACCGGCCTAGTGCCAGCCATTTTACCGAAATTGCCGATATTGCTTCATGATATGTATACAGTATTTTTCAAGTTCTACTTTAATTATCTGTATAATCACGAAAATCTAAATTGTCTGTTATGTCATCAACAACTAATTACCTGTTTTATGACTCGCGCGGGGTAGTTAATGAACTCACAGAAAAATGTTCGTTTTTAGATTAGAAAATCTCAAACAAAAGTTTAAAACTGCTTCGTTGTTTTGGCTGATTTTATAGAGAAATCTTCGGACAACACAGTCGATTTCATAAAACACTTAAAGACCGTGGGTTATGTGGTCAACAAATAATAAAATCAGGTTACCAGACAATTGCTGAGAAAGTCAGAAACTGCGTTTATGTCAGTGGCCCCTAGAAAACGCATAAATGCGTTTATGACGGCGTAAGGGTTATACAGTTTTGGTTGTGAAGTTGGTTGTTGCCTATCTATTTTCTTCTTCTTGGGATTCGAGTGTGAAAGTCACGGCGGGAGGGACCTAGACGTCATTGATAGTCTAAGAAACAAATGGCAGCAAGCGATCAAATTGAATTGTCGATCTCACCCACACATTTCAACCTGTGGTTTACAAATACGAACTATTCCCAAATTGAATTTTTTTCTTATTAGTGAACTGGACGTGAGGAATGTAATGTTTTTTCCACTGCATTTATTTTCACACCACTATATTTTCGCACTCATCAGAGCAGCGAAATTAAGTTGCAGCGAAACTTTTCTCTGTGTGCTACTCACGAAACTAAATACTAGCGAAATATAAGTGTCCTAGGGTATATATATTATATAGTCAATTTTCGCGAAATTGAATTTCGCGAAAGTGAATTTCGCGAAAGTGAATTTCGCGAAATTGAATTTCGCGAAAACTGTTTATATATATCATTAGATCACAAAATTATTGAACCGCGACAACACTTCTACTTGTTATAAAACCTTCGAGCGAATATGCCTTTTCAATTCAGTTCATAACTTCACAATGAGTACCAGAGACAACAGAAAAAGGAAATTTCAAGAACGATTACAATGTGTAGATAAATGTGTGAAGCGATGGGGTTACTGCTCTCATGGAATGGAAATAAGCGATCGGAAGCGAAAAGCTTGTCGATTTCTCTTACGTGAAAAGTTCTATCAAGATCTCAACGAAAGATTACGGTTTACAGTAAGTACTACAAATTCAATCTAGATGTTATGTAGGAATGATACAATGAATCTTCTCTTCTGAGTAGTAACTATGTGTTCTAGGCTGATTGTATTCATTGCAATTGCAAACTCCAATATCTTAGCAAAGTGTATGTTATATCCCTACTCAGATTAAAACAGATTATTTTAACTGAATATCCTCCTCTGTCTGTGTGTCCTAGTCTGACTATGTGATGTAACATATTTGTTTTTCTTATTGTCTGTATGTCCTACTCTAGCTGATTGCATATCCTATTCTGTCTGCATTACATCTTGCATATCATTCTATGATTCGATGACTAATGCAATTGAAATTTACAATTTAAGTTGGAGTCCATTGTGAATGTAGAGTCTACTATCTCAGCAAGGTTATAGTAAACCATCCTGACTGTAATCATTGCAATTGCAGGCTCCCGTATCTCAACAGGAAGATTCCATTCAGAAAAAGGATGGATCTTCTTCTTCTTCAGTAAGTATTACATTATATTTGATTTTTAGTTTGAATGAATGATCTAATCTGATTGTATGTCTCACTTTTACTATATCTCACTAAAAATAATGTATGTTTTGATTGTAGACAGTTCATTCTCATTCGACAATGAAAGAAGAAGAAGAAAATTGGGATTGAATGAAATTCAATAGTCTTTTTTATATTATGTTTTAGCATTTTTATATACAAAACTTTTATTCAATAACATATCCATTGATAGTAAGTTTAAATCCCTATGATATATCATCAAATAAACTATATAAAATTTAATCATAATATCATTTCCTTAACTCATTACTGTCTTGATATACAGAGTTTATAATCTTTGTTTTAATTTCTCTCTGAATTCCTTCAGATTGCATGCTCCGTCAATTCTGAAAAGTTTTAATCCTGATGAAGACTTAGAGGCGATGGATAATTTCAGAATTTATGAAGTTTACAATCAAAATGAATATTCGTTCGCAGACACATCATTCTCATTCGGGATCGGAAAAAAGAAAATACATACAAGCTCCGACGATCTCAAAATCCATCCGCCACCGTCCGTCAACCCGTCGCCACCGAGCTCTCCGTCAATCCCCGAAACGGCACGGAAGAGCGACCTCTACCGGACGCCAACGAAATCCGATAATCCCAAATACAACCGCGAATCGTCTCGCGGCCCGACTCACCACTCGGCCACCGACACCACCACCGCGACGTCACCAACCAACTCACACCATTACTCGCACCACGAATCACACAGCTCGCCATGACTCACACCATGACTCAACACCGCCTAGCTCCGCCCCCCAACTGTCAATCAAACAGATCCTGATGTGATGTCACTTCCTGCTCCCTAAGCTCCGCCTAGTGTGTGTAGATCTGCTCTCATTATACTACTGTCGTACCATTAGATCCTCCTGGTCAGTATCAGCAATAACCTTAATTAGCTCATCCAAAACAACTTTAGGAGTTTCTAACTTCTATAAAATATGACAGACAAAACAACACCATTAATTGTCCCCTGAATGCGCGTATCTGTATTCAGACTACAACATTATATATCACATGTAGGTCTATTAGGAATTACTTATATCTAGATAAATAAAATAAACTATAAATAACTATGGATTAGTATTACTAACATTAGAGTGCTCAACAATATGAATAATACTGGAGCAAGCTATATACTAATAATATATTTTATTAGTATAAAGTAAAATATATTATTAGTATATATATCAAATATATATTTATATATATACAACTTGTTTCCTTCAATGTCAAATGTCATGTGGAGGTAAATTGTCAGATTTCACCTTAGTTAGACTAAATATATCAAAGTCTTGTAACTCGCTGGTTTTGTAAATCGTTATGGAACATAGAAGTCCTTTGCAAAAGTGCTATAGTATATACTAATATTTCGACTAGTGACTCTAACTGTACTAGTCATCATCATTTGGATTCTCTTGATGCCTAGTAGTCACTCACTAGTCAAAATATTAGCATAGAGTATATATACATGTATAAATACAAAAAAGAAATATGCTTCTAATTAAACTTGTTATCTATTTGATACCAACCTTTCTGTAAGTGGAGTAATCTTTGATTACCATAGCCAGTTTCTGCATTATGCACATATTTACCATCTAGAAACATGTCAATTCAAATACATTATTTGTTGACAATATTACCATTGGAAGCTAAGAAATAAGAAAAGTATTTGTTTTAAACACAATATGTTCTCAAAAAATCTTAAAAGGCTAGTAGCTTTTTAGCTAAAAACATTATTTCAGGTAATAGAATTTGTTTACCTATCTTCTCTTTAGGTTGAACAAACGGACTGATAGCAGGCCACCAAGATGGCCGATACTCCTCCATTCCCGAGATGCTCTTAGCTTTCTCTGTAAAGTAAACAGAAAAAAATTACTACCATCTTAATGAAAGGCCGGAGCTTTACAAATTGATCACTTTGCATAATTATATATGTCTATGTATTGATCGTAATGTATCTATTGTTATAAAATAATTAGAAAATAAAATAATCATTATATTCAATATATAGAAAGCAGACATAATGGATTGTAAAATATAACAATGTGGCCGTACTTGGATTTACTGCCTGGCTGACCAGAGGCCTCTTTGTGTCTAGGGATAAAACATCAACCTCGTGATCAGAATATATGTGTGGATGCTGCTCGGCTCTGCCCGCTCCATCATCACCACAGGTTGAAACAGCTGATGCAAGTTTTGACAGAACCTGCATCAGCATATCACTTTGCTTGAGAAACTCCTCACTGCCTGTAAAACAGTACAAAAAAATAGCTTATACAAATATTAGAGTGGTATTTTGAAGAATTCGTAATTGGCCAAACACAATGTAAACTAGATATAGTTGGCTTCCGGATTAATTCCTAGAAAAAAATAAAATGATTGCTGATAAAGAAAAATTTAATTGACATGAAAATCATGCAAAACTTAAAACGACATTCCTTCGCAACAAAATTGAGAGCGATGAGAAAGAAAATATGGCAACACCAAGGATCGAACTCCAAACTTTTAACTTCAGTGGCAAACCATTTAGCCAGGGTCTGGCTCTCTGGAGCCAGATCCTGGCTAAAACCCATTACCAATTGCCAGAATTGGCCCAAAATAAATTTAATTGGATTATTTTCAAATCAAATCACGATTTGATTGATTTGGCGAGTTGATTTGGATGTAAAAAACCATCGGCTTGATTTGATTTGTAAATAAATCAATGATTAATCAATGAGTTTAAAATGGTTTGATATTTTGTCCAAATGATGTTTCATACAAACTATATTTTTTAAGCTGCTAATAGCAAGCAAGCATGGCAGACTTAGGTTATTATTACTCAACAAGTGGACTAAAAGTCAGGTCTTGACACAGTTTGCAGTTTTATTATATAAAAAAACCAATCATGCCAAAATGCTAAGTTTGGAGTTAGATCCTTGACCTTGGAACCCTATTTTGAAAAAAAAACTCTCGATGGCACAGCATAGGCCACAACAAACTGTAGAGAATTAAAAATATCCTATTGTTTCATAAAATACGGTGCTCGCAACTTCAATGGTTCTTCAGATGAAGATGATTAAAAGGATACAGTTTTTGCTGTCAATGCTGCCGCGTGTAGCCCCTATGTGTGCAATGCTAGTAGTTTCAAGCTCTTTGCTCTGGCGGGTCCTGTGATCACTGAGACGAACGTTTTATGAAATAAAAATAAAAGCATTTTTGTTGCTTTGTATCTGCCTAACCAGTTAGCTTCAATGTTTTATTTTTGTCAGTATTCTTTCTAAGTGGTTAGGCAGATATAAAGCAACAAAAATGCTTGAAGTACCAAGACTGTTTCTCAAAATAGCCTCGAATAATCTTTGGCATAGATAAACTCTTACCAGACATCCTAATTTAGCCGCCTATTCTGACAACAGCTAGACAAGCCAAGTTCCTCCCTAGCACCTGAAACTATAATATTATAGTTTCAGGTGCTAGGGAGGAACTTGGCTTGCCTTATTGCTATTTAGCAATAAGATCAAGAAATGTATTTTACTTTTCAACTCTCTACAGAGGAGAAATGAACAGTTACAATAACATTTACATGCATATGAAAAAGATTACCTGTTACTAAATTGTACAGCAAATTTATCATACATAGTTGTCGTTGAAATTGTAATGGCGTAGCCTACAGGGGCTAGGCCTGCAACGATTTTTTGACAAACCGATCTGATTCGATACGATTCAATTCGATATTTGTCCACTAGAAATAGAGAGTCGAATCAACTTAACAAACCTCAGTAACACAACTGTTTTTGCATAGTTATTGAAAAAAGGGCTATATTTTTTACGTTATCTATAACAAACTACCACGTATGACATACATAATACAATCTTTGTTATAAAATCGAATTGGTTTTTGAGTCGAATCAATAAAATTTTCTCTTTATCGAATCAGATCGAATCGTTTTAAAACTTTTCAAACGTTTTTTCGTTTTTTATACAGCAAAAAGCCGTTATGTGGCTTGCCATATTTTTGTAATATGATTAATGATTGATGGTGCACAAAATGAACTTTTCAATTATTATTATTATTACCTGTGCAGTTCTCAATGAATATGAACCATTTTCTAGGAGACCGTTGCTGCAAGTGGTGTGCTCCCCAGTGAAAACCGTCATTGGACAACCACATAGTTACAAAAAACTTACACTAATCGCTTTATTAACTTCATTTTTTTCACTTTAACGATGTAAAGAACAAATGTTAGACCGCTACTATCCTGTTTCCACTGCACATACCGTAGCCTCCGAAAACTATCTTCACTTTTTTGGGCAGAATCCAATATTGGGGCAAATATTCCAGAGACCAACCCGGAATGGTGTAAACAAGTCTATATAGCATCCTGGTTTATGCTCCCAACTGGGCATGTTCCGGCCTGTGAGAAACATAGTCCTAGAAAGGTCAAGATAATTGCATTTCCATACGTACCCACTCTAAAACAGCTTTCAATGTCCATTTTTCTTTTTTTGACTGCTTCTTCTACCATGAAAAAAAATATATAATTGTAAGATTTCCATTTATTCGAATCTGCTACTGTGAAAAATTTTATATCAAAAGACCTATATTTTGACCAGCAGGGTGTTGGCCAAAATATTAGTCTTTTAATATAATAACCTCGTGAGTATAAATATACATCACAAACTAGCAATACGTCCAGTTATATTCATACTTATTTGTAATAAAAAAAGAAGACTAATAGTGAGGTCAATATAAACTACTGTTAACATACCTGGGTGTCAATAGATGCAGAAGAGACAGCCAATCTCTTGCGGTACCTATTTCCGGTAGCCATATTTCTGTCAAAAAGGTTTGCCATGGTTAACGATAAACACAAATCCAGCACTGGATAGATTTTAGATGTTTTATATAAACAGCACATAGCCAAGGACTCACCAACCAGAAAAGTACCAAACATATGCCAAGATTGTGATGAGTATAATCTCCATATATAGAGGATTTAAACAACAAAGCAGAACCAAACAAGTGCCAAACTCCTGAGAAATATAAACTGCACATAGCCAAGGACTTTACAACCAAAAAAGTACCAAATATGTCCCAAGATCCTGATGAGTACAATCGCTATATAGAGAAGGATTTAAACACTAAAACCGAACCAAATAAGTCCTAAAATTCTGACCGATATAAACTGCACATAGCCAAGGACTCATCAACCAGAAAAGTACCAAATATATGCTAAGATCCTTATGAGTATAAGCGCCACATAAAAAAGGATTTAAACAATAAAACCGAACCAAACAAGTGCTAAACTCCTGAGAAATATAAACTGCACATAGCCAAGGACTCACCAACCAGAAAAGTACCAAATATATGCTAAGATCCTTATGAGTATAAGCGCCACATAAAAAAGGATTTAAACAATAAAACAAAACCAAATAAGTGCTAAAATCCTAAAAAAAACATAAACTCCACATACACCAAGGACTCTGCCAACCAGAAAAGTACCAAATGTGGGCTAAGATCCTGATGAATATAAGCGCTATATAGAGAAGGATTTAAACACTAAAACAGAACCAAATAAGTGCTAAACTCCTGAGATAAGAGTATAAGCTCCATATCGAGGAAAAGTTAAACACTAAAACGTAGGCCTAACAACCCGAGAACAAAACTGATGTGATAACATAACAACAGGCCTACGGCCCTTACGATGCGACGAAGGTAACAGCCAGCCACTGACACCCAAGCGCAACTATTAATTTGGGAGCCTTAATTACTACTAGTTGTTGTGCTTAGTTGACTGTGGTACCAACAACTGCTGTCCGACAGCTGCTTGGACCAAGGGAGTGGATCCTGAGTGCCTAGCTACGTAGTAGGCTTGCTTTGTTAGTTACTAGACCATTATTATGCTATAACCACGGGCATCCGACAGTTATCCCTGGCAGGAGAGGGAGTAACTATCGGGTGCCCGTGTCTAGAAGAATATCCATCCATTTCAAGAACTGCTGAATACCAAAATAGTGGGAATATCCTGGCAATATTATAATGTTAAACCGATAATAAAATTCTAAGTCTAAAAACATAAATTTTTTAAAATGTTTCCAATTGCATGACTCATGTCATACATGGCCATATAGTAGAACAATTTTATCATCAAACAATTTATTAATTGGCAGCCGGAACGCCCATGGTCGGACTGACAAGCATACCTCGACTGTGGGCGTTTCGGCTGCCAACTAATAACCCTCTGTGTTAATTGGCTGAGTAGAAATTTATCAAAAGCAAGGAATCACACGTGTGGAAAATCACAGTGACGAAAGAAGAGGTAAAGAATTAATAAAAAAACTGCTCAAAATCCGTGCATGCACAAAATGCAAATAAATACTTTTACTTTGAGTTGCTGTACTTATGGGATTACAGAGATTACACCTACAAGAGGATTCGGCTACAAGAGGTTTCGCCTACACTTCCTGGAGGTTACGTCTACGCTTCCTGGAGGTTACGTCTACACTTCCTGGAGGTTATGTCTACAGTTATGGAGATGGTGCATACCATTGATTGTTGAAGAAGAAATGTAAGAAAAATGGTAAAAAATAATGCAATAATAGTGTTTTCACTTAACATTGATTGAAAAATATACTACCGATTAAAGTCATCTATCAATCAGAACGAAAATCGTGGAAGTGTAAAATAAAAACAATTTATTATCTCCTTTCCTTTCTTGGAGTGCCAGAGATTACGCCTACAAGTGATTTCGCCTACAGGAGATTACGCCTACAAGTGATTTTGCCTACAGGAGATTACGTCTACAAGTGATTTTGCCTACAGGAGATTACGCCTACAAGTGATTTTGCCTACAGGAGATTACGTCTACAAGCTGATAGACTATGCCTACGATCTAGGATATTGCCCCTACTTTAATTCTGTGAATTGTGATGAAAATTACGAATGGCATGATGAATGCATGTTATGAACGTGTGTTGATGTATTTTATTATGTAAATTATTTTTTATATCAAATCCTATAATCATCCATATATCAAATCCTTGCAAATATATAAATTTAATTCGAGTTGATTATTGGGAACCATGGTGATTTAACAGCCGTTTATTTGCAACAAAGCGTGTTATTGAAGTTAAACCCACATTTTTATTGAATCATTAAGCAAAAAACAAGCGTATGTATTTTTGAAGTTGTTACTCATACATACAGACACATGTCAATAACTGAGTATTTCTATGTTATCAGACCTGCCAACCCAAAAGTGGGGCAATGCGTGAGATTTAATTTTGGGGCAATTGATGTATCAATGACAGCATATATAAAATTTTGGAAATTGGGGCAAAAATCTCATGCATTTCTCACGCATTTTCATTTTTTCTTTGGGGTGATTGCGTGAGTCTCATGCCCAATGCGTGAGAGTAGGCAGGTATGTATGTTATCAGTAGCCCATCACTAAAAGTGATCAATGGTTGTTGGTCAATATATCATGGCATAACTTTGGAGTTGTTTTTTATCTCCTATTGCATACCATTATGTTTCACTTTTACATGGAGCCTCCCTCACAGCCGGTTGAGATCACCCTTGAGTACATATGCATATATACAGAGTAAATTACAAATACAAGTTATATGATTTACAATAGTGTCATCCATCATAAATGAGCAAAAGAAGGCTCTCATAAAAATTTGATTTTTCTGCATATAACCCATTATCTCACTTTGATACAAAAGAAATTATTTACTAAACAATATTGTTTTAGCAAGAAAAAATATGACATATAAACGAGCCAACTCTAAATTAACAAAAAGACCACAAAACAATAAAGCACGTTTGATAAAATTATGCTAAAGTGGCCATAGCTTCAACCACATTGTAATGATGTAATAAATATCTTTGAAATGAAGTAAAAACCCATTTCTCAATCTCCTTGCATGGCTACTATAACTGCTCTTCTTTAGCTTTGCTATATAATAAGCATAGATTAAAAGACTATTTCGAAGTGAATATCATTTAGACTTATACAAAATTACTCACTTTTGTATAATTTGGAGGAATTGGGCTTCTTTTGTAAACACAACAGTTCACATGCTAAGTACACAATCTTGCAGTATTTTTACTTGCTGAAGTTTTCCTATTTCATCAATTGAATCAATAGATAGATTATAAGTTTAGGATTTATTCCGCAAAAAAATACAAACATCCAGTTACAGATTTATTTGCTCCATTTTCTCATTCATCACATATAAGCACCATCATGTCAGTGATACATTTTGAAATGGTAGTATCTGTACTTGTACTATATTTGTTCAATAACGTAAGTATCGTCATATCACCCTATCTTCTGACTGTCATCATTCTTTCTCAATCGACTTTCAATGTTCTACAAAGTAGAGTAGAAGGTCATAAAAAAGCAATATGTTTTTTGAGAATATTAGAAAGTATGATAATGCAATTTACTTTCTCTAGCTCGATACATCAGAAACCGAACACTGAGCGGATAAGAAAATTTGCACAGAGAGATGAGGAGAAAAATGGCAGCAATTATAAACAAGTATTGTAAGTGTTTTGGCTCACCATAAATTAATGAGTTAACTTTATATGAGATACAAAAACAATTTGCAAAATTGGTTTCTTTTTAAATACAAATTTGGTAAAATTCACTCAAAAGAACCTTAACCGTAGAGCACTAAGTACTAGAGTACGGGTTGTTCATCTGTGACTGGTTGTCTACAGATTGGTTGTGTAATATATTTAAGGTGAAAGCACTGCAAAAACAACAAAAATTGTCAATGGGATCAATGATATACAGCCCCCCAGTGGGGGCTGTATATCATTGATGGGATTTACTGCTTGTTTGATAGTGAGTTATAATACTGAATCACGATAATCATGAAATCATAGGCATAATCATAATCAAAGTATATACCAAGTAAGTTAGATACACTTTGATAAGGAATTTGGAACACTAATAATTAGATTTTTCTAACTGGCATTAATACAGTGTGATTGTATGTGATTCAATTCTTTTGTAATTGCATGAAAAAATAAAGCATTCAAATGAAAACCTGTTATATTTTTTCAAAATTTGCTATTGACATTTCATCTACAGAAATGGCTTGACGATATTTTACGAATTGGAAGTAAAAACCTGACATTCAATGGAGCCAGCGGTATACTGTATTTAAAAAAATCATGCTCTGAAGTTTATTATTTACAACCGCAATCCAAGGATGTGTGGATGACGCAGTTTAGATGTAAATGACATGCAAAGAAGATTGAGGAGTAAACAAGAGCAGATGACTTCTGTTGATTTCGCATAACAGAGAAGGTCAGGCCCACAGTTGTCACTATTTTTCTGCAAACTGTGTAATGCTCTAATAATGTTAGTAGCTCTAGACCGATGTTAAAGGAATAAAATTTCCAAGCACTCATACACCAGAACTGTCGTGGGTGATGTCTGTTTAGAGTAGTGATTTTATGTTGTTGAGAATACCATGGTTTAGATAATTAAAAATGTTTGAGTTTATAAATTTTTGCCTTTACATATAAATAAATTTGATTTATAGTTAATATTTACCAATGTCAAATCAAATATCTTTATACTTTTTAAAATTAAAATAAAATATTATATAAAATAAACATAAAATACTATTTATATATTCATAATAAATATAAATACATAGCTATATTTATATTTGGTATAAACTTTTGAATTTATACCAAATATAAATATTTGTTATAATTTTATGAATTTATAACAAATATTTATGGCACTGTAATGATAACGCACTACTTGTTGATTCGTATGCCAATCACCCGCATTGATAATATTATTTTATACTACAGAAAGAAAGATTGTATACCCATACCTCTGGCAGAGTCACCTGTCACTGGAATGATCGCCACAGCTGCACCTCTCATTGACAACGTACCATCTCAGATGGAGCAAGATAGAGCACATAGCAGCCATCAAGATATCTCTGAGAAGTATAAAAACAGTAACATAGCAGTTTAATCGTTAGATTTTAGATGAAATTTTTGGAGTAGAATTATGTAGGACTTTTCACTAGCACCAGACTTTACAAAATCACTGCAAGCATCTACAAACTAAGAATTCACTAATTTAGGTTATCAATTAGTTTTGATGCTGGAAATAAATTTTCCTAATTTACATAACATAGAATTAATGGTTAATGCACATAATTTTTGCAAGATACAGAACAAATCAACCTAAGCTAAGTTACAGGTATAATATTCTAAAATGTTCAAACAGTAATATAATGATTAAACTTTTGCTTCATAGTTTGTGAACCAAAAGCCCTGCTAATCATTGTATGAGCTAGTTTAGCCTGTTTAGACTAGCTTTAAGAAAGGAGTCGTGTGTTCAACAACAGCAAAACTCTAATAGACAACTCCCAAACCGCTTGTTGAGAGAGTCTAGAGCTATTTTTGTGCCTGCTACATATTGCATAAAATGAAACTTGGTAGGCTAAGAGACGAGGTATTAAGGGACTCCATGCGAGTGCCGAGAAAGTGGCCGAAGATGAACTGACAACTTAGCTGATAACACAAAGCCTCAACAGCTACACAAGACAAAGCTCCCATGCTGCAACAAGATTTATGCTCTCTTGAATCTTGAGCCAAAATTTGGCGCATGAAATTTAATCCACAAAAGTATTACCATCTCTCTATTGGCAAGTCGTCTTTGCCGATGGATACAAATAACTTTCTAACCTTATGTGACAACCATCTTCAAAGTGTGACTTCTAATCCTTATTTTGTGGTAGAGTAGCACAACGATCTGAAATTTAATCAACATATTTTTAAAATTGAATCCGAGGAAGAGCAATTAATCGGCATGCTTACAATGGTTCTGAAAGATGCAGATCAAAAGACAAGAAAGATAGCTGATACTTCACGAGTTAGACCTGGTCTTGAGTATGGCTGCATGGTTTGGGACCCTTACTTTACAAAGGATATTACCTTACTAAAGTGAACTCAAAACGCTGCACTGAGATTTTTGTATAGACAAAAAAGCAGAGTTAGTTTTCTTCAACTATGAGAAATTAATTATTTTGAAACCTTGAAAGACAGATGAGTTAAACTTTGTCATAATGTTTTTAGTAAAATTCTGGGTGGTGATATTGACTCATTGATCAGGACCGATATCAATATACCAATATTGACATTGGTCCCATTTGCTACCTGGGACTTGTAATTTAGATGTTGCGTACAAAGCTACATACATGGAAAATGGTAGCGTACAGCCTGCTACGCGGTGTTGGCGTTTCATAATTTACAGTTTTAGCCTAATTGTACTGCTCAGAGGATGAAATTTTTAATGTAATGTTACTTATCACAATTAGCCATCCCAAGACAAACAGTTTTAACTCATGATTCAACCTTTCAATCAATCAACCTTGCATGCAACACAAAATAATAAAACCACTACATAATTATATGTAAAATATATTATGTCTATGGTATAATATACCAAAGATATAATATTACTACTACTATGTATATACTAGCAATGCATAAGACATTGCTAAAATAATGTTTTACAAAGCAAGTTAAAACAAAGCAATGCGTAAAACATTAAAAGTGATCAGAATGGAACAATTTAGTTATAAAACAACTATTTATTTTTTGTTATTTATTCGCAAATAATCATATTATTTGCATCAGGCTGTACGCTACCATTTTTCATGTATGTAGCTTTGTACGCAACATCTAAATTACAAGTCCCAGGTAGCAAATGGGACCAATGTCAATATTGGTATATTGATATCGGTCCTGATCAATAAGTCAATATCACCACCCAGAATTTTACTAAAAGCATTATGACAAAGTTTAACTCATCAGTCTTTCAAGGTTTCAAAATAATTAATTTCTCATAGTTGAAGAAAACTAACTCTGCTTTTTTGTCTATACAAAAATCTCAGTGCAGCGTTTTGAGTTCACTTTAGTAAGGTAATATCCTTTGTAAAGTAAGGGTCCCAAACCATGCAGCCATACTCAAGACCAGGTCTAACTCGTGAAGTATCAGCTATCTTTCTTGTCTTTTGATCTGCATCTTTCAGAACCATTGTAAGCATGCCGATTAATTGCTCTTCCTCGGATTCAATTTTAAAAATATGTTGATTAGATTTCAGATCGTTGTGCTACTCTACCACAAAATAAGGATTAGAAGTCACACTTTGAAGATGGTTGTCACATAAGGTTAGAAAGTTATTTGTATCCATCGGCAAAGACGACTTGCCAATAGAGAGATGGTAATACTTTTGTGGATTAAATTTCATGTGCCAAATTTTGGCTCAAGATTCAAGAGAGCATAAATCTTGTTGCAGCATGGGAGCTTTGTCTTGTGTAGCTGTTGAGGCTCTGTGTTATCAGCTAAGTTGTCAGTTCATCTTCGGCCACATTCTTGGCACTCGCATGAAGTCCCTTAATACCTCGTCTCTTAGCCTACCAAGCATCATTTTATGCAATATGTAGCAGGCACAAAAATGGCTCTAGACTCTCTTAACAAGCTGTTTGGGAGTTGTCTGTTAGAGTTTTGCTGTTGTTAAACACACGACTCCTTTCTTAAAGCTAGTCTAAACAGGCTAAACTAGCTCATACAATGATTAGCAGGGCTTTTGGCTCACAAAATATGAAGCAAAAGTTTAATCATTATATTACTGTTTGAACATATTAGAATATTATACCTATAACCTAGCTTAGGTTGATTTGTTCTGTATCTTGCAAAAATTATGTGCATTAACCATTAATTCTATGTTATGTACATTAGGACAATTTATTTCCAGCATCAAAACTAATTGATAACCTAAATCAGTGAATTCCTAGTTTGTAGATACTTGCAGTTATTTTGTCAAGTCTGGTGCTAGTGAAAAGTCCTACATAATTCTACTCCGAAAATTTCATCTAAAATTTACCGATTAAACTGCTATGTTACTGTTTTTATACTTATCAGAGATATCTTGATGGCTGCTATGTGCTTTATCTTGCTCCATCTGAGATGGTACGTTGTCAATGAGAGGTGCAGCTGTGGCGATCATTCCAGTGACAGGTGACTCTGCCAGAGGTATGGGTATACAATCTTTCTTTCTGTAGTATAAAATAATATTATTAATGCGAGTGATTGGCATACGAATCAAAAAGTAGTGCATTATCATTACAGTGCCATAAATATTTGTTATAAATTCAAAAAATTATAACAAATATTTATATTTGGTATAAATTCAAGTTTATAGCAAATATAAATATATTTATGTATTTATATTTATTATGAATATATAAATAGTATTTTATGTTTATTTTATATAATATTTTATTTTAATTTTAAAAAGTATAAAGATATTTGATTTGATATTGGTAAATATTAACTATAAATCAAATTTATTTATATCTAAAGGCAAAAATTTATAAACTCAAACATTTTTAATTATCTAAACCATGGTATTCTCAACAACATAAAATTGCTACTCTAAACAGGCATCACCCATGACAGTGCTGGTATATGAGTGCTTGGTAATTTTATTCCTTTAACATCGGTCTAGAGCTACTAACATTATTAGAGCATTACACAACTTGCAGAAAAATAGTGACAACTGTGGGCCAGCCCCTCTCTGTTATGCGAAATCAACAGAAGTCATCTGCTCTTGTTTACTGATCAATCTTCATTGCATGTCATTTTCATCTAAACTGCGTCATCCACACATCCTTGGATTGCGGTTGTAAATAATAAACTTCATCGCGTGATTTTTTTAAAATACGGTATACCGCTGGCTCCATTGAATGTCAAGTTTTTACTTCCAATTCGTAAAATATCGTCAAGCCATTTCCATAGATGAAATGTCAATAGCAAATTTTGAAAAAATATAACAGGTTTTCATTTGAATGCTTCATTTTTTCATGCAATTGCAAAAGAATTGAATCACATACAATCACACTGTATTAATGCCAGTTAAAAAAATCTAATAATTAGTGTTCCAAATTCCTTATCAAGGTGTATCGAACTTACTGGGTATATACTTTGATTATGATTGTGCCTATGATTTTATGATTATCGTGATTCAGTATTATCACTCACTATCAAACAACCAGTAAATCCCACTGACAATTTTTGTTGTTTTTGCAGTGCTTTCTTTTTAAACATATTACACAACCAATCTGTAGACAACCAGTCACAGATGAACAACCCTTACTCTAGTACTTAGTGCTCTACGGTTAAGGTTCTTTTGAGTGAATTTTACCAAATTTGTATTTACAAAGAAAACAATTTTACAAATTGTTTTTGTATCTCATATAAAGTTAACTCATTAGTTTATGGTGAGCTAAAACACTTAGAATACTTGTTTATACTTGCTGCCATTTTCCTCCTCATCTCTCTGTGCAAATTTTCTTATCCGCTCAGTGTTCGGTTTCTAATGTATCAAGCTAGAGAAAGTAAATTGCATGATCATACTTTCTAATATTCTCAAAAAACATATTGCTTTTTTATGACCTTCTACTCTACTTTGTAGAACATTGAAAGTCGATTGAGAAAGAATGATGACAGTCAGAAGATAGGGTGATATGACGATACTTACGTTATTGAACAAATACTAGTACAAGTACAGATACTACCATTTCAAGATGTATCACTGACATGATGGTGCTTATATGTGATGAATGAGAAAATGGAGCAAATAAATCTGTAACTGGATGTTTGTATTTTTTTGCAGAATAAATCCTAAACTTATAATATATCAATTGATGAAATAGGAAATCTTCAGCAAATAGAAATACTACAAGGATGTGTACTTAGCATATGAACTGCTGTGTGTACAAAAGTAGCCCAATTCCTCCAGATTATACAAAAGTGAGTAATTTTGTATAAGTCTAAATGACATTCACTTCGAAATAGTCTTTTAATCTATATACTTGTTATATAGCAAATCTAAAGAGGAGCAGTCATAGTAGCTATGCAAGGAGATTGAGAAATGGGTTTTTACTTCATTTCAAAGATATTTATTACAGTATTACAAAGTGGTTGAAGCTATGGCCACTTTAGCATAATTTTATCAAACGTGCTTAATTGTTTTGTGGTTTTTTTGTTAATTTAGAGTTGGCTCGTTTATATGTCATATTTTTTCTTGCTAAAACAATATTGTTTAGTAAATAATTTATTTTGTATCAAAGTGAAATAACAGGTTATATGCAGAAAAATCAGATTTTTATGAGAGCCTCCTTTTGCTCATTTATGATGGGTGACACTATTGTAAATCATATAACTTGTATTTGTAATTTACTCTGTATATATGCATATGTACTCAAGGGTGATCTTAATTGGCTGTGAGGGAGGCTCCATGTAAAAATGGAACATAATGGTATGCAATAGGAGATAAAAAACAACTCCAAAGTTATGCCATGATATATTGACCAACAACCATTGATCACTTTTAGTGATGGGCTGCTGACAACATATAGAAATACGCAGTTATTGACATGTGTCTGTATGTATAAGAGTAACAACTTCAAAAATACATACGTTTGTTTTTTGCTTAATGATTCAATAAAAATGTGGTTTTAATTTCAATAAGACGCTTTGTTGCAAATAAACGGCTGTTAAATCACCATGGTTCCCAATAATCAACTCAAATTAAATTTATATATTTGCAAGGATTTGATATATGGATGATTATAAGATTTGATATAAAAAATAATTTACATAATAAAATACATCAACACACGTTCATAACATGCATTCATCGTGCCATTCGTAATTTTCTGCATCACAATTCACAGAATTAAAGTAGGGGCAATATCCTAGATCGTAGGCATAGTCTATCAGCTTGTAGACGTAATCTCCTGT
Organism: Watersipora subatra; assembly: GCF_963576615.1. NCBI lineage: Eukaryota > Metazoa > Bryozoa > Gymnolaemata > Cheilostomatida > Watersiporidae > Watersipora > Watersipora subatra. The sequence continues at coordinate 46,831,661 of NC_088711.1, read as the reverse complement.
AGGCAAAATCACTTGTAGACGTAATCTCCTGTAGGCAGAATCACTTGTAGACGTAATCTCCTGTAGGCAGAATCACTTGTAGGCGTAATCTCCTGTAGGCAAAATCACTCGTAGGCGTAATCTCTGGCACCCTACTTATGTTGCTAGACAACAGGTAGTAAGCAATTTTCGTTTTGGGTAAAAAGTACTGTTTTTGAGAAAAAAATCAGTAAAATATTTAGTTTTACTTTTCTTAATCAAATCACATCTTAATTATAGATTTAATACTTTGTTCATTAAGAAATCGAATTGATTTTATTATTATACTAGAGCTATATATATAATTCGAAACCGCGTACATCAAGATAACTCTAGAAGGATCTTACCAAAGATCTAGTACGAAAATGGTTACCTTATATAACTCATATATGGCATTATATATGTATTTATAAAATATTATTAGATTTTTTCCTGTGACAAAGCTGTAGTTTTGCACAACACTAGGATTAATTTAGAAATACATTATATTAGAAATATGAATATAAATTTAAATATATTATATTTAAAAATATTATTTAAATATATACCGACTATTTATATTTTTCTCACGTGACACAAGCAACGCGCTGTTGTAGCAAAGCTTCCAGCCCTGATGCTGCCCTAGCTTGGCAGGTCTTTTCCTGCTGCCCTGTCATCAATTCCATCACTGAAGCAGTCCTTACCTCCGCAGTCTGACGCGCTGATCTGTCATAGCTTCCAATACTGATGTATTCCTAGCTTGGCAGTTTATCACGCTTTTGTTTTAGCATTACAATATCCGCGATGCCAATTTTAGCATGATTGCTGTTTTTTGTAAACTTTCAAACTTTCTTACCCTGACAGAATAATAATAAAGAAACAGTTTACTTTAGAACTTAAACTAGATCAGTTTTCGGAGAAAGTTTACATCTATTAGCCAAAGACCAAAAAAGTGTAGGCACCTGAATAATCTTAAGCTATTTGATGATGTCCTTGGAGACGTGACAAGGACGCCCGTTGATTGTGTTGTTTGAAGAAAAGTTGAAGGATTTTATGCTTTTCACAAAGTAGCATAGTTGATCCGTTGTGAGCAAACTAATGTTAGGGAATACGCTTTCTAGAGAGTACTTCTATAATTTCTTTTTAGGGATACGCTGTATCTCTGCTAACCCCTTATTTCGAAAACGGCTTGCTGTGGTATCTTGTGGGAAACATGTTGTAAAATATGACAAATAATATAATGAATGAAATATATATATATATTATAGAAGTTGTCTTTCAACTGACTTCTTTTATTTAAAGGAACTCCACATTACCCCTGTTCTAAAGGGGAAATATTACCGTTTTACACAGGGGAATCGCTGAACTGAGAGAAACCTGTCATCGTGTCTCTTTTAGACATACGTTCAAAAAATTTGCATACACTTGCTTTGAGCTGAATTTTTTACACTTTTTGAAGCTTAGAACTAGTGTGAAAATAAATATTGACTGAAGGATTTTTATATTAGTCTAAACTAACAAAGAAGTTTAATTTTTAATCATAATTAAAAATTTAATAATTCAAAAAACGGATTTTACCAATTACCAGTGTTTGATATACAATTTTGAAGTTTACTTTAAAGCTCTAGAAAAGGAAAACTTCTAATATATGTGAATCACCAATGAATCAAAAATTGGAGAAGTAAAATTGTGGTGGAGAAGTAAAATTAAGTAACTTTAGCTACTTTTTGAAGAAGGTTTTTAGAAGGTGAAAGTTAGTGTGTCGGTAATATGTCATCAATTGGAGGCGTGGTATTTCCACAGGCACGTCTTACCAGCTATGACGTCATTGTTTAGCTTTTTCTAATTTTAAATTCAGGTAATAGCCACACTGACTGCCAAATTTGTACTGTTGTATAAATCAATGTACTCACATGTACTGATGTGAAGATGAAGAAGAGCCTCGGTCTTTCGTTACACTTCCTTATATCATCCCCTATACTGCCTTACACTAGCTTATCTACTAGCTTTACCCACTAGCTTTATCCAGCTTTATGCACTCACCGTAATTACCAAGACCACCTGTACTGCCTTGAGCTCAGACACCAATATAGCCTGAGCCTAACAAATCCCATAATACAACATGCCCTTTCTTTTTTTCTTTTTGTTTTGGGCCACTCCATCACTACCAACAAGCAGACGTAGTAACTTACCTTACTTGTGTTGCTCGTTACCTGACTCCATTAGGGCAGTCTCCATAGGCTATGCCTCTGGCTTGTCTGACCCTGTGCCACCATCTAAAGTACTCTTCTCGCTACTGTCAGCTCCATTACCAGTCTGCACTAGCTTTTCCATCACCCTGACCTCCGCCGCTACCAATACTTTTACCGTGACCACTGTCACTACCAACACTCCTTCCACCAACATCTCCAACACTACTTCCACCAACCCTGACTAGCCCGGAGTCTTTTGGTTGGGTCAGTAATGACTCCTCAACCTCATCTCCGTCTCTTCCATCTTTACCTCGCTCTCCCCAGTAAGAGGCAGGCTCGACAGGCTTCCTGTGGGAGGTCTCCACCTGGGCCGTAACCGGCTGCACAGAGGATGGCACCACAGAGCTGGGAGTTGGCATAGGCCCAGACCTATCTAGCTCGACCTCACCTGCAACCAGTGCAGGTCTGCTACCAGCAATTCTCCTCTGAACCTCGGCTAACTCCTGCACTACTACCCTGAAAGCCTTGACATTTTCCAACTCCATGACTGCTGCCTCCTGTTTGGCTTTCAGCTTAGCCAATTTCTCCTTCGACTTCCTCCACACCTCCCTTTCCTCTCTTTCAATCTCTGCTACCTTTTTCTCATGACCTTCTCTGTCTAACATTCCATTGCTAGATACCTCGGCTAAAAGTGAGCAAACCTTTTCCATTACAGACACTGGTTCAGCTACTTTCTCAGCACCTTCCCTTACCTCATCGTGACTCTGTTCTCTATCACACCCCATAAACACTTGCACATCTCTGGTGCCTTGGGCTGTCCCCTGTTGACTACCAATTTCCACGTATTCGCTACTCTTCACTCCCTTGGTTTTACAAGTCCACCAATCTTCACCTGTGTGACCTTTCTTAACTTCGCTCTCTCTGTCAGACTTATTTGTCAGGTTTTGCAACTTGACATCATCTGAAACATAACTTGACCCAGCAATAATGGTTCTCGACAAAAACGGCTTAACTGGCTTAATACTTCTACACTCCTTAACAGCCTCAAACTTACTTTCGCATAACGCATTTACAACAGCAAATAATTTAAGCTGCCTCAACTCAGTTATGCCCAAGAAGTTCGTTCTCAATCCTTTCACCACATGAACTTCAGCATCCATATGCCTGTCTTTACTTTCCAAATGAACTATTACACTTCCAACCACTTTTAACTCACTACCATCATCAGTTTCTAAAACTGTCGACGGTTTCTTTAACCATAGGTCCAACTTATTGGCTGTTGCCTCGGTTACCATAGACACCTCAGCCCCAGTATCAAACGTAAACTCTACATTTACTCCATTAACTTCTAAATACTGCACAATTCCCTGGCCTAGTCATTGATCTTCACCATATTTATCTCTATAACCAGAGAATCTAACACTTCTGCCCTTACTATTATCCCGGTACCCTTCATCATACCGGCTCGTCTCACGCCTCTCCTTATACTTCTCCCCCTCAAACCTATCCATACTTTTGTCCCTGTACCTACTAGACTTGTCTCTCATCTCGCGGGGGATTTCTCGGCCCCTGTACCTTTCCCTACTAATATCCCTGCTGCCATATCGCTCATAGCTACTATAACGGCTACCTCCTGACCTCCTGCTGCTACCTTGTCTATCGTAACCTACATCTCCCTTATCCCTGCAAATACGAGATACATGTCCTCGCCGTCCACAAGAAAAACATTTAATGTGGGGGCAACTCCGCATCTCATGACCACTACCTCTGCAATTATAGCAAACTCTATCTCTACTTTCCCTACTGTTTTCTCCATGTCTAGAGACATACCTTTCCCTGCTATTGTCTCTATACTTCCTACTGCCACTGTCCTTGTTATACTCCCTGCCTCTTGTCCCATATCTACTAGTATCATGCTCCTCACTACCATCATACTCTCTACTACTCCTAGGGCTACCCCTAGGGGAAGATCTACCTGCTGAATCATAACTTCTATCTCTATCATTACTCCTGTACTGCGCTCGACTATCAAACTCTGATACCTTTGCTACTTCTCTCTTAACCTCACTTTTTAAATCACTACCTCTACTATCTGCTCTCACGAACCTGTCTGAATGATTCGCCATCTCACGAGCCCTCAATGCCTCATGTAACAACTCCCAAGTCAGATTGGCGTTCTTCATTAAATCTCTGCTTACTTCTCTATCTCTCAACCCGTTAACCGCCACTATAAGGGCAAACCTTATCCTATCATTATTGTTAGTCACCTCCGCATATCTGCTCAAACTCTCTACCCGTTGTAAATATTCTCTATCACTTTCTCCAAGTGCCTGCCTAGCCATCAGAAACTTATGCCCCTTTACGAACATACTCTCTTGTCTACCATAATAATCCTGCAAAACCTCCACTGCCTCTTCATAAGTAGAATTTATGCCATCTACGTTAAACCCTGCACTCCTCAATACCTCTCTACCACTGTGCCCAATAGCTCTCAATAGTGGCACTAACCTACCTCTACCTCTCATAATAGGGCGTCTATTGTCACCTTCACCTTCGTAACCTCTTCTCTCAACAGCACTCTCAATACATAAATTCATCTCCTCTATAAATCGCTCCCATGACCCATCACCGTGCTCACCAAACACCAGCTTCGGAAACCCCCTCTCCATCTCTACCCGACACAATATCTCTGTCGCCACAAATTCACTCTACCCCACTCGTATGAAATTAGTGTAATTCCCACCTCCGAATATGTAATAAATATTTACACAACAACACCGCTACTTCACCTCACAACACCACCCTGCCTCACGTCACCTCGCCTGCACGCCCGTGAAAGGGTCTAATCAACCGTTAAACTTCACCCTGTAACCAGAAAAATTATCGCTGACGTTAACACACAAAGAAAAAAAATCAGAATTTTGTCAACTGCGCCATGTTGTATAAATCAATGTACTCACATGTACTGATGTGAAGATGAAGAAGAGCCGCGGTCTTTCGTTACACTTCCTTATATCCTCCCCTATACTGCCTTACACTAGCTTATCTACTAGCTTTACCCACTAGCTTTATCCAGCTTTATGCACTCACCGTAATTACCAAGACCACCTGTACTGCCTTGAGCTCAGACACCAATATAGCCTGAGCCTAACAAATCCCATAATACAACATGTACTCCGGGGAAAATTTTGTTGAATTCGTATTATGGAAAAATATTCGTATAATGAGGTTAAACATGATAATGCATTTCGTAAAATTTTTGAAAAATCGCATATCAGTCCCGAGGTGCACTGTATGCTCTTCCATAAAAATGTGCTCTCAAAACGCGAAACTAAGGTCAACGTAAGATGCAAATACGTTTTCTACAGGCTCAACACAAACAAATGATTGTTTCCTTTCGATTAAGCGAACACATGATAGGCTAATTATACAACTATTCCCTACTTATAAACGTTTTGGACTAAGCCTGCAAAAGGGTTTATGGTGATTTCGCCAAAATTCTATTAGTCGAAATACGCATTTGCCGATAGGCCATTGGTCGAAATTGAAGCCTTTCGTCGAAAAGTGTAGTTTTGGTCGAAAATTTAGGCTATTGGTCGAAAACCAAGGTAGTTTAGTCGAAAATAATACTACATGTATTGGACAAAAACAGTAAGAATTATAATATTAATAGTAAGTTTTTACCTGTTAGTTAAGTTTATCTTCAACTTAGTGTTAGTTTAGTTTTAAAATTTTTGTACTAGCTCCATCAGCTAAACATATGCTATGCTATAATTGCTGTATCAGAAAATACTTCGCATACACACTTGTGATATGCGTGCAACTGATTTTTTATGGAGTTCTGTGACATTTGGGTGTAATAATTTATACATGTACAACGTATTGCATGCTTCTTTACTACATGATCAAATTTGTGAGAGTTTGTTAAAAGCTATCACTACTTTATCGACACGGAAGTTAATTTGTTTCACAGGCTACAGTTAGTGAAGTATTTTGAAATTGTATCCTAATTTTGGAGTAATGGCTATATATTTTTTCAGAATTAGAGCGCATTGGTAGTGGTATAATACAAGTATTTTTATATGCAACTGTGCTATAATCATGTATACTTTCTAAGCTTGTGGATTTATTCTTCAGTATAGCTGTGCAACCACCCCAATCAATTGCATACATGCATGTGTATAAGATATGCCTATATGCATATTGTACAAGTATGCTTGTAACTGCATAATTAATATTCATAGAAGTGCATTGACTCATTGTAGCTATTTCTCCAAAAAGTTAATGTTGCAATTTTACAGAGTAGCGTTTTGGCATCTTTCGTAAGAGCTATTGGAATATTTGTTCATATAATTGTTGAGATTCAACTCTCAAAATTTTAGATTAAACTTGTAGTAACAGCATTAAAAAATAAATATAAATCAATAAAATTGATTTATTAAATAGTTTATTCAGTAATGAATGACCTGCTAAAATTAATATATGACATAACTCATAATATTATTAAGAACAGCAATGACAGATAGCTAAAAATAGCAATTATTGATACAATACAATGTTTTGGTCTGTTTCTCTCTCTTATTTTATTGGCCATCCTAATTAAATTTTGTCTTGAAAGACTACTGCTGGTTGCACATTCTGTCATAAATTCTTTCAAGTTGTTGTCTACTATCGAGGTAGCACTTGAGAAAGGTTTCAGTTTTGCTTCTTCTTTAATCTATAATATCAGTCAGAGTCATGTACAGCTTTTTCATATGCTAATATTTAGTACGAAAAGCTTCAGCCAAACTTTACATTAAATTAGTTTTGAGGACTATTAATGAGATTGAGTGCTTCTAACATTACTTCTCTTACCTTAGTTATTAAAGCAGTTCGCTCTTGTAGGTATTTTTGCGATAGACACTTGTGTAAGCCGGATGCATTGTATGCGGATTCAAAGCTGTCACTCTGGGTCACTTTGGCTCTGCATTCTTTTCGTTTGCTACAAATCCAATAGACTGTCTTTCTACCATCCATCTTTTTATAAATTTTATTGACGACGTAGCTGTACCCATTTGATGACACAAGCATATCTCCTTGCTGCTTGCTCCCGACTGGATAAATCTCATATGTCACCACACTAGAGAAATAAATGTTAGTTATGGTTATCTTTTTATAAACCAACACTAGAATCGCAAACATGTGAGACGAGATAACTGCATTGCATTACCGCCATGAACATATAACACATGTGAATGGTACATGGTGTTTTTATTTCTGTTTCAGTTCTGCTCTTCGTCGATTTCTCGGATGTTTCTGGTACCACCTGATAGCACGACTACGTAGATGTTCATCTTAATCGATGCTGGAAAATAATTCCACAATTTGAATCGATATAGAAATTTTGTGCCTTTAGAAATTTTTCTTTTATATATAATTGATAAGTGAATCCCACATATATTATTGTGTAGTTAGTATATGAAAACCACTCATTGTCGTATTGATGATTTATTAAAGAAGCAATAGATTTTTTTGGTGATATTTATTTTATGGTTAGTGCTAATAATAATTATATTTATTTAGACTTACGTATCATCAATGTCACTGTTGTTAAAGTCATTAGGTCCTGGATCAATATGCATAATTGATGATGAGGAGTTTGACCCGCTATAAACAAATAATATTATTATATTGTATGCTGCGCTATCAAAACATGTATTAATAATTATGAAAGAGGTTCGCTTAATAATTTTATTAATAAATTGTTATCTTCAAGTTGAAAAATAATGTGTAACTTGAGCTGAAGGTCTATGTTTATGCCATATGTCATAAGAGAAAATATACCTTTTAAGTGGGCTACTTCCACTCCAAGATCTATAGCGCTGGTCTGCCCTCGATCTGCTCACTGATCTATAGAGTTTAGTTGCCCTGGTTCTGCTCCTTGATCTCTCACGTTGATCTGTCCTGAATCTGCTCCTTGATCTCTCACGTTGATCTGTCCTGAATCTGCTCCTAGATTTATAGTGATCACCAGCCCTAGTTCTGCTCCTTGATCTCTCACGTTGATCATTCCTGAATCTGCTCCTAATTTTATAGCGTTCACCAGCCCTAGTTCTGCTCCTTGATCTCTCACGTTGATCTGTCCTGAATCTGCTCCTTGATCTCTCACGTTGATTTGTCCTGAATCTGCTCCTAGATTTATAGCGATCACCAGCCCTAGTTCTGCTCCTTGATCTCTCACGTTGATCTGTCCTGTATCTGCCCCTAATTTTATAGCGTTCACCAGCCCTAGTTCTGCTCCTTGATCTCTCACGTTGATCATTCCTGAATCTGCTCCTTGATCTCTCACGTTGATCTGTCCTCAATCTGCTCCTAGATTTATAGCGTTCACCAGCCCTAGTTCTGCTCCTTGATCTCTCACGTTGATCTGTCCTGAATCTTCTCCTAATTTTATAGCGTTCACCAGCCCTAGTTCTGCTCCTTGATCTCTCACGTTGATCATTCCTGAATCTGCTCCTTGATCTCTCATGTTGATCTGTCCTGAATCTGCTCCTAGATTTATAGCATTCACCAGCCCTAGTTCTGCTCCTTGATCTCTCACGTTGATCTGTCCTGAATCTGCTTCTAGGTTTATAGTGTTCACCGTGTTTATAGCGGGCATTTAAAACTGTATATGACCTGTATGAAGTGCAGATGACAATTAACCGTCATACAATAGTTTAAGTTACCATCTGGCACTTGCTCTACCATGAAATACATGTAAATGAGTCATCATTATGATTTAATTTTTCTGCAAACTGTATTATATTATTGCCTGCACATCATACATAATTTCCTTTTTATTTCAAATAGTACTCAATTTTGAATAAATTGATCATGTGAATTTTAGTAAGCATCAAGATGATAACCCAAAGTTATTAATCAATTCTAAAAATAAAAAAAACATTTGCAGAATGTTCTAGTTCATTAACTTCTCAATCTCACCTTTTTCTCTCTGATCGAGGATGTGGCTGTGACTGGCTGCTATCTATTAAATTCAAGTGGTCATTCTGTGTTTTGTTGGCTAGTGATAACGACGTATGCTGTCTTAAGGATCTGTAATAAATTGTCATTATGGTCAACATGGACTAAAATTATACGGTAGGATAATTGAAAGACAACAAACTTTGTGATAGCAAGTAAACTATAAATTTGATGATCTTGTCTCATAGCATATACATGTAGAATTTTATAAAAAATGTTTTAACAGATGACTTGATATCAAGGTGTGGTCTGTATAGGAATCAGCTTTTACAATTTTGACGTCATATGAGTATAAAACTGCGGAGTGTAGATTTAGTAAGTCAAGCATCCTAAATTCAATTATAATATTGTTTTATATTATACTTACTCTTGCGGATGGAGGATTTAGGGATTGTGTTAATATCAATGACGGTGTCATGGATTCTGCTGTTGCATTGCTTTCTACAAATAAAACTAGAGTAATCGTCACAAGAAAGAAATATCTTGCTTGAGTGTGATAACATTAGGTACTGTGGTTACCAGCCAGTGTGCTAGAATTTTATTAGGATAGCGAAGGTGACTTCCAAAAAATCAACAAAAATATTTTCAACGTGATTACAATATAAGTACAGAAATGCTATTTTGTAGAAGTGGGATGGACTATTCTACAAACTTCATTTGCAAGATGCAATCGGTAAACATGCAGCGCATAATGTGTTCAAACTGAATCAGATTGAAGTGAATTGATAGCAGCTATCAAACTGATAAAAGTACATTTGAGAGCAACTGCGTGCACACACAAAATGACAGGGTCTATATGTATAGTAAGCATAGCTACATTAGATATTTACTATGTAGTGTCCAACAAACATGTACATTTAGGTTAACATTTAATTACATAGGTTTGTATAATGATTAAAATGATGTACCATGTCTTATTTTACCTTGTGACTGTGGAGTAGATGCCGATGTACCACGAGAACACACATTTATTTGCCCATCACCGGTTGTGGATGTTACTGGGATACTATATATAAAAATATTAGAGTTATTTGACAAACAGATAAAACAGCTGCAACACAAAATAATAATTATGTTACTAAAAACAAGTTAAAACAAAATTTAATAAGTTATTTTTCAACTTACTCTTTTTCCACACTTGTATAAGGTTGACTTTGCGTTTCACTAATTACATTAGACCTGCATGAAGCTGGTATGTCATCACTTATCCAGTTTGCTGGGGGAGGCGTATACCACATTTTCTGCTTTCTAAAGAAATCAAAGGTAATAAGAATCTTATTTTGATTAGTTCTGAGCAATTCAATTTCCCACATTTGAACTTACAGTGAAAAACGTGTAATCCTTTAAGGTTTTTATAATAAGTTCAATAACTATAATTTCAATAAGCTACAGTGTGATATTTTATTTTTGTATGTATATAGTACCAAACCAAAGATTTACCGGATCATGCTCATTATCATTTATATATGTGTGCGCTTCAATTTTATTTTGTTATAAGAAGATATACTAATAACATATTATATTAATTTTAGAAATCCTTTTGATAAATTAGGCAATTGTTTTGAATTTCAGATGAATTTGGTTGAATATTACTTTTGTGACCTACAGTTGAATGTAGGTAACCAAAATGTTAACCTGATGTACAGTTTAGGTTAAAACATTTCAATTATACTTACAATTCCTCAAAGTTAGGTGGTGGGTCAAAATTGTACGTCGGATGATGCAATGAGCTTACATCTGGGCATGTTAACCTGTTGAAGAAAAAATCTAAACTTGGCTAATGGCTACAATAATTATAAGTACTAGACGGTTGAGTTTAATGGAAATAGAATTTCATACACAAGCACTGCAAAAACTTTAAATGAATAATAATACTATTAACAATTTACCGTAATTCTTCATTTGTCCCACTTGATCGTGCTGAACTGCATAAGTGCTTCAGTTTGCTTTTTACTACCGATTCAGATGTTTCTTCACCAGCAGTCTGAAAAAGCAAAGATATTGGGCAATAAATTCAGTTTTTCAGATAAACCTAGAAAATCTCGATCTATCATGCAATTTCCCTGATGATTTTTGTATGTGTGTACATGTATATAAAATATTTGCCATAAACATAATAATTATATAACTTGCTTTACTCTGATTTATGCCTTTTGTTGGTTAATTGACATTTTCACAGTTTTCTAAGTAAATAAATCACAATAAATAACCTTTAGTTCAAGCATATGTTAATATGTTAACATACGCTTAGCAAAGATTAGCAAGGTTGATATCAGCAAATCAATTTACAGTCTAGGTTACTCACAGGTAAATAGTCTGGTCTATATTTTGTCTGGTAAATCATACTCTGTGATTTAAACTTTACAAATGGCAACTCCATGAACTTTTGTAAAGTGATAATGAATCTACGTTTTATTTTACCAGTGGTGGTCGTAGATGGCAAAACCAAGTTTTTCCATCATTTGTAAAAATTGAATTTTTGACACTATTTACTTTTTGCTGTAATAAGTTTGTTTGAAATGTATACCAGATGTAGCTAATAACGAAAAGTCATGCCTTTTACGACACAATGTTTTTAACGACATTTGGCTCGTGAAGATTTGTTTCCCTAATTTATGTTTATACATTTTTGCTAACTTTATGGACATTTAAAACTTTTATTAATTTAAAAAGAATATGTACCTTAGGAAGGTCTGCGTTACAAATGCAAGCAAGTATAAGTACACCTATTACAGGTAATGACAAGTCAGGAACACTTACCACACATCTATTGCAAACAAAGTCTACTTCTCTATCTCCTTTCACAACTTCCTGATAGACTTTCAACGTGAAGGCAGTACACTCATACCTGCCAACTCTCACGCATTGGGCGTGAGACTCACGCAATCACCCCAAAGAAAAAATGAAAATGCGTGATAAATGCGTGACATTTTTGCCCCAATTTCCACAATTTTATATATACTTTCATTGATACATCAATTGCCCCAAAGCCAAATCTCACGCATTGCCCCACTCTTGGGTTGGCAGGTCTGAGTACACTTTAGATGTACCCATAAATTACAATTGTCACAAGCAAAAGCTCTGTTTCTCTTTGTAACAAGTCCTTCACAATGTGCACAAAAATCTTTCTTACTTGCCATCTTCCTTGCCATTCTGCTACTGTTAAAATGTTACACTATAGGATATTGCCGCTTGAATTTATATTTCGATAAATGGCCAATCTTTCTTCATTATTGCAACTTAATTAATTTGCTTTGTCTTTGAAACAGTACAAAGTTGGTGTAATACATCCACTCAAAATCTTCTACTTCTTCTTTTTTCATAAATATTAAGCTGGTCAGATTGCGTACAGCGGTGAGTAAAATTATGGCAACTCTTTTTAACTACTTAAATGAAAGTTCTCTTTGTTCTATGATTACAAAGAGTTACTAGCTAACTTAGCTCTAATCCCAAAACTCGAAGTAGACTTGTCAATCATTGCATGTCTCCAAAATGTTCATTGAAGTTTTAATATCTGGTCTCAGTCTTGTTGTGCAACACATTTGGGAAACATCTGAGAAACAATGCAAGAATAGCTCAAAGCAAAGAGCCAGCTATAAATATATTTTGGTTCAAACCACTGGGAAGTCATCTCAGGGTTTACACTTTTCCTTGTTTGAGTTTGTTGAGCATTTGAAATCAATGCTCAACAACTCTTAACACTTTCTCTATATTTATCTTTTTCACGAACTATAAACATGTGTTAGGTTTTTGTTAAATGAAAGCAATAGAGTTGAAATATATAAAGTTTTAATTGCATATTTAATCTGCTTGCAAATTCTGAATAAAAATGATACATACTGTTGTATTACACAGATGGAGAGGATGGCTTGGATTATAACGAGAGCGATATAAGATCGTTTTTCTTTCATTTTGTATTTTTCCGAAAACGCATGGTCATCCCCAGACATGAATATAATGTGCTCGTTAAATGCAAGAGTTGTCTACTCTTAATGAAAACATAAACATGAGAGGATAACTCGCACTTGTACTAATATCATTACAACATCCCTTCACAAGCTCAAAAGCTGGCATATCTATATAATGATCTACTAAGATAAATCGGCACATAAAACCTGTGACAACCACATAAGCTATCGTAAATTTGTATGGGTAAATGCAACGCAAGTAAACAACAAGAATGTTTGTCAAGATAAGGTACGTAATAATATGCAATAGTGATTGTCAAGAGTTCATAGTTTGTTGCTCAGCGATATGATGTAGCAGCATGTCGCAGTATGGTAGTTACCATAGTTCATAGTTTGTTGTTCAGCGATATGATGTAGCAGCATGTCGCAGTATGGTAGTTCCCATACTCTTAAGCTTATGCCTCATATTTATCTGACTGTTGCCTGAGCCGCATACTCATCCTCGGGGTTGCCGTCATAGCTGATCTGACATTAACTCTGCGTCTTTCCGCATTTACATTAGAGTCATTAACTGAGATTACTGCTGACCTGTTCCGTACCAAGTGCTGACCATTATCTCCCTCTATGATAACCTTTCGATCGCCATCTTGGTTAGCTCTGAGTACTGTGCCCTCCTGGCTACTATCTCTCACCATAACACGATCTCCACCACACACTGCTGGAAGATCTTTTACCTTAGGATTGATATCGTGGTTCATCTTCATTCTCTCTTTGTAAAGCTCATTCTTGGCTTTAAACTTCTCATGATCGGGTAGCTTTGGCATTAGACTATCAGGATGTACTGCCAAAGTTGTTTTCAGCATCCGTCCCATAATCAATTCAGCGGGAGAGTATACTCCTAACTGTGGTGATGCTCTGTAGGCAAGGAGAGCTATGTATGGATCTTTCTCCTTGCTGAGCAAGGATTTTACTGTTGCAACCGCTCTCTCAGCTGCACCATTGCCGCGAGCATACTTCGGGCTACTTGTGACATGGGTAAATCCATATGCTTTTGCAAATATTTGAAAGTCCTCAGATGAATACTGCGGTCCGTTGTCAGACACTAAACAATCTGGAATACCGTGCCGGGAAAACATACTTTTCATGTGGGATATGAAATTCTTTGATGTAGTATCTCTACGTAGTAAAGCTATCTCAGGGTATCTTGAATAATAATCTGTCACTATCAGGTAGTTGTTTCTCTCTAGTTGAAACAAGTCAGTGCCTAACATTTGCCAAGGGCGATCAGGGTTAGCGGAAGGTCTCAGGGGTTCGTATGTTATATTCAATTCTCTCTTACACACTTCACAATTAGCTATCTGTACCTCTATTGCCTTTGCCATAGACGGCCACCACAAACTGTTTCTAGCCCTTGCTTGGCATTTAGTAATGCCTAAATGTCCCTTGTGTATATCTTCAAGAACCTGACTTCTCTGGGATAGGGGAACCACCAATCTCATGCCTAGCATCAGCAGTCCCTTGTTCATAGTAAGTAGTCCTCGCCTTTCAAAGTACGGCCTCAGGATTGTGTCCATGGATAAAAGGTAAACTGGCCAACCCTGTTCAACATAATGAATAACCTGTCTCAAAGTTTCATCTTCCCTTTGTTCCATTTTGAATTTTTCCAATCTGTCGCAGCTTCCATTCCAATGCACACTCTCTTGTACGTAGCTCTCAATCACTTCTACTCGTACTATATCACTCTGTTCTGGTTCCCCAGTGTTATATCGTGATAGTGCATCCGCTGCCTTGTTGTCAGTTCCACTCACATATTTGATGTCATAGTAGAATCTCTGTAGTCGCAATTTGAAGCCTTGAATTCTGGGAGGCAGCTTATCTAGAAACTGATTACCGAACAAGGGAATGAGGGCTTTGTGATCTGTTTCAATCGTTACATCTTTCATTCCTAAGACATAATGAAAAAATTTCTCCATTGCCCAGCACACTCCTAGCGCCTCCTTTTCTATTGCTGCATAATGTTGCTCCGTTTCACTAAGGGATCTACTAGCAGCCGCCACTAGCTTACGAGTGCCGTCACCTTGAAGTTGACTCAGAGTAGCTCCTAGTCCTTGATTGCTGGCGTCTGTGGTCACAAATGTGGGCTTTTCTGTACTGTATGGAGCAAGAATGCTTGGTTTGCTGAACAGCTCTTTGACTTCTTGAAATGCACTCTCCTGCGCATAACCCCAGTGCCATTCAATACCTGTCTTCAGCAAAGCCCTCAGAGGGGCACTCTTCTCAGCCAGCTTCTCTGAGAAGCGTGCATATTGATTTGCAAGACCAAGGAAACTTCTTACAGCTGTCACGGAAGTGGGTGTGGGAAAGTCTTGTATTCCTTGTATTCGCGGTCCAGCGCTTATACCCTCCTTGGAGATGATATACCCAAGAAACTCCACATATTTTTGACCAAACTTACATTTTGACTTGTTCAGTGTCATACCCGCCGTCTTGATTGCGGCCAGGACCAGCTCCAAACTTTTGTCATGTTTCTTTTCCGTTTCTCCAAATACACACACATCGTCCATATGAACTATCACTCCTTCAATCCCATTCAGCATTCTATTCATTTCTGCTGAAAATATTTCCGGGGCACTACAAAGGCCTTGGAGAAGTCTTTCATACATGTATCTTCCCTTATGAGTCAAAAAAGTAGTCAACTTTTTTGACTCTTGACTGAGTGGTATCTGAAAAAATCCACTGTTAGCATCAATTTTTGAAAACTTTACACCGTTTCCCAGACTAGCAAGACTGCTCTCTACAGTGGCCATTGGATGAATTTCCCTCATCACATATTTGTTGAGTTGGGTGAAGTCTGTACAAATTCTAACTTTGTCTTGGCCATTTTTTGGTACAACGACCATTGGTGCAACCCAGGGTGTTGCTTCAGTAATTGGCGTGATGACTCCATCCTTCACCATCTCATCTAATGCTTGCTCTGCTTGTTTCTTTAGCGGGAATGCTATTGGTCTAGGGACGTGTATGGCAAAAGGTATGGCATCCTCCTTTAGTGTGATGGAATGTTCACTCTTCACTTTTCCTAGACCCTTGAACAGCTGCTGGTCCACATTCACATCACTCACTTCACATCTGTCAACATCCACTGATATTAACTGTAGTGTTTCACAGGCTTTTCTGCTCAGCCATGGTGTCTGTTGATTCTCAACTACATATATATCTTCTTTTGTGGCAAATTTACCAGCTTGTATGCGGCATCTTATAACCCCTAAGCAATTTAACTGTGTTTTACCTTCCCCGTATAATCTTTTAGTTGAAGGCTCCAATCTCCCTTTGAAGTGATTTGGTCCACAAACACTTAGTGCAGCCCCAGTGTCCAATTTAAAGCTGGCTGTTTGCCCCTTCTTCAAGCTTGTGTCTACTTTGACTGTAGAATGCCATGCTCCTGTGTTGATGGATTCCACTAGGTTTATTTCCCCTAAATAAACCTCCTCCTGAACCTCAGTTTCATCTTCTTTTAGAGCATTTATTTCTGCTCTTCCTCTGCACTGTCTGGCAAAGTGGTTAAATTTATCACAGTTTCTGCATTTTTGACCCATAGCGGGGCACCTTACTTGCTTGCTATGATTCCTTCCACATCTGCCACAAAAGCCTCCACCAACTGTTTTTATTGCTGGTTTGGTTTTCCAGCTTTTCCTTTCACTCCTTACTACCTCAATATCTCCATCCTTGATTTCCTGCTTTTCTTGCTTTGGGGTGGCAGTCACATTTTTGAACTTGACTGCCATTTCTTGCACTCGAATTGCCTTGACAACGTACTCTAAAGTGAGCTTCTCATCAGGCTCTCTCATTAGCTTATCACGAAGCTTCACAACATCCATTCCAAAGAGTAGTTTATCTCTGATGAGTAAATCCCTCTGTGTTTCAAACTGACACCCTTCAGCTAGCCTCTTCAGCCTCATAAGATATACATCACATGACTCACCTGAATGAGTGCAGCCGTGGAATTGAAATCTATTCACTATAGTTCCGGACCTTGGGTTGCAATAATCTTGAAATTTCTTTAACACGTCATTTAACTTCCTCCCCTCCGTTCCTTCTTCTATCTCATGAATCAGACCATTTTCATCAGGGTCAGTTGTAAATTCCAGCTGTGAATATACTTCCCTTACATCTTCACCTCCTACATGTCTGAACAAGACAAGCTTCCTTTTTTCTGCAGCCTTGCTTGTTGCCACCAAATCTATGGCCAGCAAATAATCTTCAAATGATCTGGACCATTTTCTCCACTCTCCAGAGAGATCATCAGCCCTCAGATCTAAGCCGTGTGGAGGCAAAACACCTTGCATGACACCCAGGAACAAGTTTAGACCGCTGCCACCATGTTGTATTACACAGATGGAGAGGATGGCTTGGATTATAACGAGAGCGATATAAGATCGTTTTTCTTTAATTTTGTATTTTTCCGAAAACGCATGGTCATCCCCAGACATGAATATAATGTGCTCGTTAAATGCAAGAGTTGTCTACTCTTAATGAAAACATAAACATGAGAGGATAACTCGCACTTGTACTAATATCATTACAACACATACTATCGAGTTCCTCAGTTTTAGTGATTTTCAGTATATCAGCCTTAAATGAAACATAACATATGTTCTATTGTTTGGCTGTAATTTTAACTGAATTTATCTCAAATTTGTGAGCTACCATTGTAATACATTATTTTTACAGTGTTTATGTTCATGGTAAATCAGCATATAAAGTCTCAAAGATTTTCTGCTCAAGGCCACAGTCATAAGCCTCGATGCCGCTCCCACATGACATGTGGGTGCGGCATGACATAACATGCGACATGACATAACATCCCATACATTGTATAAGATGTTTTAATTTACAATGTATACATACTAAAATATATTTGTATATATATTTATGTTGTGATAATATAAACTTGTACTGTGAAGTCAAATGACACGTATACAATAATTAAGGTTGTGACCATGACAAAAAACTATTACAGTAGATTGATAAGTCCTTATAAATGACAAGATGTAAAATAAGTTGCAATAATTTTGCAGCAGTGCAGTAGTGAGCATTTCAAAACCATGCAGTGTATATGCATTTGGTACTTTTACTATCACAGCATACATGGAGTAGAGCTGCTAGTATTTCCTTATGTTCAATAAGTAGTATTGATGCAAGGGAGAATCGCCTACTGCAAATTGTGCAGCTGTAGATGCGATAAGATTGTTGCTAGTACACATTGACTCAACATTATTTTAATGAGCCACAACCCTAATAATCATATTAACTAGCAACTACCAAAATCAGAAGATATGGCAGTACTGTAACTGCAAGTCTTGTTTGTACTTAGAGTTGTGCTCTCTTAATAAAATAACATTTTCTGCGAAAATATTTGAATACTTCGACCAATAGTCTTCAATTTCGACAAATAGTCTATGAATTCGACAAATTGTCTATGAATTCGACAAATAGTCTATGAATTCGACAAATAGTCTATGAATTCGACAAATAGTCTTAAATTTCGACTAATAGTCTACGAATTCGACAAATAGCCTGTCGGCAACAGCGGTTTCGACCATTAGTTTTTCGGATAAATCTCTATTTCCCGCCACCTTTCGTTTTGACAGATGTGTAATGCTCGGAGCGTTGCAGTTTTAAACTCGACTGATATGCGAGATTAGCTTTTTGTGTTTTGTTTGGCATTGTAGCATACAACAAATCGCTTCTAAAAGCTTTTACTACAGAAGCCTATGCATCACACGAACGTACTATCATGCTAGTCATGGAATTTTAAAGCTTTTTCAGCTCGGGGCCATCAGACGCTCTCATTTTAAATCTATTTAGCACTCATCAACCCTTTAATCATAGGCTCATCGTATACAGAACCGAGAAGGTATGTTTACACAAAGGCTTTTATGTCAAACATTAATATAAAACGATATTGGTGTGTATTCACTGTCATTATTGATTCATGTAATTCTGTTTTTATTTTACTCGCAGTGATATAGCCTGTTAGTCTTCCTTATTTTCTTAGTTTTTACAAGAATTGCATCAGACAAAATAAAGTGAACCCACACTACTTATTAAAAATATGTTCGTTGACGCTTTTGAAACTCAGCTCAAGTTGACTGCTACATATATAGTTGAAATTACTCTGACATTATTCCGCATTGTTTCCTTGCTTTAATGTTGACAATCGTTTGTAAATATTGCGGTGATCACTCAGGAATTTTATACTGTGGTGGCTTATGGTTATGGTTGTTACAGGCACCTATGGGACAGAAAGAAGCTTAGAGGGCAAAGGTCGATCATTGTAAATACGATAGAAAGTGATACCAACCAAATCTGGCTAACTTATGTAGCAGATATGAGAACTGACTAAGTGGAACCAGTTCTTGCGGAGTTAAGATGTTCTTTTTAGAGAGATACATACTTATCGCAGGTATATCTTACAAACGTTAGTTCTGATACTTGTCAAAGTAATTAAAACAACATATTGTTTATCAATACTACTATTTTCCAATATTAAATTAGCATTCCAATCTTGCTCAGTGTTGTATTAAGGTGTGTCTACTTATATCAGTTGTAGCATTGAACGATTCCGTCTTTCTTTTCACTTACTTATATACTGCTCAATACTACCCAATACTGCCTAATACTAACTAATCCACTGTCTTTATTCACTGTCCGACCACCTGCAACTGTGTTTACATCAGATGCCAATATAGCCTGAGATCCACCGATATCATAATACAACACACAGCTGCGTTTTGCAATTGAACAATTTTTTGGAAAATAAAACTAAAGCATAGCTGAAATTTGCATGAGTAAATAGTTTTGTTGATTACGCATTGGTCTAGTACGAGTAAGTAAAATTTAGTAAGTGGCTCTTGGATGTTGTAATGTTATAATGAATGCAGATGAAACAGAGACTAAGTACAGTTGATGACTACTGGACTACATGTACAAATATCTCTAGTTATCTACTTTGTAAATGCTGTTGGTACCCTAGCATAGTGTACCAGCCTATTCCAAGCGCCAAGTAACATGTATTGCGTTGGAATATTGGTGAGAGTTACGTTACGCGCAACTTTCCATCAAATTGAATGCAAATGCTAACTGTGAAACTTAATTACAGTGTATTTTTATGGAAATATTTGCTTCAACATACAACAACTCTTACAGATAAAGTAGATTTGAAATCATATTAGCTTCATATTTAAAGGTTTGCCTGTGTAATGTTTTAGTAAAAAACTGGCTGTAATGGCTACTGCTAGTAACAAAGGAGATGGTTCTGTTGGTGAGCTGAGTGAAGAAACAGAGGATGTAAATTGGGACAGAAGTAAGTATATATTCAGAGTCAACTTTGTGTATGTAATAGCTCTTACTATCGTAAAACTTCTATTTGAATGTCATGGCACTCTATTGTTTAATCCTTTCCCTAGAGTGGCATTTTATTAGAGGGGATGTTCAAATAGAGGCTGGCGTTGTATTTTTCAAATAGCTCGGCAGAATCTTGGGAAGTCAAATTTAACCCTCTTATGGGCGAAGCAGATGTTGCCTATATTTTGCACTCTCCTTCAAGCAGAGTATCATTGACCCTTTTGGGTGTAATAAATCGGAAATAACTTACCTCCAACTTGCCGTAGATTTTTAAATAAATATGCATTGGGAAGCTGAGAATTAGCTCTATCAGTTGATATCTACTGCTTGCAATTAATCTGCGATGATATTAAAGCCTGTGTTGGAATTTGTTGGAATTTTCATTTTTTAATTTCATTTTACATTTAAATTCAACTTATTATTTTATAACTATATTTAATAATGTTGCAATAAAGCTCATTGCACTCATTGATTTGTTTGTTACAGTTCGCAGCGAAAACTGGCTTTTTATGTCCAATAGAAGAGGAATTATTAGCGTCAATCCATTGTAGCCCATTTTAGTCACAATGATGCTATCAAATAATATGCCATAAATCTGCAAATTTATAAGGTATATAATAATAATCTTCAATGCTACAAATATGCGTTCGAGAACAAATGACATAAACAAACTATAACATTCAGAAACAAAAATGAACATTTTTGTTTCTGTTTTTATTTTTTTATTTGATTTTGCTTTGCATCGTTTACTTGGCCAGTTGTGTTCTAATACTTGCTTTAGTTTCAAACCATTTTATCTTCTGGCATTTCAATATTTTATCTTCTTCTGGCAGTTGAATACCTTCTGCAATGTCTTTTGACCTCAAATCTTCTTATGCACTGCCGAACTGGTCGATATTAGCATCCAAACAATGTTTTACCAGAGCGAATCTTTTACACTTTGCATTTCACACAAATGCAACGCCGTAAAGGTTTTGCTCAGTAAGCATAACTTAGCTTAAAGGTTGACTTGCAACAAAATTCACATTACAGTTATTTGGTATCAAAAGATTCGCCATGTCTTACTCTGTTGTGTAGTAGGTGCCAAATATGTGGAAATGTGATTAAAAGCTCTTAAAAGCTCAAAAACAAAAAGCCGCCGTAGATTGGAATCTCTTGATTTCGGTGACGTATCCGCGCTGTATGGTTATTGTCTTGTCACGTGATGTTCTCGCGTGAATTGAAAGGCCAATAAAAAACTCAATATCAAACTTATCGTAGCAATAGTTTATGATAAACACTTCGGGTTTTACCTAAGACCCCGTATCAAATATAGATGCTCGCTACTTTACAGTTTCGGCTTGGCCATTCCGTTCGACTATTCATGTCCGAGTTGCGATCATAAAAAATGTCAAATTCTGAAAAGTTAAGACCCTGGCGTTTCGAGCCTGACGCTCTATCTCAAGAAGATCCTCAACAGAATCAAACCTCCCAGCAAGTAAGCATCGCCACTAGCCAGCTCTTATGTGCCAAGCTAGCTAGTAGTAATAGTTTTAGCTTGAGAGTGATAGAACGAATATTATTATATATGATTTTAATGATGATAATTATCGCTTCAATATTGCGAAAAAATAATTACAGATTTTTCTCGAATGACAACATTAACAATTTTAATATTTAAATCTAGCGCTGCACTGATATACTGTTGGATAACATCGACCTGATGTATTAGCTATGGTTGCATAGACATATCTGTTCATTTCTTTAGGAGCTAATACCAACGGCTACAGAGTGGTGTGCCTGCAAGCGTTGTCAAGACATGCCATCTCTTCCTGAATGTTTGTGCTGCCATTATGCTGAGTTTGCGCATTGTCTCCTTGACCGAGGGGAGCATGAATGCCTGTGTATGCATCCTGGTGTAAACGAATTTGTGGCGTCTGCACCCCTTGAGTTGAGGTGGAATAATTACCTACGATATCATAGTGAGTTGGGTATTCATTTAATGCCAACAACACCAAGGCTATGCTAATGTGTCAAGCATTATCTAAAATTCTTGTGTTACACATTTAATGCATCAGTTGAACACACATATTCTGAACTCGTGGAACACAAGGAGAACTGGTATATTTGGCTTGTACACTTACTACAGTAGAGAGTGTATTAGTTTTATGATTTTATTATATAAAGATCGAGATTATTTTGATGATCAGCAATTATTGTTTTTCAATAATTGCTTTGGTAGATAATCTATTCCCATTTGGAGAGCCATCGCCAAATGCTCGGAAAAGGTTGTGTGCATACCGCAATCTTGTGTTTTGGTTTATGTCGCAAATCTTGTTTGCAAGTCTGCAAACTCTTCTTCATCATCCGTTGGTGGGAAAAGAGCCCGAATCTTAGACACCAAGCAGGCAGGTAGAGGCCGTCGCTCACGGCGACAAATTTGCGGCATAAGCCAAAACACAAGCTTGCAGTATGCACACAACCTTTGTAACAACATCCGTTGTAATGGACCTCACTCTCAGGCCGTGGGAAATTAGATCGGACTGGCATCGCTTGAAGCCTTCCAGCTCCATGGTGTTAGAGCTGGTGGTCTCTGTTGACTGCAAAGTAAAGAAAGTTACGATCAACAATTACTTTCACATTATTTGAATGAACTATTTAGCTAGATGAGCAACTTCATGTTTATGTATTGATAACTACTAAAAAATTTGGGTTTTTGTCAGGCTGTGAAGTAAAAACTGTCAAAGTTTTACCTTGACAAGATGGCTGCTGACTATTAAACCGCAGCTCTGATCCATCATAGTGTAGGCTCTGTATAGTGCGCGATGCCCCGGACTATCGCATCTACCGTCACCTGCCAAATCAAGCTCCCAATCGATTGCTGCCATCAATCCCTCGTTATGCAGGGTGTACTGCTCAGCAATACACTGTAAAATATTGTAAAACTTCATTATACAAGATTAATTTGTATCATTATCATTAGTCTAAGAATGTAGAATCCTCTTCCCCCTTTTTGTGCTATATTATGATGAAAAATCAGAATTTTGAATTATAATATATTTTGCTTGAAGGATGACATATTTTCATTTCAAGAAAAAAATTGTTTCTAAATGTCGTTATTCAATTAGTGTGCCTAGCTTTTACTCACATTTTCCAAGTTTATGAGTAAATATTAACACTCACACCATGTAAGTATTCTCTTTGTTGGTAGAGGCAAACGCTGTGGCTTGGTATTGCGATGTTCAGGAGCGACAGAAAACGGAGGTTCTGCGTAAGTCATCCGCCAGAAAAGAGTGATGTAGCTGCCAGCAGGGGGTTGATGACGTGAGCTCTGTTCACCCTGGCAGTTGTTTCCCAAGTGTACGATCGGTGACAGGAGGCACATGTAACCTTGAACTCTACCCATCCGCCTTCTCGCACCATCGTGAATGAGCAGGGGAGGGCGCAGGTGTGACAGTGAAATAGTCGCTGGAGTGCTGTCACACTTACTATTATTTTCTCCTCTTTGAAGGAGGATTCGGGTCTGAAATCACAACACAATAGTTGACTTGCAATAAGATTTGTACAACATCATTTCCTGTTATTATATCATATTTGCTTGATCAGAAAAAGAATAAATATATAGCCATGCAATCATGACACAGATTTTACAAAACCTTATCAGAATCCATGATATTGTAAACATAAAATGTGAGTAATAACTCTATGGATATTTTTTATATTTTGTCAAGTTTGGTTTAGTTCAGCTCTATCTTACATGTAATTGGAGAGCGTTTGACGCTGGCCAACATAGCGCTCAAACTCTTCCCAGTCTTCAGTGGTTGGCACAAATTCTTCATCTAATACTAATAATAATCAACTAATAATATTAATATGCTATTAACGATGATACCAGAAAATGACAATAACTATTTTATATAACATATCTATAAGTGAGTGGGGTTAAGAAATTTGGCGAAATTAATCGTGAAACAACATTATTTTATCAATTATATATTAATATATTACGTTTTACAGATAGATATGCAGTATGAATTAGTTTTGTTATTATAATAAGAATAATACACGTAATTAAAAAGATAAAATACTAATAATATAATATTACAATTAAATGACATTAATATTGTTATATTAAATAGAGATTAATACAGTACTATTAGGAGAATACTAGAAAATAACCCGAGTTACAACTACTAATACAAGTAGTTCATAAATTAAATTACTCACGTGCTTTGGTGACATGTGGAGTATGCAAACAGGTTAGAAAACATGTCGTCTTTGAACTGGCGAAAACAAAGGTAAGAGTAAGCAGGCGAATAAATAAAGTTTGCCACATCCAGCTTCACCCAGTTGCTCCACGCCCGGTGGAGGTCTGGTCTTTTCTCAGCTCTTGGCCAAAAAAAAGGTGCTTCTCAGCTTGGCAGCTGCACAAACACTATGTGGCGCGTTAGACATTATGACGAATTGAAATAAACAAGTTGAATATGAGAAAGCGTGTTTGCTATTTGCGATAGATCAAACTTGAACTGAAACTAACATTATCTGGTCACGTGACTTACAATTCCCGCTATATGGCGCGAAAAATTTCTACAGCATTTTTCAACCATCATAGCGGACCAAAAGGCTCATCATTTTTATCAGAGGATGATATGCAATCGTTCAAACTAAGCTTAAAAAATTAAACATATTTTTATGCTATGTTTTGAGATATCAGTGCTCAAAGTTGCAGCATTACGATGCCGACAAAATAGACGCGTAAGAACAATAGACATGGTTTTTATCGCAAGCGTGAAGTATATTTGTGAAAATAGTTCGACGAATAAGGATGCATGAAAGTGTAAACATAAACTATCTCGCACACATTTTAGCCGTTTTAGCACACATACGTCACATTTTAGCCGTTTTGGAAAACGAATCCAAACTAGGGCGGTCTCGTGTGGCTGCGATTTTTTGTTCGTTTTTTAGCTTTTACGAGCTTTTAATCACATTCCCACATATTTGGCACCTACAACACAATAGAGTAAAACATGGCGAATCTTTTGATACCAAATAACTGTAATGTGAATTTTGTTGCAAGTCAACCTTTAAAGGTTGACTTGCAACAAGATTCACATTACAGTTATTTGATACGAAAAGATTCACCATGTCTTACTCTGCTGTGTTGTAGGTGCAAAATATGTGGAAATGTGATTACAAGCGCTTAAAAGCTAAAAAACGAACAGTTAATCGCAGCAACACGAGACCGCTCTAGCTTGGATTCTCTTTCCAAAACGGCTCAAATGTGACGTAGTCGTGGTAGATGGTTTCTGTTTACACTTTCATGCAACCTTATTCGTGGAAATATTTTCACAAATATACTTCACGCATTCAATAAAACCGTGTCTATTCTTCTTACGCGTCTGTTTTATCGTCATTGTAATGATGTCACTTTTAGCAGTGACATCTTATAACTTACCGTAAAAATTTGTTTAATTTTTTAGCCTTCGGTTGAAGAAGTACATATTGTCTGATCATCAAAAGCCTGTTGGTCACCTGTGATAATCGAAAAATGCTGCAGAAATTATTTGCGAAGTATTGGGTCACATGATCAGATTACGACTTGCTGATTAAACCAAGCCGAAAAAAACTGTAAAGTAGCGAGCATCTATATTTGATGCGGGGTCTTCGGTAAAACCCGAAATGTTTGTCATAAACTAGTGCTACGATAAGTTTTATATTGAGCTTTTTACTGGCCTTTCAATTCACATGAGAACATCACGTGACAAGACGATAACCAAATTTCATGACTACGTCAGAGAAATATAGAGATTCCAATCTACGGCCGCCTTTCGTTTTTGAGCTTTTAAGATCTTGTAATCACATTTCCACATATTTGGCACCTACAGCACAACATAGTAAGACATGGTGAATTTTTTGATACCAAATAACTGTAATGTGAGTTCTGTTGCAAGTCAACATTTAAGGTTAGTCATTCACATACCATCGCAAATGTAAATCGTTTTTCGCATACGTAAAGTATCAAAACCGTCTTAAACAAAAAACTATTATTAGCCTGTTAAGAGGTACAGTTACAAGTAACATACTTCAGTACAAACAGAAACAACGAAATAATTAATTGTTATTGATGTAATCGAGTCATTATTAGTACCAATTTTGTAGACGCTTTTCAACTGATCACTTGCTATTATGGGCTCGTAAAGATAAAAGAATCTCAAAGTAGTGGTTAAATGGAGGTGGTGTTCAATTAATGGATGGCACTCTATTTTTTAACCCTTCTCTTATGGTGGTGGTCAAATAGGGAGCATTCAAATAAAGGTGGCATTCAATTAGAGGTTTTCTGTTAATTTGCATGAGCAAATTGAGTGAAAAAAAATCAAATCTTTCGAAAAAATTCATAAACATAAAAATAATCTAATTTTTCTTTCATATTTCATGTTAGTTATAGACATAGTATTTGTAAATAACACCTATCCTCTCTATCTTTCCTTGATCAAGACTTTCCTTTCTTCAGATCATTTTCATTTTCTCCCTCTAACTACTAGACACCTTTGTAGATATTAGAGGATCAATGTAAAGAAGTTTGCTCGTGTTTTAACATGTAAATAAGAACTAAGTACACATGTATCGATGTACAAAACGGCAATATTTTGAGAAACTTGGGAAAGTATTTCAGGTGAAAGGTCAATTGTTCAAGTTTCACATGGTGTGTATTTTTTAAGGTGATCAATCTTAAGCAGAGGTTTCACTGTTAGTATTTGACAATCAAACCGTAAGGTGATCTTATATAAAGGCTTCCAAGAAGTATAGGTTAACCTGCTAGTCAACGTTGGACAGAGAAATAATCTCTATTTCTACATCAATAGAAACTCAGTCAGATTTTTGTTAAGAACGGAAGCATTTTGCTTAAACTTCCTTTGATCTCTCAAGTGTCATGACCAAAACAGTGTGAATGATAAGCAACTAGGAAATGAAGAGAGCAGTTTCAACACTACGCTGGTATCAGCGGACGCTCATTGACAAGTCAATTTTAATGTAATACAAAATAGAAAAGTAAAAACTCTCTAACGGTTAAATGATCAAAGGTTGGGATTGTATTACTGAGTAGTTTTTATGTAAGACTCAAAGGTTGTTCGTTGTTTACACAGAGCTAACTTTTGTATTCTTCAACATAAATCTATGTTTTGGTAGGAAAATAGTCATATTTAAATAGAATAATTTGAGAACTACATGTGGTTGTATTCAATACATTTTGAATTAACAAAATGAACTTAAATATTAAATTAACAAAATGAACTAATATATTAAATTAACAAAATGAACTAAAATATTAATTTAACAAAATGAACTAATATATTAAATTAACAAAATGAATTGAAATATTAAATTAACAAAATGAACTAATATATTAGATTAACAAGATGAACTGGAACATTAAATTAATAAAGAACTGAAATATTAAAGTATATTTATTGGAATCAATAAGGTTAGTGAACTGAAAATGTAGCACTGGTAATTGCTGCCACAGAGTATTATGCACTGGCAGCAGAAAACCAGAGTCAAACTTAAAGGTTGACTTGCAACAAAATTCACATTACAGTTATTTGGTATCAAAAGATTCACTATGTCTTACTTTGCTGTGTTGTAGGTACAAAATATGTGGAAATGTGATTACAAGCTTTTAAAAGCTAAAAAACGAACAGTTAATTGCAGCCACACGAGACCGCCGTAGTTTAGATTATCTTTCCAAAACGGTTCAAATGGGACGTAGTTGTACGAGATGGCTTCTGTTTACATTTTCAAGCAACCTCATTCGTCGAGATATTTTCACGAATATACTTCACGCATTCAATAAAACCATGTCTATTGTTCTTAGGCGTCTATCTTATCGTCACTGTAATGCTGTCACTTTCAGCACAGATATCCTACCGTAAAAATTCGTTTAATTTGTAACCTTAGCTTGAAGGAGCACATGTCATTGTCTGATAAACATGACGAGCCGGTTGGTCACCTGTGATATTCGAAAAATGCTGCAAAAATTAATCACGAATTAATCACGGGTCACATGATCAGATTACGACTAGACAATTAGACCAAGCCGAAACAAAGTTGTAAAGTAGCGAGCATCTATATTTGATACAGGATCTTCGGTAAAACCCGAAGTGTTTGCATAAACTAGTGATATGAGAAGTTTTACATTGAGCCTTTTATTGGCCTTGCAATTCACATGAGAACATCACATGACAAAACAATAACCAAATGTAATGACTATGTCAGAGAAATAAACTGATTCTAATCTACGGCGGCTTTTTGTTTTTTAGCTTTTAAGAGCTTGTAATAACATTTCCACATATTTTGCACCTACAACACAGCAAAGTAAGACATGGTGAAACTTTTGATGCCAAATAACTGTTATGTGAATTTTGCTGCAAGTCAACCTTAAACATATGAAATTCCCAAAGCTGCCAGATATTGTAAGTCATATTTCAAAATACATAGTTCACATCTACATGTACTTTGCTTTCTGAAATGCACTAATTATTTGTGGATTTATTGTAGAATATGCAGTCGAATACAGACATTCTGGCGAGAATGAGCCTAAACACTGGCCAGCATACTCAGATTTAAAAAACATGAGCGTTAAAGAGATTCTTGATGATATTAAACCCTATCACATAACTCACTTGCGCTGTAAAGGGGATATTCCACCATTCGGAATCATCTCTCCACATCTCAACACATTTGCTGTGGAATGCTTACATGATCCATCACATTGGAAAAGGTAAGAAGTTAGGTAGTTACTTCTATACAACAGAAGTTGTCATACCTTTTTCTACTTTCTACTCACTATCTCAAATTTTACTAATTTAGACAAACAGGGTGGTGGAACTGATACAATGAGCTCCTGCATAAATGAAGTACTTAGATATCAGGGTGGTAGTTTGTGAAAGTGTATCTACACAGTTTAAATTATATTCTATGGGATAACAGATCCTCACCCTCACCTGTTAAAGTTTGCCAAAGTGAATCAATTATATATAAACAAGTCTACCCAATGATATCATCAGAAACACTAAATAATGACAATATATTTTACTACTGCTAAGCTTATTGAACCACATCAATTGAACCACATAAGACTACTTGAGATTTGTCAATAACAAGTAGGTCACATTAACCTAATTAGGTAAGAGTGCATTACTTAGTATTTAATATAAAGAGTTCACTGACCATATGGTCCGTGTCAAGGAGGCAGTACTACTAGTGGGCAGCTCCAATTAAAAAAGTGGCGTCTGCTATATTTCCTTTTCAGTTCCTAAAACAGTCTTTTTCTCCCTACAACTTCTAGTTTGTAATCATATTTGCAAAACTGAATTTTCAGTAGCCTAATAAAATGTCAAAAAATGATACTGTATTATTCAGATAGAATTTTTGAGCGCTTATTGTTTTATATTTATTTTATGTTTTCTTTAAAAAAACAAAGATAAACAAGAAAGGTTTTTTCCATGATAATCAATCTATTGAAAATGTGGAGCGACTTTTTTGTGGCATTTGTATTTAACTACAGTTTAATAACAGAATTTTGGCTCAAAGAATACCTTTTTGTTTTGGAATAGTCTTATTGCTGAACTTTTACAGTCACATTTATTGATCGCTGGAAGTCATTTTGTTTTTTCTTTTCTGCAGATGTGTTTTTAGATTATGAGTTCCTTATTAGTGTCTAGGAATGATATTGCGAAAAGGCTATTCATTGTGAAATAGTTCTAATGCTTGATTTTAATTGGCTAAACCTACTCATACTTATTTGTTATTGTTGAATGATAATATGTTGAAGTCTGTGCTAAGGAAGAGCATGATAATAATAGTAACATATCTTATTGGTTGTTGTCTGCTCTTGTATTTTGCATGTTTTGTATTCAATTCTTTATGCAAAAAAGTTCTTGCTCATTTTATATACAGGTAAAATTTTTACACGGTTAATAATTCACCTATTATCAGTGACTGTACATTCTCACTGTACTTTGAGCTAACCCCGATATTGCTAGCAAACTTTTTAACCTCCCATAGTTTGGATTCATCTTTCTGTTGCTATAAGAAGAGCACAACTTTGCTCACTTTGTGTACTACTTATAAGCTACAGATACCTTCAATCAAACACTGTTTCATTTTTATCTTTCGAACACATGTGTTTGTTCACATTCCTTTCTCATGGCAACACTTTCAACTGACGCGCACGCACACACAGTAGGTAATTAGTCCAGCCACTTCAGAGTGAGTTACCGCTCAGATAACTCTTATTGTTAAGTCTTATGTCCATTTACGTTTTCAAATTTTTGATTTTAGCTTTGTGTTCTGAATGTAGTTGGGGAGGGTTACCCTAGGTCACACATGACACCAGGCGAAAGCTAGGTCGTCTGTGCAGTATTGATTAGATTTACCCACATCGGTACCATAGTTTAATACTGATTTAAAAAAAATTTGTGTACAAGACACACAGAATGTAAAAAATATGATGTATTAAAGGGTGCTGCATTATTCATGAAGTATATAAAATGTCGGGTTTCTTGAAAAAAAAACAGAAGTCGCAGCTTACAGTAGGCGCTCCTCCAACATAAATAATACGTTCCAGGAACATTTACATTTTGGTATGCGAACAGTGAAATACATGTAAATTGCCTAATCTGTTCAAAGAGCTTTTCAAACTCGCCTCTTTCTGGCCATACAAAAAAGAGAAACTAGTCCTAACGTTTTAATTTATTGGCTCTACATTAATTGAAATATTATTGGTTTGCATCGACAACTTTTTTCCTTATCACTTTTACTCATTTAATGGTTCATGACTGCTCCAATCTTACAATAAGTTAAGAAAATTTTCAACGTCTATTTACAATGATTTGATTACTTTTTCTATTTTGCTAGTTTACTATTGTGCTATAGAAAATTAATAACAAATATTTTATATGCTTGCAATAAAGTAAAATAAAAAATATTTTATTTATAATAAGCACGGTGTTTAATTATCCGTTGTCTATCTGTCCTTAGGGGTCAAGGTTAGAATAACAGATAAATTTCAACGATACTCCAACTCGTGACGCTTAGATTGGTAGACCGACGCCGTAACACCTGCACCAATCAATTGCTTTCAAGTATTTCTGAGCAATTGCAAAACTAATTATTGTCTCTGTCTTGTTAGCACATCTGACAGTTTATCTCTGCAAACTAGAAAGTCATGGATCTTGTTTACCAGTGCATATATAGTAGAGATTACGCTATACATGTATGTCGGTTGGTCTCACAAGTGTGGCAAGAAAAATAACTTTGAAGATTGACTCGCAACAAAATGTACATTACAGTTATTTGGTATTAGAAGATTCATCGTCTCTTGCTCTGCTGTGTTGTAGGTGCAAAATATGTGGAAATGTGATTACAAGCTCTTAAAAGCTCAAAAACGAACAGTTAATCGCAGCCATCACGAAAACGCTGTAGATTGGAATCCCTTTCCGAAACGGCTCAAATGGGACGTAATTGTAATTTGGACGTACGAAAACGCCTGCTGTATAAAAGATAAAGTGTCTGGCTTTAGCCGAGCTGAGCATAACCATGATTGCTGAGCCAACTTTGTCCTTAACAGCCGAGATGGTCTCAGCTGTTCCGACTCTCGTTCCGTTAGCCGAACTGGTTATAGCCGTGCCGATTGTACTCAGCCAGCCGACTGTCTAGTTTCCGGGTTCGAACACACTTGGAAGACTCAGTGATAGTGTTCCCGCTGGCCTCCACCACAAAATCACTAGTGTTATATGCTACAAAGTTTTGTATTTTTCAGCTTCGTAGCATGTAAACGGTTTAAAACATCGAATCTTTACTTCTTCGAAACGATTCAAACCTCCATTGCAAAGAGGGGTATTTTTGAAAACATCGCATCAACAACGAAGTACTTCGTATGTTGTGAAAATCACTATTCGTATTATTACACAAATCTTTGCGATCGGAGGTTGGATTTTCATCGTCTTCATTAGTGACCTTACAGCATTCCTACGCAGCTCTGTTTTTAATGCACATGTTTTAAAAATGTTATCTCCGAAATAAAAATTATAAATAAATAATAATAATAAATAAAATTATCCCGATATCAATTAGGTGTGTAGTCAGTTTCCTGTCTCGCCGAGCGACCGCCGGCGTTTGTAGTAATGATCGAAAACTTCAATTTACTAATTATACCGATTTCCAAAGCTAGCTGTCATGGATTACATAATTCAATATAATCAACTACCACATTCTAATAGATAAAATGTTGTTCAACACACTAACACGTTCAACACTGCATCTTTATGGCAAGTCTGATTCTACAAGTGAAGCCGATGCCAGATACAGGTTGTTCTCATCAAGGGCATCTTATGAAAAAAAACTTCCACCAAGAGGGTTCTCTCCGTCGGCACTTAATGAGGGTCAATTACTAAGCAGCAATACAGCAGTGGGAAATTCAACCATTAATGGTGCCCCCAGATCCCACAAACCATGTCTGGAGTAAAGACGATGATGAGATTTCTGGGCAATGCTTTCCTGATGAGCAAAGAGCTATTCCTAGGCAGCTTGTCCAATGGACCAGTTGCTCATGCAAAAAGAGTTTCCACAAGTCTATGCGGCTGTGTAGAGTGCACTAATGAAATGACTGACGAGATCGAGGATGGTAATCAATTAGACGGTGATGATGAGCTTTAAGATTATAATTATGTAATAGTTTTATTAAATACTTTGCAATATGCTTTCTAGAATCAATTAACAGTTTTTGTTGTATCATGATAAACAGACTATGTACTTTAGTAAACATGCTATATAATAATCATACAAAGTACTAAGATACCCATACAAAGACATGATATTAATTAATCATCCAGAAAGTTGGTTGTCATCGAACATACTGCACCATACGTTCCATCATACTGGTTACATTCAACATTTCAACCATACATGGTTTCAAAATACTGCATGGTTTTAACATGCTACTAGTACAATAAATCTAAAGCTAAGTCAGAAATTTCGCATATAAATGTCAGTTACATAAAAAAGAAATAACATGTACCAACGGAAAGTACTAAGATAGGCATAATAAATACTTTATGCTTGTCACGTGCTGCCCAGCAATATAATAATTTCATTTAAAAGATTAAGTTTACATTAGATTCGTTAGTTAGTCTGCTCACAACCAGCGTACCCAATGAGGTATACAGTATAGCCTGTCAATCAGTAGTTGTACAGGTATCAATGTTACGAGTATGAAGAGGGTTTCTGGCAGATCAGTGGCTAAAGTGATGGCCAGAAAAGTTTGTCATATCAAGCCCCTGGCGGCCAACTACAATGTAAAGAATCCATTACAGACAATGAGTTCAAAATACAAAATGATCATATAGACATATCAGTGCTGACATACATTTATGGTGCTATATTTATCGATCATAACCTATCCGAAAAACGATTTATCAAAGCATTTAGCAATAAATTCTAAACTTGAAAATAGGAAGAGCTACAAGACTGGTTTGAACGTGTACGTATAATACAATATAATACAATTGAGTAAAATACAACAAAATATGTATTAATATATATAATATCACACAACATAATGCAACATATCTATCCTATAACACAATTCAAATCAGTTCAATACAACGTGATACAGCTATAATTATAATACAATACACCCGAGTATAGTGTAATAACACAATAATACAGTACTGATAAGTTCTGCATGACACAATATAGTAACTTAAAACTAACCAAACCATCAGTTAAATAACAATCATACAGTTGCATGAAGGTACTACACTTTGTGTTGATATTGGTTTGACGTTTCGAAGAGCAATACAGTCTCCAATTTTGTAAATAGGCGAGCTAAGTCTTAATAAAAATCAGCAGAGGCATGCTATATTACAAATAGTCCAGTATTACTGGTTTATTAAAAAAATACCCAATCTAGGTATTCTATTTATGAAGCCCAATAATATAAGTAGCTTATAATGTTATGTCGTGCTACCGTCTTAGCCTAAAAATTAAACAAATTGAATTGAGCTATTGAGTGTATGAAACACTGAGTCTCTAAAAACACAGCAACAATACCTACGACAGAGAGTAGTTTATTGTATAGTTTGTAACCAATATGTAAAATCTGGACTGAGAAGTTTGACTTGAGAGTTTGATTCATTATAATCAACACCTATCACTCATTGATCCAATTGACTACAGTAAACAGTGAAGGAAACGCAAGATTTTCAATAAAGCAATGCATTTAATCTTTGATTAATTAATCATAAATATTAAGTAAATGAGTTTGCTATCATCTCACCTTATTTTTTTCAGGGGTTTGAGATTCTTTGCAACTTGAGAAGCTCTTAGTTAATTCGACTCACTAGCAATCTTCCTCAAGCATTCAGTGTGGCATTTACATACGACTAACACTGCGAGTTGCGATCTCACTGTTTGTAGATGGTGCTCTACATCTCTTAAAAACTTTGGATTATCGCTTTTTTTCGTTAGCAAAGCTTTTTTACTTCTTAGCATGTAAAACTTGATTATAATGAATTATGTAACCAACAATAGCTAGCTGTGGTAATCAATTTAAATATAAGATACTAAATTTGCGCTACTACTAACCAACGTAGACGGCCGTTTCTAACAGGGAACAGCGGAAACAGACTAAGGACACAAATGTTATCGGTGAAAGCAAACACGCCCCGTATTAAACAAATGCATAGATTTATGTTTACCTAGCTGATTGCGCATGGCGCGAAGGAAATCTCATTGATGTATTTCTACCCATCTTTTAATGGCAAATAATCACTGCTTGACAAGAATAATTCCGGTAGGTATAGTGAAAAAGTTATGAGATGCTTTATTCTATCCATTAAACCTAAGATTCGTTATACCCCATTGTAGTGCCACCTTGGCAAAAAAAATGACACAAAAAAGCCCTGTGGCCACCAGACTATATGCTTTAAGCTCTGCCCCTTTAAACCCAGCTGGTCGTGCGTGACGGCACGCATGACTCAGCTTCAGTAATACAGTAGACATTCCTATAACGTGTACCTCCTATAACGTACATTTCAGATAATCTAAAAAAATGACTTGAAGTTTTTGCTTCCTACTAAGTAAAAAATTCCATGTAACATGAAGTGCCAAGTCGGGCGAGCTTTCACATTTGATTTGAATGTTCGTTTAACTCGCCGTACTTGCGGGAGAAAACACATTGTGCGTATAGCGTTATATTTATTATATATTACTTTCCCGACATTCTACTTCACCATAATAAACCGTTAGAGGTGTCGACAAGAAGGAGAAAAAGATGGCCGCACAAATGTTCATAAATTAGATTTTTACAAAGGTGATCGATTGGAGCAGGTGTTACAGCGTCGGTCTACCAATCCGAATGTCACGAGTTGGAATATCGTCGAATGTTAGCTTTTATCCTAACTTTGACCCCTGGATAAAAATAGACAACAAACAGGTAGAACTGCTTTTTATAGTAAAATATTTTGTTATTTTGTCTTTTTGTAGGCATAGAAAATGTTTATTATTAGTTTTACAAAGCTTAATAGACTTTGATGAGATTGATCAGTGAAAAGAGAAAAGTTGTCGATGCAAACCAATAACACTGCAGGTACGGTAAAGGCCACAAATTGAAAGAGTTAAGTCAAGTTTTTCTCTTTTGGATGGCTGAAGGGGTGCGTTTGAAAAGATATTGGAACGTATTAGGCAACTTAGATGTATTTTACTGTTCTTAAAACATAAATTTCCTATAATGTAAACGCTCCTGGAACGGATTATTTACCTGGTAGGAGCGCCTGCTGTATAAAAGATAACGTGTCTGGCTTTAGTCGAGCCGAGTATAACCTTGATTGCCAAGCCAACTTTGTCCTTAACAGCCGAGATATTCTCAGCTGTCCCGACTCTCATTCTGTCAGCCGAACTGGTTATAGCCGTGCGGATTGTACTCAGCCGACTGTCTAGTTTCGGGTTTGAACACACTCAATAAACTCAGTGATAGCGGTTGGCCTTCACCACGAAGTCCCTAGTACATGCTACAAAGTTTTGTTGTATTTTTCACTCTCGTAGCATGTGAACGGTTTAAAACATCAAATCTTTGATTCGTCAAAATGATTCAAACCTCCATTTCAAGGCGGGGGGGGGGGGTATTTTTGAAAACATCATATCAACAACAAAGTATTTCGTACGTTGTAAACATCAATATTCGTATTATTACATAAATCTTTGCGATCGGATGTTGGATTTTTATCGTCTTCGTTAGTGACCTCCTTACAGCATCCCTACGCAGCTCTGTTTTTCATGCACGTGTTTTAAAAATATTATCCGAGAAAAAATATATTAACTCCTAGTTTGAAAGAAAAATTTTTCACACGCTTTGACATTGACATTTAACCTTACACGCAATTTGAAGTGTAAGCTGCAAGATAAATTATGCGTCCCGTTGTAGATAAAAGCGTAACAGACTAATATATAAATTGCTGAGTTATACGACAATTTCTTCGTAGCACGTAAACTTATCAGCTTCAAACAATTGAAAGTTGTGCGACCACTCCTGCCTATCATGTAAATACGTCCTCATTACTACAATCAAAACCACAACTTCGAAGCTAAAAAATTCGTAGCATGTAACACTAGTGATTGTTTGCTCATGAAGCTGATCATGTCAATGACCAGGCTTAATGTTTGATGATTTAGTTTAATGCCCCCTCCCCAGAAATTAAATGTGTATAGGTCTGTTTTCATTTTTTACAAGTAAATTTTGAAGATAAGTTTATTGGTATAAAGCATCATGCAATTGTGATAAATCAAATATATAGGGATAAAGATAATTAGATTTAAACAGTTAAAGTTAGGTATAAGGGGAGACAATTTTATAGTCACTAAATAGTGATAACATTAATCTCAAAATGATAGTTGTGTTGCTAACCTTCTATTCAACTATTAGGCCTGCATGAAAATCTTCAGAAAATATGGCTTTCAATATGAAATGTTGAACGACCAAAAGTAAATTTTAGTTCCTGCTACACTTGTGTCGATGTGAATTCAAGGGTGGCTAAGTGAGTGTTCTTAGAGCATTTGGTGTTCATCTACTATATAAACGGCAATTGTTGTCTGTCTATCTATCTGTCTATCTATCTGTCTATCTGTCTGTCCGCTTTATAGAGTACCGTACTTTTCGGACTCTTAGCCGCTACTTTTATATAAGGACGTGTCTATTCTGTGTTTTTTTTTCACCGTTAGGGCGCATTAACGAGAATCTCCGGTTAGTACACGCCTCTATTATAATACGTAACCCGCTATTCATCGTAGTGATGGACGATAAATACTGATATGCTAATAGTATGAGTTGTCTTCTCGATATATTGAGTCACCGATAACTCCCAAATATGAGCAGTATAAATAAATTATATGGCGGTCTTTTTTTTCGATTCGATCGTACGAAGCAAACTTACCGGCAATTAATATGTGTAGTAACGGTAAATAAATTATAGAAATTAAAATTGAAATTAAAAATTTCTTTTTCCATTCGGTCGAACGAAGCTAACCAAACTAATATGAATACTAAATATCGTAATATCGTAATTTCGTAATATGGACTATTAGCCGCTACTTTTCTCTGACGATTTGAGCCAAGTGGCTTATATAAAGGTGTGGCGATTCTGCTGTTTTTCTTTCACCGCTCGAGCGCATTAACCGAAATCCCCGGTTAGCACGCTTTTTAAGCGGCAAATTTTTTGTGTATTAAGCGCCTTTCCTGAGTTCTGCGGCCTATACAAAGGTGTCTATACAGCTATACAAATGTACTATTTATTAAATAAAATAAATTAACGAGTAGTTATTTACATGCAATTAATATTTACTGCCAACGTGTACCGAGAAGGTCACGTAAACGTTTGTTTCTTGGAGCCACTGGAAAAACGCATTTCTCACCTACTAAATTTCCACATCAAAAAGGTAAGTGTTTCTTATACGATGTTGTATTGTCTATGAATTGCCACATCTCCACTACTTAATATTGTTGGATTTGCCGCTGTTCGTGATAGTGGGTCATGTTCATTTCCTTCAGGAGCCAAGTTACTAATTTTTTTCCAGCTACGAGTAGGCCTACTGTAACTTACTATTACAGAACTTTCACGAGTACTCCGAGGGTTGCGATACGCTATTGTGAAAAGAAAGAGAGCAGCTGCTATCGACTTACTGTCACCCTGCATCAGCCATGACCAGCTATACGTCGCCTGCTCAGAAGTAGGCACACACCGAAAACTGTTTCTTCATACGCCCGACAGAAAAACAAAAAATGTTGTCTATCCGCATGTGTTGCGTTGAACTAAGGAAGAGAGAGGGAGAGCGAGGAGGAGAGGGGGAGGGAGAGCGAGGAAGAGAGGGGGGAGGGGAGAGAGAGGGAGAGAAAGAGGGAGGGAGAGACGGAGAGAGGGGAAAGAAGGAGAGAGAGAGGGAGAGCGAGGAAGAGAGGGGGGGAGAGAGAGAGGGGAGAGACGGAGATATGGGAAAGAGGGAGAGATGGAGAGAGGGAGATGTAACTGCATATTTGGAGTTGTTTTACCGTATGAAAGACAATTCTCAATAAACCTTTTGCTGCCCGTCAATCTGCTCCTGTAGACGGGTAATGCAGCTAGTCTTAGTCTATATTATGAGCAAGTAGCAGCATAAAGTACATGATGAGGTATTTGTAATGGTTAATACTCTTATACTCAGTACCTCTCATGTTTACAGACTATCACAGCTTTCTCATCTTGAAGACCTCAAGCTCTATGGTAATGAGTTCTCTGAGGGTCTCCCAGAAGTTATTTGTAACCTCACCAGTTTGAAATCACTTGCCATTACCGGATGTAGAATTTCACAGCTACCAGAGAGGTAAGTCATAATAATAGTTACTGTTATATTCTATCATAGAGTAGTTATCTCCTCCATAGTAATATACAAATGAATATAACTTCTTTATTAAATTCTCTCCTGTTACTAGTTAAAAGATGCTCATCAAATCTGAAACATGTCAGTGAGTGTAAGTATGTGAGTCCCAAATAAATCTCAAATGAAGCAGATTTTAGATAGAAGGATTTACAAAGCAATTATAATCTGTCCAATGAGGACCACTCATTTTAACCTATTAAAATGTACATAAATTATTTCTCATTCATCAATTACGAAGTCTTATGAACGGACAGCGGTATCTGTCATTTAACATAACAGTAGTAATAAAGAAAAATACTAGTAATGATTTTTTGCTTAAATTATACTAAAAATTAGCGGTAGCTACCATTCAGCTTGTGAATTATCAAAGGAGATGTAAGCAAAGATATTCCTTCATCTGCCTTGACATTGATTTAGTTTTATTCAGTAAGTAAATTGACAAGTCCTATTAGTTTTTGGATGATCATTATATGTATAAGGAGCTAATGCTGTCAATTCATTGGTCAGATGCTCCTAAACAATAACACACAATTCGTCATATATGTCATTAAATGGCTGGTCGAGATCGTGGTGTCTTTAGGCTGTGGTAAAACATGCCTGTACGTTTTAGTTAAAAGTAAACTAATTTGTCAAGACCTGAAATTTAGTGATTCAACATAAAAAACTTTTTTTAACACCAGAGTGTTAATATTTTGTTCCACCTGAAAGTTACTCAATAAGACTTTAAGTAAATATGGCTACTTCTCAACGCAAATTAGGATGATTATGTTAAGTTGATAAGGATGATAGTAAAATTACTAAAGCTTAACACTATGTGGAGAATATTTACCAAAATTCGACATTTTGGATCCTGGCATATTTGTTCATAGACGTATTTCCAAGCGCACAGATGTAAGTACTTGTTGGCTAAATCTATGATTAACTATGTAATTCCTAACTTTACCTCGGGTACCTCTCCTTCATCCATACACAAGCTCTAGTATGTCAGCTATTTCACAGTAAAAGTAGTATCAATAATAGACTAGAAATTCTCCTGTTATACAGTCCGCGACCAAAGTGATAGTGGAAAAAGAAAAGGGTACTGCTGGTTGAGAAATGCAATATTATCAGTCAAATGGCACTGCAGTGCAATAGGAGAACTGCAATGGTAGCTGTAATGTACTGGGTGTTATTATGTACAACAAACAGCAATAATGAAAGGAAAAGATTATATGTTTATATCTCTCCCCTACAATAAGAGAAATGCAATACTAGAAGTAAAATGGCAAGCTGCTGTGTAATATACACAGTTTGAAAGTTGGTTGTGTTGAAAGTAGAATGGTTTTGACAGCGATCCTTAACCAAAGTGAAGAAATGGGTCATGATCGCAGAAACCATGGTTAAGTGAGTGTGTGAGATTTAGAGTTATCTACACTAGCAGAAGGAGAAAATTCTCAGTCATTCTGCAAAAAAAAATTTGATTCCAGCTTAATTACAGCAGATTTTATGGTCAATAAACTGAATGCATGTTTTCCATTAGTGCGAAAACATAGTTTTGAGAAAACTGGTGTTAAAGTTCTTAGAAGCTCAAAAACGAACAGTTATATCATCCTCTGATAAACATGACTATCCTGTTGGTCACCTGTGATAGTCAAAAAATGCTGCAGAATTTGCTCGCACTATTGGGCAGAAAATATGGGTCACATGATCAGATTACAACTAGATGATTAGACCAAGCTGAAGCGAAACTGTAAAGTAGCGAGCATCTATATTTGATAAGGGATTTCCGATAAAACCCAAAGTTCTTGTCATAAACTAGTGCTACGATACCTTTTGTATTGAGTCTTTTAGTGGCCAGTCATTTCACGCGACAACATCTCGTGTCAAAACAATAACCTCATCGAGTTGATTACGCCATCAAAATAAAGGGATTCCAATCTATGGCTGTTTTTTAATTGTTCGTTTTTTAGCTTTTAAGAGCTTGTAATCACATTTCCACATATTTTGCACTTACAACACAGCAGATTATGACATGTTGAACCTTTTGATATCAAATAACTGTAATGTGAATTTTGTTGCAAACCAACCTTTAAAACAAACTATAAGATTATCGATATTCAAATTGAATTTGAGAACTTGCACCGATTTGACATTTTACGTTATATGGAATATTTTTAGGATGAAGCAAAAACTGTACAGGTATAAGTTTTTATGTTATGTGGAATTTGCGTTATAGGTGTATTTTAGAGGCATTTACTGTGCATGAATATCAAGAATAGTACATTTATAAATAAAATGATTGCCACAAAAAACAAGTACAACAGATATTTGTGTATAAGGTTACGACGCTGACATGCTGTAAGCTTATACGCCAGTGTAAACCAGACTAGTTTGGATGATACCGTATATTCCCGCATGTAAGCCTGATATACAGCCCTAAAATTAGAGAATTTATAAGAACTTGCATATAAGCCGACCCTATAAATCGTAAATTACTCTATGTATCTATCAGAGCAAAAGGTTGTAGAAAAAAGGTATTCAGAACAAAAAGGTTGCGGAAATGGGGTGGCGTTTGCGGGCTTTGTACAAAACGTCTCTGATTGGTGAGTAATTGTTTCATTAGCCTATCGCGTCTCCGCATAATCGAAAGGAAACAATCATCTGTTTGCATAGAGATTATGGACAACTTTTGCACTTCACGCTGACCTCAGTTTTGTTTTCTGGAAGTATATTTTTATAGCTAGTTGTTCTTTGTAATGATCAGAAGCATTATAGCTATGTAGGTTTCACAAATCGTAGATAAATGGACTTCTGATGACCAGGTGATAGTACTAACAGTGAGTCTTAGTTTTTAATAGTAATAATAATGCTATAAACTATAGTAATAGTGGTAACTCGTCTGACTCAGAACATGCTTGAATTGTCCACCACGGTACTATGAAGGGGATAATAAAGTGTTTAAATTGTTTCTGCAACACATTTGTAGCCTTTATATAACATCAAATAGTGTACATTTTTATGCTAATTAATTTGGTTAAATTTTATGAAAAATTATTCGCACCAATATCAAATATTTGGGTAACCAAATATTTATCTCCATAAAAAATTTATTTGTTAAATGTTTACGCAATTGTCAATTGTTAGACTTCCTACAGGCTCATTTAATGATTAGCTTTACCTTCAGCTCCTAGTTTTACCACTGGTTTGGCTGTGAAACCATCTGTCAACCAGACACTTGTTGTAACATATCACATGCTTTCATGTAAAAGGATTACTAGATTGACAATATGTTCACATATCAGTGCATTGCTCCAAAGTGTTAAATTACCCTAAAGCTTTAAACAGTATATGGGTTCTTTAGGATATATATATTTAACAGAGTGTTAGCTGGACTACCAACTTAATTCCTAACATAATCTCAGCTAACATTGCTGGTGGATGCATTTTGTTTTAAAAGCGAGTAACACAGAACCTACTGTTGCGGAAGAAAGTTTAACTTGTTATATTAAATATAATAACTATTCTAAATTATCATCGAGCACTTTTCTAACTCACCTGATTCATGTACCGCAAACCTTTTTAATAACTTATTTTATAGCTAATCATGGTAGTCTAAACAAGGTGGCAATTTTCAATCAAAAACCTAACATAGCCTGTAAACATAGGCAAAGACTGATCTGGAATGACTATGGCAGTTCAGACCAAACAATGTTTCAGCTATTTCCGTAAAGTATAACGGACGATTTGTTCCATCCATCTTATCTATTTTCAACAGCTGTTCGAATAGTTATAAGTTTGAACAATAACATGATTTAACCTGCTAACAAGTTTACAGCCTGAGGGTTCTACTCCAGAGGTAGTCTTAACAGAAATCAAATTGAATCATGTTTTGGTTACCCTACATTCTACAATTGCTGAAAAAGTATGTGCCATGTTAAAACCTATCAACTAATGGGCTGTTTTTCTGAATGAGAATTTTGAACGGACAGTTTTTAGATAATTAGTTCACAAAATGAGTGATTTTGATATAATTATAGAGTATCATAGCTGTTTATAGTCCATATTCCGCAAAAATCACAAATCTTTCTGTCTATTAGCACAAACTGAAAGTATTGATAGAGCCTGGTATTACACGGTAGCCAGTGGGCAAACAGAGAAGAAAAGATCAGCTGAAGAGACTAATCAATCAACTGTTAAACTTAACTTGTTAGAGACGTGTGATGAGAGTTGCTGCTTCTC
The DNA here is from genome assembly GCF_963576615.1 of Watersipora subatra. Lineage (NCBI taxonomy): Eukaryota > Metazoa > Bryozoa > Gymnolaemata > Cheilostomatida > Watersiporidae > Watersipora > Watersipora subatra. The sequence continues at coordinate 46,787,992 of NC_088711.1, read as the reverse complement.
ATTGCAAGAATGTTACTACTGCAAGCTTTCAAAAAGGTTACTTGCTGGCAAAAGCGATGGCTCCATACAAACAGAGTGAATCGATAAAAGATTCTATGGTGTCAACTGTTTTAACATGTATAAAGGAACCAACCGAGTTTTTCTACTAGCTCCAAATCACTCGAGTGCGAAGAAGGCTCAAACACACCAGGCGATATGTAACAGGATATCATAATGCATGGCGCCAGTCTGCGCTGGAACTCACACAGAGAGTTGATGCTGAGTGATAATGCTAAACTTTTTCTATCAGAACTTTAGTGAGGTGCATTTCGATTGGTTGTTTTTCCCTGAATGCAATGCTCAGGCCGAAAAATTTTTCGTGTCAATGTTTACCAATGTACAACAAATCATTTTATTATTTTGTTATGATTGAGACATCAAAATGAACACTGAATCATTCATAGATTTAATAAGAGCACACCCAGTCCTGTCTGACACAGTGCACAAGAAGTACAAAGTTACCCAGTGGAAAATCAACATTTGGGAGTCAATCGTTGCACAGGTTGACTATTTTGAGAGTGTTGCATACTTACTATATTATAAATTAAACACTGCTATAAAGTAAATTATACGTATATACGTATACGTATATACGCATTGTAAAATATCAGCGTGGAAAATACAATTTTTTTTCTTGTCTCTTACCTAAATAAAGGTCTAATTGTATCAGTTGTATTAAAGAAGTAGGAAAATCGTGTATTATTCCATTTGCTTATATATACTACCCAATACTACCTACTACTACCTAATCTACTAGCTTTACCCATTAAGCTAGTAACTGTAACTCACTAGCTTTATCCACTAGCTTTATTCGCTCACCATAATTGCGCCGTGACCACCTGCAACTGCCTTGAGCTCAGACACCAATATAGCCTGAGCCCTACAAATTCCATAATACAACATTGTATTTTTGTAGTGTGCAATTCGTGAAAGTGAGATAGGCCTAATAACAAAAGCAGAAGTTGTTTAAATCTAGAAAGCGCCACATTTACTTAAATTTATTATCAACTCCGAAGAACTTGGTGATACAGAATTTTCGTGGCAGTTTGTGAGCATGTCCGCGTTATCGCTGGTCGGTTCGTCGCCTAAGTGTGTTTAGGTATGCGCCAGTAATACATCTTTGCTTCTCATGACGCTTGTGACAAAATCCCCTGGTGTGTTTGCACCTTAGGTAATGAATGTTCATGTATATACAGTCAAACTCAGATAACTCGCCCTCGGATAGCTCGAACACATAGTTAACTCGAGCGGATTTGTCTGGTACGTTCGCACGCAATGGAAAATTGCTTTGAATAACTCGAACTTAGCATCGTTAACTCAAAGTTTTTTGCCCAACGGCTACAGAGACGGTTGTTATCAC